>NC_091218.1:6263534-6418534 GCF_040958095.1 Procambarus clarkii | reverse complement strand
TTGTAACTAGCGTCAAAAGATTGTTATTTGCTTAGCTAAACGAACTAGAGGGTTCAGTTCCTGAACCGATTATGTGCCTCTGTAATCCTTTACACCACCGCCCACGGGATGTGTATTATGGGGTGCATAATAAAGAAAGAAAATGAATGGACCGAACCCCACAATTCATTTAGCTAAGCAAGATACAATCTTAATGAGCTAGTTACAAAATTCACTATAAGTCGTCACATCATAAATGGGTTCGAGATCGACCACAAGTAGTGCATTACATAAATTTATCAGTATTGTGCAGCCTGTGATCCCCGCCTGGCTGGATACTGATACCTAGGTAATTTTCATGTGTCCGGACACTGGCAATAAGGTGGTATTATTTATTTAACTTAAGATATATATATTTTTAAATGTTGTCACATTAACGGCTACATCTTCCTTTCTTCTGACATATAGATTTTTAAGATTAATTAAAATATATGGAAACTAATTATACAATTTATTGGCTGGTGTGCAGGGCTTCACACTCTCAGAGCAAGCCATCAAGTAACTATCAAAACGCATATATCTTCGTTTTCACTTCAGTTATATTTATGACAAAGGATTTTAAATGTAGCCTATATTTTTACCTTTCAGATGAGATAAATACTTTCGTTAATTACAATATCTAGATCAAACTAACATTGATTTTCAAAAGGTTGTATATTTTCCATCAATGGAGAGCATCAACCGAGAAGCCTTCTTTAAAATATGAATATCTTTCCTCACCCAATAAGATCTAATCTCTGAATAAAACGCAAAAAACGACTTGATTGTAACCTATCCACCGCTGCCCATTGGATGGGGGAGAGGGGGTTATGTGTAGGATAAACATATCAATTGTGACACTAGCCCTCCATATATGTCAGTTGCTTAAATTATAAACTGTACTTGTGGTCGGACTCGAGCCCATTGTTGATGTGACAATGTGTATTGACTTTTGTAACTAGCTTATCAAGATTATAACTTGCTTGGCTATATGAATTGTGGGGCTCATTCCCTGAGCCCATTATGTGCCTCTGTAACACTCCACTATCGTCCATAGGATGGGTATGGAGTGCATAATAAATGAACTAAACTAAGCTCTGCCTTTTTGATAACATATACAATTATTAGCTTTATTTGTGAATCTCAATTAATTAAACAATATATCACAGAGCCTGTAGGGTTCGGTGAGATGAGCGAAGAGACATGGGAGATTTTACATAAGTACAGTACATGGTAGTTTAAGTAGCGAACGCATGTCAACGAATAACGAGTATATATAACAAAACCATTGTCCTATGAAGTCGATTTAACTTCCAAACATATATTTTTTAATTAATGTTAAATGTTTTCTGGCTAGTTATGTTAGATTTTATTAAAAATACGTATTCTACTTGTTAACATTATAATTTAAATTTGTGATAATTTGAGCAGAGAAGTGCGACAACTGGATATGCCAACAAACACTTTCCAAACAACGATATATCTTGGATAAGTCGCTCCACAACATTGCTGCTTGGACCATCGACTTCCTTTGATGCTACTTATTTCATAATGAAATTATATTAGTTTGGAGTAAATATATGTTTTCTCATGTTCTGCATTCAGCACCCACATTATAGTGAGTAAATATACCATATTACTTCATTACTTAAATAATGCTAGGAGGGTTTGAGTAGCTTTGGGTATTTAGTGCACAGAATCTCCAATAGATGGGGCGAGAGTCGCCCCATCTCTCTCACCCGAGAGAGAGTCGAAACTTAATTTAAAATTGATATATCTTTGTTCTCGAACATGATATATTTCATTTGGTGCAATTATAATAATGTTCATATATCGGTCTTTCTGGAGGCATATAAGATTTTAGGCTTTATTAGCGTATCTTTGTTAATTATACAATATATCGGCAAGTGCGTAGGCGTCTGCACTCCATGCCCGACAAGCTACTGAGCGCTACTATAAAAACATATGTATCTTCACTTGAGCTATAAATATGTCTATTGTAATGTATTTAAAATGAAGCTCTTATTTCTATCTTGCTTAAGACTTATAAAACATTTGTGTTTATTAACGAATTTACGTGAAATAAACATTGATCTGAGAGAGAGTTGCTCTGTCGTTCAGTCTGTACGGGGTGGGAGCTCCGTAATTTTTAAAATACAATAATCTTTATTAGAAATTTAAATATGTCTATAGTAAAGTGTTTAAAGTGAAGCTTATATGTCTGTCTTTCTTGAGACATATAAAACATATATGTTTACTAACGAATTCACGTGAAATAAACATTGTTCTGAGAGAGAGTTGCTCGGTCGATCGATCTGTCCGGGGTCGGAGCTCGGCTATTATAAAAGTATACGTATCTTCGGTTTAAATTTAAATATGCCCATGGTAAGGTATTTAGAATGAAGCTTATATTTCTATCTTTCTTGTGACATATAAAACTTTTACGTTTATTAAGGAATCTGCGTGAAATAGGCATGGTTCTGAGATGAATGCTGCGGTTTTCGAGCTCGACGCGCGGCAATGGACGCCATATACACATCCAGTGGGTGTTATTGGACCCCATACCCATTTTATGGGTGGTTGGAACCCCATACCCATTCTATGGGTGGTTGGAGCCCCATACCCATCCTGTGGGTTGTAGTGGATGCCATACTCATCCTGTGGGTGGTATTGGACCCCATACCCTTCCTGTGGGTGGATGTGATCCCCATACTCATCCTCTGGGTGGATGTGACCCTCATACCCATCCTGTGGGTGGTATTGCACCCCTTACTCACCTAACAGGTGGTAGTGGACAATATACCGATCCTGTAGTTGGTATAGTAGACACAATACCATCCTGTTTAGAGTAGTTTACCCCATAGACATTCCAATGAACCATCGTTTTCTGTTAGCGTTCCTACAAAACATCCTTTAAAGATTTGTAAAGCACCAACTATGGTATATAATATTGATTGGTGAAGGACTGTTATTCTATGTAATAATTTTTAGTGCTTATTATAATTTACTAAGAACAACTAATATTTCTCAAAACAAAACTACGAACCTTCAATAGGAAGTAGCTGATCTATAATATTCTAAGAGCATGGACAATAGTAGGTAAATTTCACAACCCATGTGGGACCTGAAAAGTACAATTTTCCTTATAATTGAACCAATCACGACTATTCTGCTATCTAGGTTGACGAACGGGTACTGTGAGACGCAAGTTGGTACGTGAGGAAGAGTTTGGGCCTTGGAAAAAAAAGTAACTGGGAATATATCACATATTTACTAATTCATATTCAACATATTGACTTTAAGCATTAAGTCATATATGTGCTGTCTTGTGTGAGAACGGGTTGATATATATATATATATATATATATATATATATATATATATATATATATATATATATATATATATATATATATATATATATATATATATATATATATATATATATATATATATATATTAGTTGATTTTATACCCGCATTAGGTCAGGTGATAATACAATGAAGGTGAAAAACATGGGGGGATACATAAGGGATAAACATAGGGGCTGCAGAAGGCTTATTGGCCCATACGAGGCATCTCCTATCTAAACACAAAGATTAATCCAGTGTAATTGGCCTGTTATGTTGGACATTGTCTTCTGTGTTGGCATCGATATGTTCTTGTCTTGTCCTTACTATGTATATACTATATGTATATATATATGTATATACCTTACTATATGTATATATATATATATATATATATATATATATATATATAATTAGGAAGTAATGTTTATTTGGGTAAGTTGTCAGCTTATATGAACTAATAGCTAGTGTGGCTTGTATATGGGGTACATCCAGTGTCTTACCCTCGACGGTACCCTCCTTACCCTTATCCGCGGCGGTACCTTTATGGTCAGGAAGCCATGGATATTTACAATGGGGCTCGGTCAGTCAATATGATTCCTTTGACATCACTAAACTATAACTCTTATGTATTCTGTTCTCGTATTGACAATTTGAATGACATCAAGAATATTTTGAATATCTTCTGACATAGATGGTGCTGTAGTTGATTGTTGTTCATGACTTGTCCAATGGGTCATTAGCATCGCTCAGATTAGTGGGAAGAAATTCTTGCTGCAACAATGTGTGTTCTCAGAGCTAACTAGGGTAACTAAAATACTTATTTCCTAAATAAATACTTTAATTGTAAATATTTGAAAATATATGGTATGTTTCAGAATTTCTGACGATATAAAACATATTGTGGTTTATAATTAAGTTCTTAATAGTGATCCTATCCTGCATCATAATTTACATAATATCTACTTCTGTTTTGTGTATTAAAATGACTACTTTTTATGTTAATTTCTTTCTGTAAATGATGATGATGATAAAGTTCAGTAAATGTAAGTAAGAACATAAGAATGAAGGTAACTGCAAAAGACTTATTGGCCCATACGAGGCAGCTCCTCGTATGGAGCTGCCTTTGATAAGTAATTACCAAAGAAGGCACCAAGCCGGGAAGGCTGTGTAGCACAATCAAATAAGTCAACTGCTCCTGAAGAGGACGGTATTACTTACAGTTTACTGAGATTAGTCTCACAAGTACCAGGTAATCCACTTTTAGTGTTGTACAGAATGAGTTTAAGTGAAGGAGTATTACCTGATGATTGGACAGTGTCATTGTTCCCATCCCCAAAGCACACTCAGATAATTATAGACCCATATCTCTAACATAATTTTGTCTATTAGCACAGTTTTCGGCGTGAATGCATTTTGGTTCTACAAGGTAGCCAACTCCATCAAAATATTAAATATGTACCCAACTCAATTAACGATTAATCAACCAATTACTCCATGGGATAACTTGGATCTAGCAGTTGATTTTGTAAATGCACCCAAGAAAGATAATGTACACTCTACATTATTAAAACAGTTAACACTGTGAAGCATCACTGAAAGTACTCAGAGTATGGGTAACGATGTGTATCAGTGCTATACCGACGGTTCTGTAGAAGAAGGTGGACGATGTACCGGATGTGCATGTAATATATTTGAACAATCTTCTCTCGTACATACATGAATGAAGCGCTATGCTAAACTGTGTAATTACTATTTGAGTACTGGAACACTTGATGATATATTGAACTTGTACCCTAGATTGACCATGTAACGTATCAATTATACAATGAATGTATGTGATGTAACTCTATAACCTGAGCTTGTGAAAGCACCTTAATCACCTTCAGTGAATAAGTGCTTAATTGCACACTAGTTTCTCTATCAGTTATCTCACCTTGTCAGAGTAAAAGAGACAAATATATGTGTATGTATGTGTGTATATATGTATGTATATATATGTATATGTACGCATACGTCTGTGTGTGTATATGTATGTGTATAAAGTATATGTGGAAGCTGGTCAGAATTCAATTTTACCTTTGTAAATGCACGTTAATGACACTATGTAAAAGACACATCGAACACTTTATGTAGGGCATACGTAAATCTGTGTATTTACGTATGTAGCTTAGCCTAGCATTTTAAAAACACTACAATCACCTTATGTGGTTGATTGTTCAATAAATCCCTGAACTATATGTTTAACAAATCTCTAACCCTATCAATGGAGTTAGTTAGTTTAGTTCTTATATTATGCACCCTATACCCATCTTGTGGGCGGTAGTGGAAAGGGTTAGAGTCCATGGCGGACTGAAGAAAATGTATATATGCTGGTTAGCATTGTTAATGTGTGGCCACGTCTGTGGTAGAAAATAATACAAAAAATCAAATAAAGGTATTATTGAAACTTTATAGGAAAACATTAAATCCTAAATATATCTTTAATATTATACTTGAAATATTGTATACTTTGCTCTCTCCATCGTACTTCTGCACCTGCTGGCAAGTGGTTCGGTGCAGTGTGCAGGTGATGTTCATTACTGGGTGAGCTGGCAGGTGATGCTCACCTGCCAGCTCACCCAACGAAAATTTGGTTTTTAATACACTTACACATTTATTGGGTCTTTCCTTCACCTTCATTCAAGCACTAGGGTATTACAGTAAGTGTTTTAATTATAATATTTATTAACGTTATTATTTTTAATTTTTATTATTATTAGTATTATTATTAACAGGAGAGGATCGAGTGTGTGTGTGTGTGGGGGGGGGGGGGGTATAATGGTACACATGTCCACATCCCAATGCCCGCCCTTCCAGGACTGGGGGTGCGGGGGTGTACAATAAACTCTACCCACATCCGGCGGCAGCTTGTCGAAGGCGGAAGTGTAGCCTAGAGAATTTGTCATGATAATGAGTGATGACTCTTATTTTGATTATGGGTCCGTAATCCAGTTAAGCTTTTATTCTTAATTTATATTACAATGCTGGTAAAATACACTTCTTGATGATGAGTATGGAGTACAAATGAACTCATTGTGTACCCAAGTTCAAGTTCAAGTATGTTTATTGAGATAAGCAATAAATACATCTCAAAGGGATAGAGTAGCTTAGGCTATTTCAACCCCCCTCTAATTCAAGTCCCTCAAGGGGCGCACAAATACTGTGACTACAAATAGACAAATAACATTACAAGAATCCAAACAAGAATTGTGTACCCTATACTCACAGGGTGAATATAGGGTACACAATAAACTACCACTCACATCATGGGTATGGGTTGCGCAAGAAACTATCGCGCAGAGGATGAATATGGAGAGCAAAGTAAACAAAGATTCACACGATGAGAAAGGGTTGCGCAATGTCCTATGACTCACAGAATGAGTATTAGCTGCACAATAAACTACAGGTCACAGGATAAGTATGGGTTGCACAATAAATTACAGGTCACAGGATGGGTATGGGCTGCACAAACTACCGGTAACAGGATGAGTATGAGATGCACAATAAATTACGGGTCACAGGATGAGTATGGGTTGCACAAACTACTGGTAACAAGATGAGTATGGGATGCACAATAAATTACCGCACAGAGGATGAGTATAGGGTGCACAAACTGGTTGGGTAAATGGAAATGGTTGGGTACATTTCCTTTCACCTAATGCGACTATTCATGTGTCCGGACACCGGCGATTGTGTGGTATTGGCTTTTTATTTAACCATAACTTTGCATTCATTTAATAATTATATTAAGATATGTTTTCCTTGAAATGTAGTTACATTATCGTCTACATGGCTTTATTCTGACATAAAGACCTATGGCGTTACTTTGCATATATGCAAAGTAATTATAAAATTGATTGGCTTGTGTGGAGGCCTTCACACTCCCTGAGCGAGCCATCAAGTAACTATAAAAAGGCATATATCTTAACTTTCAATTCAGTTATATTTATGCCAAAGTATTAACATGCAGCTTATATTTATGTCTTTATGATGACATAGAAAACTTCGTTTATTACAATATCTAGATTAAATTAACTTTGATCTTCGGAAGGTCATAGTTCCCATATCGGTAAGGAGAGCGTCGGCCATGAAGCCTTGTTTAAAGTATGAATATTTTTCCTCTCTAATAAGGTATAATCTCTGTGATGGATTCACAAAAACTATTTTATATCTGCCTTTCTGATAACATATACAAATATAATCTTTATTTGTGAATATTTGTTAATTAAGCAATATATCAGAGGGCGTGTACTGTTCGGTGTTCAATGAACGAAAAGGACTGGATCACTGTGTACAGGAGGCTGATATGGCAGCAAACACTCTCCTGGCGACCATATTTCTTGGATAAGTCGCTCCACACAATTGTCGCTTGGACCGTCGACTTCCTATGGCGTCACCTCTCACATATTTACGTCTAATTTCGTTATGAAATTAGATTATTTCAGAGTAAAAATAGGTTTGATCATGTTCTATGTGTAGCACCAACATTATAGTAAGTAAATATGCCATATTTCTTCATTACTTACGTAAAACTAGGACGATTTGGGTAGTTTTGGCCTGATTTGGGGTGATTGGGGTAATTCTATGGACCGGGTGTGGGTTATGTTACAGCAATCCTCACCTTGTTGTTCATCAGGTAGATAAGTAGAGCTAATTATCAGGGAGTCATGAAGTTGTTGTTGCTCTTGGTCATCTTCGGAAGCCGCCTGGTGAATCTGAAGGAGATTGATCTGTTTTTCCAGCTTTTGAAGGAGGTCACTTTGAGCTGTGAGGGTTTCTTCGGCCTGAATCTTACGTATTTGATCCATTGTATCATTAGCAACAGTTGACCAGACCACACACTAGAAATTGAAGGGACGACGACGTTTCGGTCCGTCCTGGACCATTCTCAAGTCGATTGTGTATCAATCGACACACAATCGACTTGAGAATGGTCCAGGACGGACCGAAACGTCGTCGTCCCTTCAATTTCTAGTGTGTGGTCTGGTCAACATACTTCAGCCACGTTATTGTGACTCATCGTCTGCATTAGCAACAGTTTGTATGTTGAGAATTTCTTGGTTGTTGTTCATCGACGATTCAAGGAGGCGGTCATTCTCTTAATTATCTTTCACGCTCAAAGTGTTTAGCCTATTATCTGCATGTATCATCTTGTGCCTCTTCATATGTCCAAGACGACTGAATCCCTTCCCACACTCTGGACACTCGTGAGATTTGTCACCTGAATGCCTAGAAGAAGTATCTGGTGGTGGTGCTTCTTCGTATCTGTGCATGGGGTTCAACCACTGCAAACCACCTCAAGTCCATCATCACCCAGCAAAAATCTACAATCAGAATAATATAAAATTCTGCTTTCAGACAACACACAGCCCCCTTGTTTAACTCCCTAAACATGCTAAACATAATCTCACTCCACAAATTCTCTTGTGTCAACTACATTTACAAAACCCTGTTCTTAAATGCAAATCCTTCTCTGAAACTCTTCTTGGACAGATGCACTAGGACCCATTATCACCACACCAGAAATAAATATCTCTTTGATATCCCCAGAGTTAAACTTAATCTGTGTAAACACTCTATGCAAATAAAGCCCTAAACACTCTATGCATCGTCTAATAACGATGGTCAGCTTTCAGCCTCTGATTCTGCTATTGAGTTCAATAGGTTCTTCTCTTCCATTGGTTCATCCCTTGCAAATGATATTCCATCTTCCAGTACAGACATTAATGACTATCTTTCAGGTAACTATCCACAGTCTCTGTACCTAAAGCCTATTAATTCCACTGACGTCAATGAGATAATCCTTTCCCTTAAAACCAAGTCTGGTGCCCTTGAGGAGATACCAACTTTAATTTACAAAAAAGCCTCCAGATCTTTAGCCCCTGCTATTGCTTTGCTCTTCAACAAGTCACTTGAACTCCAAACCTTCCCAGATATTCTAAAAAAAGCGAGAGTAACGCCTGTCCACAAATGTGGTAATCTCACAGATGTTAACAACTACAGACCTATATCTATCCTGCCAAACTTGTCAAAAATTTTTGAAAAACTAATCTATAAGCAGCTTTACTCATATCTAGCCAAACTCAATATACTTAGCCCTTGCCAATATGGCTTCAGACCCAAAAAAAGCACTAACGATGCACTTATTAGTATGCTTAACTCGATTCATACAGCTCTTGATAAAAATGAGTTCCCTGTTGGGTTGTTTGTGGACCTGCGTAAAGCTTTTGACACTGTCAACCACCAAAACCTTCTTCTTAAATTACATCATTATGGAGTCAGAGGACACTCCCTACAATACCTCAAATCCTACCTTACTGACAGGCTCCAATATGTTTCTGTGAATAATACAATTTCTCCCACCCTACCCATCAACATTGGTGTTCCCCAGGGCAGCATACTTGGCCCTCTCCTCTTTCTCATCTACATTAATGACCTTCCAAATGCCTCCCAACACCTCAAACCAATACTATTTGCTGACGACACAACCTTCATTTACTCCAGTCCTGATCCCCTTGCTCTAAATGCCACAGTAAATACTGAGCTAAATAAAGTCCATCGTTGGCTAACTGCCAACAAACTCACCCTTAACATTGACAAAACCTTTTATATTCTGTTTGGCAATAAATCCTCTAATCAAATAAATCTCAAAATAAACAATACCCAAATTTGTAACAAATTAGATGGCAAATTCCTTGGCATTCTCATTGACCACAAGCTTAATTTCCAGGGACACATTCTAAACATATCAAAAAAGTTTCAAAAACTGTGGGCATTCTTTCTAAGATCAGATATTATGTACCACGCCCTGCCCTGGTGACTCTCTATTACTCCCTTATCTATCCATATCTCAAATATGGTATTTGTGCTTGGGGCTCTACTACCCAAAATCACTTACGTCCTCTAATTACTCAACACAAAGCTGCTATTAGGACAATATCCAATTCTGGCCCCAGACATCACTCGGTACCCCTACTTAAATCTCTGAATATGTTAGACATTAAGTCACTGCACATTCTCTCATGTGTATTATACATATATAAAACGCTAAACTATAATGCCAATCCTGATCTCAAAAGCTTCATAGAAGGTTGTATCAGAACCCATGAGCATCACACCAGAAATAAATACAGTTTTGATATTCCTAGAGTACGACTTAATCAAACTAGAAATGCTCTACAAATCAAGGAGCCCAGAATGTGGAATGACCTTCCCAACCATGTTAAAGACTGTACCTCTCTCAACCAGTTTAAGTTAAAAGCGACGCTATACCTAATAAATTCCCTGTAACCTACCTTATCCTTCTATTGTCAACCAATGTCTGTTTTTTTCTTTAAAGAGCGCTGTTTGTCGACATAATTGTATTTGTGCTGCTTTTTCATCTATGTTTTCATTTCTTGTTTTCATTCTACTCATTATGCTCAATTAGTATTAAGCTTGTCATTTAAGTTTATCATGCCCGAAACGCTTTGCGTAATAGTGGCTTTAGGCATTGTATGTACTAGCTCTACCTATAAGTCAAACAATCCTTGTAAATATTTATTGTATGTATGTACCTTACCTAAATAAAATTGTATTGTATTGTATTGTATTGTAAAGGGACCCAGTTTATGGAACTCACTCCCTAATGAATTGAAAAGCTGTCCAACTTTTACATCATTCAAAATCAATACTAAAAAGTACCTAATTTCATCTTCATAGTTTTTCACTTTTTGCCTTAAAATTGCACTGTATCAATTGCTACCCAATCTCCCAACCTTTATGTTCCCAATTTGAACATCTTTACCATTGTGATCATTGCTGTCAATCTGCTGTATGGTGTCTATTAATCTTGTTTAAATTACTAATCAAGGTGTCAATGTAATCAATCAGAGCTTTAATATAACAATGTGCTTTAATATACTTATCTCTCTCATCTCATTTTTCTCTTGTAATGTATCTTTATCATTTATCAATTCTGATTGAAATTACCTACTTAAAATTATCTGCTAGATTAAGGACCTGCCTGAAACGCTGCGCGTACTAGTGGCTTTACAAGAATGTAAATACTGTACTATCCAATGTATTCTCACAAACCCAATGTACCTTCTTGTATATTATATAAATAAATAAATAAATAAATAAGTTCCATTAATGTTCGGAGCACATCCACTATGGGAGTGCTGTTTCCTTCAAAAAGCATAATCGTGTAGCATTATGTTTAAAGAAACAATTCCAAGTACATTCTTTGGTTGGAAAAACATGGGTATAAATACAAGTCGTAATTGTAAATGACCAGTTACAAACAAAAATAAGAAGTAGGAAAAATGGTATGTGGAACCATACAAAACATTGGAACTCTTAGGTGATAAGAGGGTAAACAACCACCGCCATTTTAGCAGCACCACAGCCGGTGATGTCCAGCACGAGCATTAAGGGAAAACCTTGACACAAACTGCACCTATCATAAAGAAGAAGCACCACCATTGACCGCCAAGTGCTCACATCAAGTCTAACTCTAAGAAACAACACTCAAGCCTTGACGCTTCTCCCAACATCCGGGGGAGAAAACCTTCACACAAACTGCACCTGTCATAAAGAAGATGAAGCCTCACCAGTGTCCACAGTGTCAGAAGGTATTCACCCGTCCTTCACATGTGAAGACTCACATGTTAGTGCATTCAGGTGACAAACCTCATGAGTGTCCAGAGTGTGGGAAGAGATTCAGTCGGCGTGAACATATGAAGACTCACAGGATGGTGCATGCGGATGAGAGACCTTTTCAATGTGCCGAGTGTGGCAAAAAATTTAGAGAACGTGGAACTATAATACAACACATGTTAGTGCATTCAGGTGACAAACCTCACGAGTGTCCAGAGTGTGGGAAGAAATTCAGTCAGCTTGGAAATATGAAGACTCACATGTTAGTGCATTCAGGTGAGAAACCTCATGAATGTCCTGAGTGTGGAAAGAGATTCAGTCGTTTTGGACACATGAAGAAGCACAAGATGATACATGCAGTGCATTCAGGTGACAAGCCTCACGAGTGTCCAGATTGTGGGAAGAGATTCAGTCAGCGTGGAAGTGTGAAGTCTCACTTGTTAGTGCATTCAAGGGACAAACCGCATGAGTGTCCAGAGTGTGGGATGAGATTCAGTCGTCGTGGAAGTATGAAGAGGCACAGGATGGTTCATGTGGATGAGAGACCTTTTCAATGTGCCGAGTGTGGCAAAAAATTTAGAGAACGTAGAACTATAATACAGCACATGTTAGTGCATTCAGGTGACAAACCGCATGAGTGTCTGGAATGTGGGAAGAGATTCAGTCGTCTTGGAAGTATGATGTCTCACATGTTAGTGCATTCAGGTGACAAACCTCATGAATGTCCTGAGTGTGGGAAGAGATTCAGTCGTCTTGGACGCATGAAGAGGCACAAGATGATACATGCAGATAATAGGCTAAACACTTCGAGTGTGGAAGGTAATTAAGAGAATGTTGAAAGATAATGAGGCACATAATGGTATATTAACTTACCTTTAATCTAACAGTGTGCTATCACAATGTTAGTTGGATGTTCTTCAGAGGTAATTATATTTCGTTTGGGAAAAACACTTCTCCATGAAAGGTAAAAATCTGAAGATATTTTATTACATTGTTCTTTTATGAAAGTTAGATGAAGCAATAACTAGAGAAGCTGTCACTGTAGGAAAACTTAAAATTGCTTATAAGTATATAAATATCTATTTAGTTTAGCAAAGATAAAACAAAGCTTTAAATGTTTTTCTTCATATTTATGTTAATAATAATGTGCTTTGTTTTTGCTCTGTGGAAATTTATTTAAAATTTATTATACTCTGTAGCTAACTTACGGACATTTTTGTTGTAATATTATTTAGCATTGGAATTGGTGAAAAAGACAGTCTGAGACGTACTTAAGAAGAGATCATTTGATTGGTAGGGAAATGTATGCTAATCAAGGATTTTTCTGATCAAATTTATTTGTAAACTGATGTCCATTTTTTTGGCCTATTTATGAGTTCATCTCTTGTTTATAAATATTTCACCGAAGAGTTTATTGAAGGCAGACTGGTATTTATAACTGTCAGTCAAGTTACTATGAAATTTAAATTTATATTACTCTAGAAATTTATATCACTCTAAATTACCAGAAATTTATATTACTCTTGCATAACTTTATCAGTTATGCTGTAATTGTCTGGGAATAATATTTTACCCAATTTACCTGAGGGTAAATATAGCTGATGAGAACAGGAAGCCAGCAGCTTGTTTCAGGCCCCCATCCGTCCCCCCATTTGCCTTAATCTTTTCCAGCTATATTTTGAAAATCAGCACAGTTTTGGCAGTTATGGCTTCGGCGTGTGGGCAGTTCCATCAATCAATAACCATGTGGGTGAAAAAGCCTGGTTCAAAGTTATATTACCCTGATTGGCAATTATATTAGCCTGACTGGCATAATCCTCTCTGACAACTATATTATCCAAACTGGCAATTATATTAAGATAATTGTGAATTACAATAAGCCTGACTGGCAATTATATTAGCATGACTGTCAATTTATATCAAAGGGATATTTATTTATGTTGTGGTGCTCGTGGATTCCATTACATCTATCAATGAAGAGTTTCAGATTAGGATTAGCATTTAGGAACAAGGTTTTGGACATATAAATAGCACAAGAGAATGTGTAGAGCGAGTGTATATTTAGCATGTTCTGGGATTTAAAGAGAGAGATGCTGTTTGTTGTTTGAAGACAGTTTTATACTTCTGATAGCAGAGTTTTGTTTGATGATGATGGGCTTGAAGTAATTTGCAGTGGATGAATGAACCCCATGCACAGATACCGTATGTTCAGATACCATCCCTAATTTACAAGAAAGCGTCTAGATTTTTAGCTCCAGCCATTGCATTGCTCTACAACAAATCATTTGGACTCCAAACCTTTCCTGATATTCTAAAAAAAAAACAATAGTAACCTTAGTCCATAAAAGTGGCAATCTCACTGAAGTCAACAATTATAGACATATATCAATTCTGCCAGTTTTTGTCTAAAATATTTTAAAGACTTAATCTACAAACAGCCTTACTCCTATTTAGCAAAACAAAATATACTTATTTCTTGCCATGATGGCTTCAGGCCCAAAAAAGGACCACTCATGCACCGATTAGTATGATTAACTTGATATATGCACCTCTTGAAAGAAATAGGTACCTTGTTCATTTATTTGTTGGCCTATATAAGACTTTTTGATACTGTTAACACATTATCCTTCTTAAATTACAACATTACGGAGTAAGAGGTCACTCACTTTAATACCTACAATGTTGTCTCATTGACGGGCAAGTATGTCTCTGTGAATGATTCCAATTCTCCCACTCTACCCATTAACACTGGTGTTCCACCGGGCAGTATTCTTCGCCCTCTCGTCTTTCTCTACCTCCCTTTCCAGCCCATTGCCATTGTGATGGGCTTGGTTGGCGAATGTTACCTTACCTTGAGGTGTTTTCGGGACATAGCGCCCCCGCGGCCCGGTCGTCGACCAGGCCTCCTCATTGCTGGACTGGTCAGCAATGGCTGTTGGACGCGGCTGCTCGCAGCCTGAAGCATGAGTCACAACTTGGTTGATTAGGTATCCTTTGGATATGTTTATCGAGTTCTCTCTTGAACACTGTGCGGGGTCGGCCAGTTATGCCCCTTATGTGTAGTGGAAGCATGTTGAACAGTCTTGGGCCTCTGATGTTGATAGAGTACCTGTTGCACCTCTGCTTTTCAATGGGGAAATTCTGCACATCCTGCCATGCCTTCTGGTCTCATGTGATGTTATTTCTGTGTGCAGATTTGGGACCAGCCCCTCTACTATTTTCCATGTGTAAATTATTATGTATTTCTCCTGCCTGCACTCAAGAGAATACAGATTTAGGCTCTTTAGTCGGTCCCAATAGTTTGTTTTTTATGTTTGTGTTTTTTTATGTTTATGTTTTTTATTTTTTATGTTTATTTATTTTTTATGTTTATTTATTTTTTATGTTTATTTATTTTTTAATAGTTTATGTTTAGATGTTTTACTGAGTGCATTCTAGCAGTAAAGGTTCTCTGCACACTCTCCAGGTCAGCAATTTCTCCAGCTTTGAAAGGGGCTGTCATTGTGCAGCAGTATTTCATACTAGAGAGTAGTAGCATCTTGAAAAGTATCATCATTTGTATAGCATCTCTAGTGTGAAAGGTTCTTGTTATCCAACCTGTCATTTTTCTAGCAGTTGTGACGGTTGCTTTATTGTGTTCTTTATATGTAAGTTCATCCGACATGAGTACACCCAAATCCTTTACATTGCCTTTTCATTCTATGTTATGACTTGACTGCATTTTGTGCGTGGTTTCCATTTTTATATATTTTTTTTCCGTAGCATATGAGCTGGAACTTATCTTCGTTAAACACCATATTATTTTCTGTAGCCCAAAGAAAAACCTGATTTACATCTGATTGGAGGTTTGCCGTGTCCTCTATGTTGTCTAATCTAATAAAAATCCTAGTGTAATCTGAAAAGGATGATACAGTACTATAGGTTGTCCTTGTCTATGTCTGATATGAGAATGAGAAAAAGTACTGGAGCAAGCACAGTACCCTGGGGGACTGAGCTCTTCACGGTTGATGGGCTGGATTTCATTTTGTTGAATATTACACATTGGGTTCTACTAGTCAGGAAATTGTAGATCCATCTGCTTATTTTTCCGGTAATTACTTTTGAACGCATTTTATGTGCAATAACACCATGGTCACACTTGTCGAAGGTTTTTGCGAAATCTGTGTAAATTACATCAGTGTTTTGTCTTCTATGGCATCCAGTGCCATGTCATAGTGGTTCAACAACTGTGATAGGCAAGAGCGCCCTGTTCTGAAACCATGTTGTTCGGGGTTATGGAGATTCTGTGATTCCGTGTATTTTGTGATCTTACTTTTTTAATACTCTCTCAGAGATTTTTATGATGTGTGATGTTAGTGCTACCAGTCCGTAATTTTTTTGCCTCTGCCTTATTTCCTCCTTTATGGAGTGGTTCTATCTCTGCTGTTTTTAGTATTGTCAGGGATAATGCCAGTATCTAGGCTTTGTCCCCAAAGAATGTGAAGGGCCTGCGATAGTGTTTTTTTACAGTCCTTGATGAATATGGAGTTCCAAGAATCGGGACCTGGTGTAGAGAGCATAGGCATACTGTCCATGGCTTCTTCCAAATCCAGTGGGGATAGGGTGACATCTGATATATGATTTAAAGTTGGTTTCATAGACATGAAAAACTCATTCGGGTTATCAATTTTTAGTTTATTTAGTGTATCGCTGAAAACAAAGAGTTGTACTGTTTCCTCAGTATTTCGCTCATTTCTTAGTTGTCATTTGTAAAAGTTACATCTCCCTTTCGCAGAGGCCCTCCAGTATTTTGCACATGTATAATTTTTTTTTTATGTCTCTCGTCTCCTTTCTAGTGAGTACATTTGGAGAGCTTTGAGACGATCCCAATAATTTAGGTGCTTTATCGTGTCTATGTATGCCATATATATGTTTTCTGTTTTCCCTTTATTTCAGCAATCTCTCCTGCTTTGAAGGGGGAAGTGAGTACTGAGCAGTAATCAAGCAACCTGTCCTCTTAAAAAGAACGTCGCTTTTGGCCGTTTGCCCGTATGGCCGAATTTGGATGTAATTGGAAAATGAAAAAAAAATTAAAATAAATTTGGGATTTCTTTTTTCAACAACAGTAAGTTAAGGGTCCTCTGATAGGTTAGGTGGGCAGGAAATTCTCATAAAGTTTCAAAACGTTATGAAAAACGTTAATTTAAAGTGTCCTCTTATAACCTCTGCGCCTAAGCCGGCCGACTCAAATAGAAAACGGAACAGAACGTCACTTTTGTGAGTCGATTTCATTTCAAATTACGTCCAAATTTAGCCATATCGCGCATACTAGCCAAAAGTGACGTTCTTTTTAAGAGGACGGGTTGAATCAAGACAGGACAGCACAAGTGATTTGAATAGTATAACCATTGTGATGGGATCTCTGGATTTTAAAGTTCTGTTGCTTGGAGTGGCCCACAGACCCACATATCTAGCACAGCCCTTTTGGTCCAGCATTTCAGTGGTCTCTGATTGTGATATGGCACCTCTAATCCTCATTGGTTCTATTCTGCATTTCCATCCATTTCTTTTGCTCCAATTTGTTGTTGTTGTTGTTCTGTGCAAATTTGTGACCTGGCCTTCAAGTATCTTCCATGTATATATTATTTGACACCTCTCGCATCTCCTTTCCAAAGAGTACATTTTGAAAGCTTAGATACGGTCCCAATAATTTAGATGTTTATCGTGTGGCTGTGGTGGCAAAGTGATCTAGCCACAGTGGTGCGATCCATCGTGGCTGTACTGATTTAGTCCTGGATGATCCCAGACGCATCTTAGCCAGACCTCAGCACACGCCTCAGCCCGGACACAAGTTAGAACCCCTCATTACGGCCTTTGTGGATTTGTTCATTAGATGTATCACGCTATTGTGATTTTTGTATCATAAGTGATGTTCTTTTCCTTAGGAATGTATTCCATGATTTGTACAGATAAAGGTTTGATTGATAACAGTTGTGTACCTCAACATGTCTTGATAATAAACAATAAAAGTATATTTGTGTTTAACCCTTAAACCGCGCAAATCATATATATATGATATCAGTGACAAAACCAAAACCGCGCACATCATATATGATTTCGTGTCTAGCGCTATAATTTAAACGCCCCGCCTGGGATAGGGGCAGCTATAGTACAGCCACGACTGATAATAGCCAGATGCCACCTAGAAAAAAAATCCAGGCCAACATTCTTGGGTGTTAGAGCGTCGGTATTGAGCAAGCCACCAAGGCTGGTGCACGCAGCACGAGCTCACAGCACCGCTGTTCAGCTTGTGACCACAGCATCGCCTACAAATGCCATAATATATATGATACTGCAAGAATTAGAATTAGAATATTTATTTAGGTAAAGGTACATACATAAAGAGATTTTACAAAGTTTGTTGGCTTTATAGATAGAGCTAGTACATACAATGCCTAAAGCCACTATTACGCAAAGCGTTTCGGGCAGGAAAAAACACTAATGACTAAAGCTTAAAACTAATGGGTAAAAAGAAAAAAATGCGTTGAGTACAAATAAAAATAGAGGTAAAAGAGGGGGGAACATTGTTGAAAAAGCAGCACAAATACAATTTCAAATTATTACAGAAAATTACATTCAAACAGCGTTGATTTGAAAAAAAAAAAAAAAAAAAAAAAAAACATACATGGGTTGACAATAGAAGGGTAAGGTAGGTTACAGGGAGTTTATTAGGTATAGCTTCGCTTTTAACTTAAACTGGTTGAGAGAGGTACAGTCTTTAACATGGTTGGGAAGGTCATTCCACATTCTGGGCCCCTTGATTTGTAGAGCATTTCTAGTTTGATTAAGTCGTACTCTAGGAATATCAAAACTGTATTTATTTCTGGTGTGATGCTCATGGGTTCTGATACAACCTTCTATGAAGCTTTTGAGATCAGGATTGGCATTATAGTTTAGCGTTTTATATATATGTATAATACACATGAGAGAATGTGCAGTGACTTAATGTCTAACATATTCAGAGATTTAAGTAGGGGTACCGAGTGATGTCTGGGGCCAGAATTGGATATTGTCCTAATAGCAGCTTTGTGTTGAGTAATTAGAGGACGTAAGTGATTTTGGGTAGTAGAGCCCCAAGCACAAATACCATAGTTGAGATATGGATAGATAAGGGAGTAATAGAGAGTCACCAGGGCAGGGCGTGGTACATAATATCTGATCTTAGAAAGAATGCCCACAGTTTTTGAAACTTTTTTTGATATGTTTAGAATGTGTCCCTGGAAATTCAGCTTCTGGTCAATGAGAATGCCAAGGAATTTGCCATCTAATTTGTTACAAATTTGGGTATTGTTTATTTTGAGATTTATTTGATTAGAGGATTTATTGCCAAACAGAATATAAAAGGTTTTGTCAATGTTAAGGGTGAGTTTGTTGGCAGTTAGCCACAGATGGACTTTATTTAGCTCAGTATTTACTGTGGCATTTAGAGCAAGGGGATCAGGACTGGAGTAAATGAAGGTTGTGTCGTCAGCAAATAGAATTGGTTTGAGGTGTTGGGAGGCATTTGGAAGGTCATTAATGTAGATGAGAAAGAGGAGAGGGCCAAGTATGCTGCCCTGGGGAACACCAATGTTGATGGGTAGGGTGGGAGAAATTGTATTATTCACAGAAACATATTGGAGCCTGTCAGTAAGGTAGGATTTGAGGTATTGTAGGGAGTGTTCTCTGACTCCATAATGATGTAATTTAAGAAGAAGGTTTTGGTGGTTGACAGTGTCAAAAGCTTTACGCAGGTCCACAAACAACCCAACAGAGAACTCATTTTTATCGAGAGCTGTATGAATCGAGTTAAGCATACTAATAAGTGCATCGTTAGTGCTTTTTTTGGGTCTGAAGCCATATTGGCAAGGGCTAAGTATATTGAGTTTGGCTAGATATGAGTAAAGCTGCTTATAGATTAGTTTTTCAAAATTTTTTGACAAGTTTGGCAGGATAGATATAGGTCTGTAGTTGTTAACATCTGTGAGATTACCACATTTGTGGACAGGCGTTACTCTCGCTTTTTTTTAGAATATCTGGGAAGGTTTGGAGTTCAAGTGACTTGTTGAAGAGCAAAGCAATAGCAGGGGCTAAAGATCTGGAGGCTTTTTTGTAAATTAAAGTTGGTATCTCCTCAAGGGCACCAGACTTGGTTTTAAGGGAAAGGATTATCTCATTGACGTCAGTGGAATTAATAGGCTTTAGGTACAGAGACTGTGGATAGTTACCTGAAAGATAGTCATTAATGTCTGTACTGGAAGATGGAATATCATTTGCAAGGGATGAACCAATGGAAGAGAAGAACCTATTGAACTCAGTAGCAGAATCAGAGGCTAAAAGCTGACCATCGTTATTAGACAGGAGAGTCGGTTTGTTATTTAAAGACTTCTTTGATCCCAATATTTGAGAAATTGTTCTCCAAGTTTGTTTAATGTTGCTCTTTATTTGGGTAAATTTATCTTCGTAGTATTTAGTTTTGGCTCGTCTAATTATCTTAGACAGCAATAATGAGTAATTCTTTGAGAATTCTTTGGAGACAATTCCTAACCTATACTTCTTCTCAAGGTCATGTTTTTTATTAATAGATTTAAGTATTCCCTTTGTAAGCCAGGGATTGTTAAGCCTTTTGGTTGTGACTTGTTTTGTAAGCATAGGACAGTGGGTATTATAAAGGCTAAGAGTTTTTTGAAGAAAAGATTGTACTGCAAGGTTGATGTCCACTATGTTACCTAACTCGGACTCCCAGTTGACATTATCAGCAGCAGTTATAAAATTGTCTATAGCAGTTTCATTGTGTAGTCTAAAACGTATCACTCTTGACTCAAGAGGTGGTTTGCTAATGTTAGTTAAGAGAAATGTGGGGTAATGATCTGTAGTGCTATCGGTGATTATACCTGAAGTAAGCAGAGAGGTTATGTTTGTCCAGATGTGATCGAGCGTCGTGGCAGTGCTATCAGTGATTCTAGTAGGTCTAGTGATTAAGGGTATGAGGAAGCAGGAATTCATACAGTTGAGGAAGCTAACAGCAGTGGGGTGTTCAGGCTCGCAGAGGTCAATATTAAAGTCCCCTGCGATAATTAGGTGATTTTTGTTCAGTCTGTTATCAAGTATTAGATTTCTAAGGTTTGAGTTGAATTCGGACACATCAGTGTTAGGAATTCTATAAACTGCACCCACAGTCAGGACAGACTCGGCACCCTTGACTCTGAAGCTGGCGAAGATATACTCCCCATAGCAGTCTCTGGTTCTAATTTCTTTTAAGCATGTTAGTTCTTGGTGGTAGTAAAGAGCAGTGCCACCACCTCTCTGAAGTTGACGACAGTTGTGAATTGCTGAGTAGTTAGGCATGTTAAAGAGCTGAGTAGTATCCTCTTTCAACCATGTTTCAGTAAGTATAATAAAAGAGAATTTGTTGTCAATAGCTTCAATCAAGGCACTAACATCATCGAAGTGTTTACCTAGGGATCTAACGTTCAAATTGATTACAGAGATATTGTGATTATGAGTTAATACATTGTTTGCATCATGTGCTGCAAAATATCTGCAATTTAGATCATTAAAGTGATAATTGTCATAGATAGTGGATAAGAGGTTAAGTTCAGGGTCTATACTTGTCTGCATAAAAAAGCTGATTGCAGGAAAAACAAGGAAAGAAAGGCAAATAACAAGGTAGAAATAAGCTATAAAATAGGGAAAAAGATGTACACAATACAGAACAAAGCAAACTCAAAAGGGGCTTACAGGGGTACAATGGAGTAAGGGAGTATGGCTAGGGTAGGCAACCTAGGTAATAAATGAGATTAACGAAAAAACATATAAACATGGACTATACAAAACACAAGATATAGAAATACAAAACAAAAATATAAACAAGACTAAGCAATACAAAAACAAATTGAGCAAAAATGAAAAATGAGGTAGATTGCTTACAAGTACTCTCAGGTACACTGTAAGTAACAATTTGCAATTTGAGATACAGGCAAAGCCAGGGGTACAATGGAGTAAGGGAGCATGGCGAGGCTAGGCAACCTAGGTAATAAATGGAATCAAAGAAAAGTTGAATAATAAGCATAGGCAAATTTAAGCTAATGATTATTAACTATAAATAGTTCAGTTATGACTGTATAATTAATAAGACCTGAAGAACTATTTATGCACTCAATTAAAAAATTTCAGTAAATGACTAGTTAAGAGTAAGTTAAAAATTAAGTCAGAAAATGAAACAATGAGACTTAGGAAACCTAGCCCCACTAGTTGACAGGAGGTTAATTAAGTTAATTCACTGGGAGTGATAATGAGCTGAGACAGACCACATTGGGAGAGGAAAGCGTTGAGGTTCTCTTCTTTAGTAATAGTGAACATTTTGCCCTCTGCGGTTTTTCTCACCTTTATCAGTCCATCTCTAACGAAGCACTGATGAATCGCATCTGGGTTTTTTTGACGGATTTGACACAGGCGGTAGAGGAGGTGCTGTCTGTTCCTAGTCAAGCACTCGTTGATGTATAATCCCGTCCGTTGGGCTACAGCTGTCCGGACTAGATTGGATTTCGTGAACTGGGAAGACAGCTTCAGGCGAATTTTCCGTTGGTTTTGACTTGATGGATTCTTTTTGCCTACTCTGTAGGCAGCAATAACGTCAGATTTGTTTAGAATGAGCGGCAATTTGTCTTTTATGAGATCCAGAGCTATTTCGACACAGTTTTCACCATCATGTTCCACAGGTATATCTTGGGACGACACTATAACAGAGTCAAGCAGCTTTTGCTGGTCTTGTTCATCCTGGGAGACAGAACGCTGGGCTGAAAATGTACCGATACATGCAGTCATTTTGTTGAGGGCTTCCTCCTGTTTTTTAATGGCTTCATCAGTTTTCAGATGGTTGCTTTCCTCATGGAGATCATTTAAATCATGCTGTAGTTGGTCTTGGCTTGCCTTGCAGTTTCTAATTTCCTCGCGGAGGAGGGTTATTTCTTGTTGTTGTTGTTGGAGATTAGCGCGGATCGCTAAATTCTCATTTAGAAGACTCAAGATGATAGCATTTTGAGACTCGAGGACTTGGCACAACTTTTTGAACCACTGATTCTCGGCCCAGTTATAGAATTCCGGTGAGGGACCGGAAGCTCGCTTGAGTTGCTTATAGTGGGATGCTAGCATGTCCATAGGAGAGGGTTGAGATGTCTCTGCTCCCTTGCTCAAAGGGGTGGAGGGGAGGGCAGCACCGCTGCCCTGGACCCCAGAGCTTCCAGACGGAGAAACACGAATATTGTTTGAGTTGGCCGGGATGGTTGCCTTGTTAAGGGGTTTGTTGTCCTTCTTTCTCTGCACAGCCCCATGTTTAGGAGACATGATTGGTTAGAATGGACTGGGGGTATATATTGTGAAGAAACTTGCGTCAGGCAGCGCGGTGGCGGCAGCAGGCACTGGTACTCACAGCCGTAGAGGAATGTTTTGAAACTTATTTGAGATGGAATGAGTTGATTTTGGTCGGTTACTTTGGTTTTGCTATAACATGCTAGGACTCCATGTACTTAGCTGCCTGTGGGTGGCGGTCTACATCATCTGGCAATAGTATAAGGGCTGATATACAGCTTAGAGTGAGGAGCGCAGCGTGATCACGTTGGTCTCCACGATATCAACACGATAATCTCACGATATACACGATAGTTAGGTAACATAGAGGACATCAACCTAGCAGTTCAATCTTTTCTTCAAAAAACTCTTAGCCTTTATAATACCCACTGTCCTATGCTTACAAAACAAGTCACAACCAAAAGGCTTAACAATCCCTGGCTTACAAAGGGAATACTTAAATCTATTAATAAAAAACATGACATTGAGAAGAAGTATAGGTTAGGAATTGTCTCCAAAGAATTCTCAAAGAATTACTCATTATTGCTATCTAAGATAATTAGACGAGCCAAAACTAAATACTACGAAGATAAATTTACCCAAATAAAGAGCAACATTAAACAAACTTGGAGAACAATTTCACAAATATTGGGATCAAAGAAGTCTTTAAATAACAAACCGACTCTCCTGTCTAATAACGATGGTCAGTTTTCAGCCTCTGATTCTGCTATTGAGTTCAATAGGTTCTTCTCTTCCATTGGTTCATCCCTTGCTAATGATATTCCATCTTCCAGTACTGACATTAAGGACTATCTTACAGGGAACTATCCCCAGTCTCTGTACCTAAAGCCTATTAATTCCACTGACATCAATGAGATAACCCTTTCCCTCAAAACCAAGTCTCGTGCCCTTGAGGAGATACCAACTTTAATCTACAAAAAAGCCTCCAGATCTTTAGCCCCTGCTATTGCTTTGCTCTTCAACAAGTCACTTGAACTCCAAACCTTTCCAGATATTCTAAAAAAAGCGAGAGTAACGCCTGTCCACAAATGTGGTGATCTGTTTTGTACAGTATTGTGTACATTTTTTTCCCTATTTTATAGCTTAATTCTACCTTGTAATTTGCCTTTCTTTCCTTGTTTTTCCTGCAATCAGCTTTTTTTATGCAGACAAGTATAGACCCAGAACTTAACCTCTTATCCACTATCTATGACAATTATCACTTTAATGATCTAAATTGCAGATATTTTGCAGCACATGATGTAAACAATGTATTAACTCATAATCACAATATCTCTGTAATCAATTTGAACGTTAGATCCCTAGGTAAACACTTCGATGATGTTAGTGCCTTGATTGAAGCTATTGACAACAAATTCTCTTTTATTATACTTACTGAAACATGGTTGAAAGAGGATACTACTCAGCTCTTTAACATGCCTAACTACTCAGCAATTCACAACTGTCGTCAACTTCAGAGAGGTGGTGGCACTGCTCTTTACTACCACCAAGAACTAACATGCTTAAAAGAAATTAGAACCAGAGACTGCTATGGGGAGAATATCTTCGCCAGCTTCAGAGTCAAGGGTGCCGAGTCTGTCCTGACTGTGGGTGCAGTTTATAGAATTCCTAACACTGATGTGTCCGAATTCAACTCAAACCTTAGAAATCTAATACTTGATAACAGACTGAACAAAAACCACCTAATTATCGCAGGGGACTTTAATATTGACCTCTGCGAGCCTGAACACCCTACTGCTGTTAGCTTCCTCAACTGTATGAATTCTTGCTTCCTCATACCCTTAATCACTAGACCTACTAGAATCACTGATAGCACTGCCACGACGCTAGATCACATCTGGACAAACATAACCTCTCCGCTTACTTCAGGTATAATCACCGATAGCACTACAGACGATTACCCCACATTTCTCTTAACTAACATTAGCAAACCACCTCTTGAGTCAAGAGTGATACGTTTTAGACTACACAATGAAACTGCTATAGACAATTTTATAACTGCTGCTGATAATGTCAACTGGGAGTCCGAGTTAGGTAACATAGTGGACATCAACCTAGCAGTGCAATCTTTTCTTCAAAAAACTCTTAGCCTTTATAATACCCACTGTCCTATGCTTACAAAACAAGTCACAACCAAAAGGCTTAACAATCCCTGGCTTACAAAGGGAATACTTAAATCTATTAATAAAAAACATGACCTTGAGAAGAAGTATAGGTTAGGAATTGTCTCCAAAGAATTCTCAAAGAATTAATCATTATTGCTGTCTAAGATAATTATACGAGCCAAAACTAAATACTACGAAGATAAATTTACCCAAATAAAGAGCAACATTAAACAAACTTGGAGAACAATTTCACAAATATTGGGATCAAAGAAGTCTTTAAATAACAAACCGACTCTCCTGTCTAATAACGTTGGTCAGCTTTCAGCCTCTGATTCTGCTATTGAGTTCAATAGGTTCTTCTCTTCCATTGGTTCATCCCTTGCTAATGATATTCCATCTTCCAGTACTGACATTAAGGACTATCTTACAGGTAACTATCCACAGTCTCTGTACCTAAAGCCTATTACAATCCAATACAATACAATACAATTTTATTTAGGTAAGGTACATACGTACAATAAATATTTGCATGGATTGTTTGACTTATAGGTAGAGCTAGTACATACAATGCCTAAAGCCACTATTACGCAAAGCGTTTCGGGCATGATAAACTTAAATGACAAGCTTAATACTAATTGAGCATAACGAGTAGAATGAAAACAAGAAATGAAAACATAGATGAAAAAGCAGCACAAATACAATTATGTCGACAAACGGCGCTCTTTAAAGAAAAAAACAGACATTGGTTGACAATAGAAGGGTAAGGTAGGTTACAGGGAATTTATTAGGTATAGCTTCGCTTTTAACTTAAACTGGTTGAAAGAGGTACAGTCTTTAACATGGTTGGGAAGGTCATTCCACATTCTGGGCCCCTTGATTTGTAGAGCATTTCTAGTTTGATTAAGTCGTACTCTAGGAATATCAAAACTGTATTTATTTCTGGTGTGATGCTCATGGGTTCTGATACAACCTTCTATGAAGCTTTTGAGATCAGGATTGGCATTATAGTTTAGCGTTTTATATATGTATAATACACATGAGAGAATGTGCAGTGACTTAATGTCTAACATATTCAGAGATTTAAGTAGGGGTACCGAGTGATGTCTGGGGCCAGAATTGGATATTGTCCTAATAGCAGCTTTGTGTTGAGTAATTAGAGGACGTAAGTGATTTTGGGTAGTAGAGCCCCAAGCACAAATACCATAGTTGAGATATGGATAGATAAGGGAGTAATAGAGAGTCACCAGGGCAGGGCGTGGTACATAATATCTGATCTTAGAAAGAATGCCCACAGTTTTTGAAACTTTTTTTGATATGTTTAGAATGTGTCCCTGGAAATTAAGCTTGTGGTCAATGAGAATGCCAAGGAATTTGCCATCTAATTTGTTACAAATTTGGGTATTGTTTATTTTGAGATTTATTTGATTAGAGGATTTATTGCCAAACAGAATATAAAAGGTTTTGTCAATGTTAAGGGTGAGTTTGTTGGCAGTTAGCCACAGATGGACTTTATTTAGCTCAGTATTTACTGTGGCATTTAGAGCAAGGGGATCAGGACTGGAGTAAATGAACGAAATGAACGAAATGTATTAATTCCACTGACGTCAATGAGATAATCCTTTCCCTTAAAACCAAGTCTCGTGCCCTTGAGGAGATACCAACTTAAATTTACAAAAAAGCCTCCAGATCTTTAGCCCCTGCTATTGCATTGCTCTTCAACAAGTCACTTGAACTCCAAACCTTCCCAGATATTCTAAAAAAAGCGAGAGTAACGCCTGTCCACAAATGTGGTGATCTCACAGATGTTAACAACTACAGACCTATATCTATCCTGCCAAACTTGTCAAAAAAATTTGAAAAACTAATCTATAAGCAGCTTTACTCATATCTAGCCAAACTCAATATATTTAGCCCTTGCCAATATGGCTTCAGACCCAAAAAAAGCACTAACGATGCACTTATTAGTATGCTTAACTTGATTCATACAGCTCTTGATAAAAATGAGTTCCCTGTTGGGTTATTTGTAGACCTGCGTAAAGCTTTTGATACTGTCAACCACCAAAACCTTCTTCTTAAATTACATCATTATGGAGTCAGAGGACACTCCCTACAATACCTCAAATCCTACCTTACTGACAGGCTCCAATATGTTTCTGTGAATAATACAATTTCTCCCACCCTACCCATCAACATTGGTGTTCCCCAGGGCAGCATACTTGGCCCTCTCCTCTTTCTCATCTACATTAATGACCTTCCAAATGCCTCCCAACACCTCAAACCAATTCTATTTGCTGACGACACAACCTTCATTTACTCCAGTCCTGATCCCCTTGCTCTAAATGCCACAGTAAATACTGAGCTAAATAAAGTCCATCTGTGGCTAACTGCCAACAAACTCACCCTTAACATTGACAAAACTTTCTATATTCTGTTTGGCAATAAATCCTCTAAGCAAATAAATCTCAAAACAAACAATACCCAAATTTGTAACAAATTAGATGGCAAATTCCTTGGCATTCTCATTGACCACAAGCTTAATTTCCAGGGACACATTCTAAACATATCAAAAAAAGTTTCAAAAACTGTGGGCATTCTTTCTAAGATCAGATATTATGTACCACGCCCTGCCCTGGTGACTCTATTACTTCCTTATCTATCCATATCTCAACTATGGTATTTGTGCTTGGGGCTCTACTACCCAAAATCACTTACGTCCTCTAATTACTCAACACAAAGCTGCTATTAGGACTATCCAATTCTGGCCCCAGACATCACTCGGTACCCCTACTTAAATCTCTGAATATGTTAGACATTAAGTCACTGCACATTCTCTCATGTGTATTATACATATATAAAACGCTAAACTATAATGCCAATCCTGATCTCAAAAGCTTCATAGAAGGTTGTATCAGAACCCATGAGCATCACACCAGAAATAAATACAGTTTTGATATTCCTAGAGTACGACTTAATCAAACTAGAAATGCTATACAAATCAAGGGGCCCAGAATGTGGAATGACCTTCCCAACCATGTTAAAGACTGTACCTCTCTCAACCAGTTTAAGTTAAAAGCGAAGCTATACCTAAAAAATTCCCTGTAACCTACCTTACCCTTCTATTGTCAACCAATGCCTGTTTTTTTCTTTAAAGAGCGCTGTTTGTCGACATAATTGTATTTGTGCTGCTTTTTCATCTATGTTTTCATTTCTTGTTTTCATTCTACTCATTATGCTCAATTAGTATTAAGCTTGTCATTTAAGTTTATCATGCCCGAAACGCTTTGCGTAATAGTGGCTTTAGGCATTGTATGTACTAGCTCTACCTATAAGTCAAACAATCCATGTAAATATTTATTGTATGTATGTACCTTACCTAAATAAAATTGTATTGTATTGTATTGTATTGCAATAGGCTTTAGGTACAGAGACTGTGGATAGTTACCTGTAAGATAGTCCTTAATGTCAGTACTGGAAGATGGAATATCATTAGCAAGGGATGAACCAATGGAAGGGAAGAACCTATTGAACTCAATAGCAGAATCAGAGGCTGAAAGCTGACCAACGTTATTAGACAGGAGAGTCGGTTTGTTATTTAAAGACTTCTTTGATCCCAATATTTGTGAAATTGTTCTCCAAGTTTGTTTAATGTTGCTCTTTATTTGGGTAAATTTATCTTCGTAGTATTTAGTTTTGGCTCGTATAATTATCTTAGACAGCAATAATGATTAATTCTTTGAGAATTCTTTGGAGACAATTCCTAACCTATACTTCTTCTCAAGGTCATGTTTTTTATTAATAGATTTAAGTATTCCCTTTGTAAGCCAGGGATTGTTAAGCCTTTTGGTTGTGACTTGTTTTGTAAGCATAGGACAGTGGGTATTATAAAGGCTAAGAGTTTTTTGAAGAAAAGATTGCACTGCTAGGTTGATGTCCACTATGTTACCTAACTCGGACTCCCAGTTGACATTATCAGCAGCAGTTATAAAATTGTCTATAGCAGTTTCATTGTGTAGTCTAAAACGTATCACTCTTGACTCAAGAGGTGGTTTGCTAATGTTAGTTAAGAGAAATGTGGGGTAATCGTCTGTAGTGCTATCGGTGATTATACCTGAAGTAAGCGGAGAGGTTATGTTTGTCCAGATGTGATCTAGCGTCGTGGCAGTGCTATCAGTGATTCTAGTAGGTCTAGTGATTAAGGGTATGAGGAAGCAGGAATTCATACAGTTGAGGAAGCTAACAGCAGTAGGGTGTTCAGGCTCGCAGAGGTCAATATTAAAGTCCCCTGCGATAATTAGGTGGTTTTTGTTCAGTCTGTTATCAAGTATTAGATTTCTATGGTTTGAGTTGAATTCGGACACATCAGTGTTAGGAATTCTATAAACTGCACCCACAGTCAGGACAGACTCGGCACCCTTGACTCTGAAGCTGGCGAAGATATTCTCCCCATAGCAGTCTCTGGTTCTAATTTCTTTTAAGCATGTTAGTTCTTGGTGGTAGTAAAGAGCAGTGCCACCACCTCTCTGAAGTTGACGACAGTTGTGAATTGCTGAGTAGTTAGGCATGTTAAAGAGCTGAGTAGTATCCTCTTTCAACCATGTTTCAGTAAGTATAATAAAAGAGAATTTGTTGTCAATAGCTTCAATCAAGGCACTAACATCATCGAAGTGTTTACCTAGGGATCTAACGTTCAAATTGATTACAGAGATATTGTGATTATGAGTTAATACATTGTTTACATCATGTGCTGCAAAATATCTGCAATTTAGATCATTAAAGTGATAATTGTCATAGATAGTGGATAAGAGGTTAAGTTCTGGGTCTATACTTGTCTGCATAAAAAAAGCTGATTGCAGGAAAAACAAGGAAAGAAAGGCAAATTACAAGGTAGAATTAAGCTATAAAATAGGGAAAAAAATGTACACAATACTGTACAAAACAAACACAAAAGGGACTTACAGGGGTACAATGGAGTAAGGGAGTATGGCTAGGGTAGGCAACCTAGGTAATAAATGAGATTAAAGAAAAAACATATAAACATGGACTATACAAAACACAAGATATAGAAATACAAAACAAAAATATAAACAAGACTAAGCAATACAAAAACAAATTGAGCAAAAATGAAAAATGAGGTAGATTGCTTACAAGTACTCTCAGGTACACTGTAAGTAACAATTTGCAATTTGAGATGCAGGCAAAGCCAAGGGTACAATGGAGTAAGGGAGCATGGCGAGGCTAGGCAACCTAGGTAATAAATGGAATCAAAGAAAAGTTGAATAATAAGCATAGGCAAATTTAAGCTAATGATTATTAACTATAAATAGTTCAGTTATGACTGTATAAATAATAAGACCTGAAGAACTATTTATGCACTCAATTAAAAAATTTCAGTAAATGACTAGTTAAGAGTAAGTTAAAAATTAAGTCAGAAAATGAAACAATGAGACTTAGGAAACCTAGCCCCACTAGTTGACAGGAGGTTAATTAAGTTAATTCACTGGGAGTGATAATGAGCTGAGACAGACCACATTGGGAGAGGAAAGCGTTGAGGTTCTCTTCTTTAGTAATAGTGAACATTTTGCCCTCTGCGGTTTTTCTCACCTTTATCAGTCCATCTCTAACGAAGCACTGATGAATCGCATCTGGGTTTTTTTGACGGATTTGACGCAGGCGGTAGAGGAGGTGCTGTCTGTTCCTAGTCAAGCACTCGTTGATGTATAATCCCGTCCGTTGGGCTACAGCTGTCCGGACTAGATTGGATTTCGTGAACTGGGAAGACAGCTTCAGGCGATTTTTCCGTTGGTTTTGACTTGATGGATTCTTTTTGCCTACTCTGTAGGCAGCAATAACGTCAGATTTGTTTAGAATGAGCGGCAATTTGTCTTTTATGAGATCCAGAGCTATTTCGACACAGTTTTCACCATCATGTTCCACAGGTATATCTTGGGACGACACTATAACAGAGTCAAGCAGCTTTTGCTGGTCTTGTTCATCCTGGGAGACAGAACGCTGGGCTGAAAATGTACTGATACATGCAGTCATTTTGTTGAGGGCTTCCTCCTGTTTTTTAATGGCTTCATCAGTTTTCAGAAGGTTGCTTTCCTCATGGAGATCATTTAAATCATGCTGTAGTTGGTCTTGGCTTGCCTTGCAGTTTCTAATTTCCTCGCGGAGGAGGGTTATTTCTTGTTGTTGTTGTTGGAGATTAGCGCGGATCGCTAAATTCTCATTTAGAAGACTCAAGATGATAGCATTTTGAGACTCGAGGACTTGGCACAACTTTTTGAACCACTGATTCTCGGCCCAGTTATAGAATTCCGGTGAGGGACCGGAAGCTCGCTTGAGTTGCTTATAGTGGGATGCTAGCATGTCCATAGGAGAGGGTTGAGATGTCTCTGCTCCCTTGCTCAAAGGGGTGGAGGGGAGGGCAGCACCGCTGCCCTGGACCCCAGAGCTTCCAGACGGAGAAACACGAATATTGTTTGAGTTGGCCGGGATGGTTGCCTTGTTAAGGGGTTTGTTGTCCTTCTTTCTCTGCACAGCCCCATGTTTAGGAGACATGATTGGTTAGAATGGACTGGGGGTATATATTGTGAAGAAACTTGCGTCAGGCAGCGCGGTGGCGGCAGCAGGCACTGGTACTCACAGCCGTAGAGGAATGTTTTGAAACTTATTTGAGATGGAATGAGTTGATTTTGGTCAGTTACTTTGGTTTTGCTATAACATGCTAGGACTCCATGTACTTAGCTGCCTGTGGGTGGCGGTCTACATCATCTGGCAATAGTATAAGGGCTGATATACAGCTTAGAGTGAGGAGCGCAGCGTGATCACGTTGGTCTCCACGATATCAACACGATAATCTCACGATATACACGATAGTTAGGTAACATAGAGGACATCAACCTAGCAGTTCAATCTTCTCTTCAAAAAACTCTTAGCCTTTATAATACCCACTGTCCTATGCTTACAAAACAAGTCACAACCAAAAGGCTTAACAATCCCTGGCTTACAAAGGGAATACTTAAATCTATTAATAAAAAACATGACATTGAGAAGAAGTATAGGTTAGGAATTGTCTCCAAAGAATTCTCAAAGAATTACTCATTATTGCTATCTAAGATAATAAGACGAGCCAAAACTAAATACTACGAAGATAAATTTACCCAAATAAAGAGCAACATTAAACAAACTTGGAGAACAATTTCACAAATATTGGGATCAAAGAAGTCTTTAAATAACAAACCGACTCTCCTGTCTAATAACGATGGTCAGTTTTCAGCCTCTGATTCTGCTATTGAGTTCAATAGGTTCTTCTCTTCCATTGGTTCATCCCTTGCTAATGATATTCCATCTTCCAGTACTGACATTAAGGACTATCTTACAGGGAACTATCCCCAGTCTCTGTACCTAAAGCCTATTAATTCCACTGACATCAATGAGATAACCCTTTCCCTCAAAACAAAGTCTCGTGCCCTTGAGGAGATACCAACTTTAATCTACAAAAAAGCCTCCAGATCTTTAGCCCCTGCTATTGCTTTGCTCTTCAACAAGTCACTTGAACTCCAAACCTTTCCAGATATTCTAAAAAAAGCGAGAGTAACGCCTGTCCACAAATGTGGTGATCTCACAGATGTTAACAACTACAGACCTATATCAATCCTGCCAAACTTGTCAAAAATTTTTGAAAAACTAATCTATAAGCAACTTTACTCATATCTAGCCAAACTCAATATACTTAGCCCTTGCCAATATGGCTACAGGCCCAAAAAAAGCACTAACGATGCACTTATTAGTATGCTTAACTCGATTCATACAGCTCTTGATAAAAATGAGTTCCCTGTTGGGTTATTTGTGGACCTGCGTAAAGCTTTCGATACTGTCAACCACCAAAACCTTCTTCTTAAATTACATCATTATGGTGTCAGAGGACACTCCCTACAATACCTCAAATCCTACCTTACTGACAGGCTCCAATGTGTTTCTGTGAATAATACAATTTCTCCCACCCTACCCATCAACATTGGTGTTCCCCAGGGCAGCATACTTGGCCCTCTCCTCTTTCTCATCTACATTAATGACCTTCCAAATGCCTCCCAACACCTCAAACCTATTCTATTTGCTGACGACACAACCTTCATTTACTCCAGTCCTGATCCCCTTGCTCTAAATGCCACAGTAAATACTGAGCTAAATAAAGTCCATCTGTGGCTAACTGCCAACAAACTCACCCTTAACATTGACAAAACTTTCTATATTCTGTTTAGCAATAAATCCTCTAATCAAATAAATCTCAAAATAAACAATACCCAAATTTGTAACAAATTATATGGCAAATTCCTTGGCATTCTCATTGACCACAAGCTGAATTTCCAGGGACACATTCTAAACATATCAAAAAAAGTTTCAAAAACTGTGGGCATTCTTTCTAAGATCAGATATTATGTACCACGCCCTGCCCTGGTGACTCTGTATTACTCCCTTATCTATCCATATCTCAACTATGGTATTTGTGCTTGGGGCTCTACTACCCAAAATCACTTACGTCCTCTAATTACTCAACACAAAGCTGCTATTAGGACAATATCCAATTCTGGCCCCAGACATCACTCGGTACCCCTACTCAAATCTCTGAATATGTTAAGACATTAAGTCACTGCACATTCTCTCATGTGTATTATACATATATAAAATGCTGAACTGTAATGCCAATCCTGAACTCAAAAGCTTCATTGAAGGTTGTAACAGAACCCATGAGCACCACACCAGAAATAAACAGAAATGAAAAAACACACCAGAAATGACAGAACAACTGACCACTATCCTACCTTCCTCATAGCAAACTTGGACACATCACCGCCAGAAACCAAGAAACTCTCATTCAGGCTACATAGTGAATCAGCTTTAGGCAATCTCTCTAATGCACTTCACAATATTAACTGGGAATCTGAATTTAATAATACACAGGATATAAACTCATCAACTAACCTCTTTCTCTCCAAAACTCTAAGCCTCTACAACACTCACTGTCCCCTCCTTACCAAACAAGTAACTGATAAAAGAAAAAATAACCCGTGGCTCACAAGTGGCATAATTAAATCAATCAACAAAAAACATGAATATGAAAAGAAATTTAGGAGTGGCCTAGTTTCAAAGGAAGTAGCTAAAAGGTACTCATCAGTGCTTACCAGTATCATAATCGCCTATGCTTATTATTCAAATTTTCTATGATTTCATTTATTACCTAGGTTGCCTAGCCTCGCCATGCTCCCTTACTCCATTGTACCCCTGGCTTTGCCTGCATCTCAAATTGCAAATTGTTACTTACAGTGTACCTGAGAGTACTTGTAAGCAATCTACCTCATTTTTCATTTTTGCTCAATTTGTTTTTGTATTGCTTAGTCTTGTTTATATTTTTGTTTTGTATTTCTATATCTTGTGTTTTGTATAGTCCATGTTTATATGTTTTTTCTTTAATCTCATTTATTACCTAGGTTGCCTAGCCTAGCCATACTCCCTTACTCCATTGTACCCCTGTAAGCCCCTTTTGTGTTTTTGTACAGTATTGTGTACATTTTTTTCCCTATTTTATAGCTTAATTCTACCTTGTAATTTGCCTTTCTTTCCTTGTTTTTCCTGCAATCAGCTTTTTTTATGCAGACAAGTATAGACCCAGAACTTAACCTCTTATCCACTATCTATGACAATTATCACTTTAATGATCTAAATTGCAGATATTTTGCAGCACATGATGTAAACAATGTATTAACTCATAATCACAATATCTCTGTAATCAATTTGAACGTTAGATCCCTAGGTAAACACTTCGATGATGTTAGTGCCTTGATTGAAGCTATTGACAACAAATTCTCTTTTATTATACTTACTGAAACATGGTTGAAAGAGGATACTACTCAGCTCTTTAACATGCCTAACTACTCAGCAATTCACAACTGTCGTCAACTTCAGAGAGGTGGTGGCACTGCTCTTTACTACCACCAAGAACTAACATGCTTAAAAGAAATTAGAACCAGAGACTGCTATGGGGAGAATATCTTCGCCAGCTTCAGAGTCAAGGGTGCCGAGTCTGTCCTGACTGTGGGTGCAGTTTATAGAATTCCTAACACTGATGTGTCCGAATTCAACTCAAACCTTAGAAATCTAATACTTGATAACAGACTGAACAAAAACCACCTAATTATCGCAGGGGACTTTAATATTGACCTCTGCGAGCCTGAACACCCTACTGCTGTTAGCTTCCTCAACTGTATGAATTCCTGCTTCCTCATACCCTTAATCACTAGACCTACTAGAATCACTGATAGCACTGCCACGACGCTAGATCACATCTGGACAAACATAACCTCTCCGCTTACTTCAGGTATAATCACCGATAGCACTACATACGATTACCCCACTTTTCTCTTAACTAACATTAGCAAACCACCTCTTGAGTCAAGAGTGATACGTTTTAGACTACACAATGAAACTGCTATAGACAATTTTATAACTGCTGCTGATAATGTCAACTGGGAGTCCGAGTTAGGTAACATAGTGGACATCAACCTAGCAGTGCAATCTTTTCTTCAAAAAACTCTTAGCCTTTATAATACCCACTGTCCTATGCTTACAAAACAAGTCACAACCAAAAGGCTTAACAATCCCTGGCTTACAAAGGGAATACTTAAATCTATTAATAAAAAACATGACCTTGAGAAGAAGTATAGGTTAGGAATTGTCTCCAAAGAATTCTCAAAGAATTAATCATTATTGCTGTCTAAGATAATTAGACGAGCCAAAACTAAATACTACGAAGATAAATTTACCCAAATAAAGAGCAACATTAAACAAACTTGGAGAACAATTTCACAAATATTGGGATCAAAGAAGTCTTTAAATAACAAACCGACTCTCCTGTCTAATAACGTTGGTCAGCTTTCAGCCTCTGATTCTGCTATTGAGTTCAATAGGTTCTTCTCTTCCATTGGTTCATCCCTTGCTAATGATATTCCATCTTCCAGTACTGACATTAAGGACTATCTTACAGGTAACTATCCACAGTCTCTGTACCTAAAGCCTATTACAATACAATACAATACAATACAATACAATTTTATTTAGGTAAGGTACATACATACAATAAATATTTACATGGATTGTTTGACTTATAGGTAGAGCTAGTACATACAATGCCTAAAGCCACTATTACGCAAAGCGTTTCGGGCATGATAAACTTAAATGACAAGCTTAATACTAATTGAGCATAATGAGTAGAATGAAAACAAGAAATGAAAACATAGATGAAAAAGCAGCACAAATACAATTATGTCGACAAACGGCGCTCTTTAAAGAAAAAAACAGACATTGGTTGACAATAGAAGGGTAAGGTAGGTTACAGGGAATTTATTAGGTATAGCTTCGCTTTTAACTTAAACTGGTTGAAAGAGGTACAGTCTTTAACATGGTTGGGAAGGTCATTCCACATTCTGGGCCCCTTGATTTGTAGAGCATTTCTAGTTTGATTAAGTCGTACTCTAGGAATATCAAAACTGTATTTATTTCTGGTGTGATGCTCATGGGTTCTGATACAACCTTCTATGAAGCTTTTGAGATCAGGATTGGCATTATAGTTTAGCGTTTTATATATGTATAATACACATGAGAGAATGTGCAGTGACTTAATGTCTAACATATTCAGAGATTTAAGTAGGGGTACCGAGTGATGTCTGGGGCCAGAATTGGATATTGTCCTAATAGCAGCTTTGTGTTGAGTAATTAGAGGACGTAAGTGATTTTGGGTAGTAGAGCCCCAAGCACAAATACCATAGTTGAGATATGGATAGATAAGGGAGTAATAGAGAGTCACCAGGGCAGGGCGTGGTACATAATATCTGATCTTAGAAAGAATGCCCACAGTTTTTGAAACTTTTTTTGATATGTTTAGAATGTGTCCCTGGAAATTAAGCTTGTGGTCAATGAGAATGCCAAGTAATTTGTTACAAATTTGGGTATTGTTTATTTTGAGATATATTTGATTAGAGGATTTATTGCCAAACAGAATATAAAAGGTTTTGTCAATGTTAAGGGTGAGTTTGTTGGCAGTTAGCCACAGATGGACTTTATTTAGCTCAGTATTTACTGTGGCATTTAGAGCAAGGGGATCAGGACTGGAGTAAATGAACGAAATGAACGAAATGTATTAATTCCACTGACGTCAATGAGATAATCCTTTCCCTTAAAACCAAGTCTCGTGCCCTTGAGGAGATACCAACTTAAATTTACAAAAAAGCCTCCAGATCTTTAGCCCCTGCTATTGCATTGCTCTTCAACAAGTCACTTGAACTCCAAACCTTCCCAGATATTCTAAAAAAAGCGAGAGTAACGCCTGTCCACAAATGTGGTGATCTCACAGATGTTAACAACTACAGACCTATATCTATCCTGCCAAACTTGTCAAAAAAATTTGAAAAACTAATCTATAAGCAGCTTTACTCATATCTAGCCAAACTCAATATATTTAGCCCTTGCCAATATGGCTTCAGACCCAAAAAAAGCACTAACGATGCACTTATTAGTATGCTTAACTCGATTCATACAGCTCTTGATAAAAATGAGTTCCCTGTTGGGTTATTTGTAGACCTGCGTAAAGCTTTTGATACTGTCAACCACCAAAACCTTCTTCTTAAATTACATCATTATGGAGTCAGAGGACACTCCCTACAATACCTCAAATCCTACCTTACTGACAGGCTCCAATATGTTTCTGTGAATAATACAATTTCTCCCACCCTACCCATCAACATTGGTGTTCCCCAGGGCAGCATACTTGGCCCTCTCCTCTTTCTCATCTACATTAATGACCTTCCAAATGCCTCCCAACACCTCAAACCAATTCTATTTGCTGACGACACAACCTTCATTTACTCCAGTCCTGATCCCCTTGCTCTAAATGCCACAGTAAATACTGAGCTAAATAAAGTCCATCTGTGGCTAACTGCCAACAAACTCACCCTTAACATTGACAAAACTTTCTATATTCTGTTTGGCAATAAATCCTCTAAGCAAATAAATCTCAAAACAAACAATACCCAAATTTGTAACAAATTAGATGGCAAATTCCGTGGCATTCTCATTGACCACAAGCTGAATTTCCAGGGACACATTCTAAACATATCAAAAAAAGTTTCAAAAACTGTGGGCATTCTTTCTAAGATCAGATATTATGTACCACACCCTGCCCTTGTGACTCTCTATTACTCCCTTATCTATCCATATCTCAACTATGGTATTTGTGCTTGGGGCTCTACTACCCAAAATCACTTACGTCCTCTAATTACTCAACACAAAGCTGCTATTAGGACAATATCCAATTCTGGCCCCAGACATCACTCGGTACCCCTACTCAAATCTCTGAATATGTTAGACATTAAGTCACTGCACATTCTCTCATGTGTATTATACATATATAAAATGCTGAACTGTAATACCAATCCTGAACTCAAAAGCTTCATTGAAGGTTGTAACAGAACCCATGAGCACCACACCAGAAATAAACAGAAATGAAAAAACACACCAGAAATGACAGAACAACTGACCACTATCCTACCTTCCTCATAGCAAACTTGGACACATCACCACCAGAAACCAAGAAACTCTCATTCAGGCTACATAGTGAATCAGCTTTAGGCAATCTCTCTAATGCACTTCACAATATTAACTGGGAATCTGAATTTAATAATACACAGGATATAAACTCATCAACTAACCTCTTTCTCTCCAAAACTCTAAGCCTCTACAACACTCACTGTCCCCTCCTTACCAAACAAGTAACTGATAAAAGAAAAAATAACCCGTGGCTCACAAGTGGCATAATTAAATAAATCAACAAAAAACATGAATATGAAAAGAAATTTAGGAGTGGCCTAGTTTCAAAGGAAGTAGCTAAAAGGTACTCATCAGTGCTTACCAGTATCATAATCGCCTATGCTTATTATTCAAATTTTCTATGATTTCATTTATTACCTAGGTTGCCTAGCCTCGCCATGCTCCCTTACTCCATTGTACCCCTGGCTTTGCCTGCATCTCAAATTGCAAATTGTTACTTACAGTGTACCTGAGAGTACTTGTAAGCAATCTACCTCATTTTTCATTTTTGCTCAATTTGTTTTTGTATTGCTTAGTCTTGTTTATATTTTTGTTTTGTATTTTTATATCTTGTGTTTTGTATAGTCCATGTTTATATGTTTTTTCTTTAATCTCATTTATTACCTAGGTTGCCTACCCTAGCCATACTCCCTTACTCCATTGTACCCCTGTAAGCCCCTTTTGTGTTTGTTTTGTACAGTATTGTGTACATTTTTTTCCCTATTTTATAGCTTAATTTTACCTTGTAATTTGCCTTTCTTTCCTTGTTTTTCCTGCAATCAGCTTTTTTTATGCAGACAAGTATAGACCCAGAACTTAACCTCTTATCCACTATCTATGACAATTATCACTTTAATGATCTAAATTGCAGATATTTTGCAGCACATGATGTAAACAATATATTAACTCATAATCACAATATCTCTGTAATCAATTTGAACGTTAGATCCCTAGGTAAACACTTCGATGATGTTAGTGCCTTGATTGAAGCTATTGACAACAAATTCTCTTTTATTATACTTACTGAAACATGGTTGAAAGAGGATACTACTCAGCTCTTTAACATGCCTAACTACTCAGCAATTCACAACTGTCGTCAACTTCAGAGAGGTGGTGGCACTGCTCTTTACTACCACCAAGAACTAACATGCTTAAAAGAAATTAGAACCAGAGACTGCTATGGGGAGTATATCTTCGCCAGCTTCAGAGTCAAGGGTGCCGAGTCTGTCCTGACTGTGGGTGCAGTTTATAGAATTCCTAACACTGATGTGTCCGAATTCAACTCAAACCTTAGAAATCTAATACTTGATAACAGACTGAACAAAAACCACCTAATTATCGCAGGGGACTTTAATATTGACCTCTGCGAGCCTGAACACCCTACTGCTGTTAGCTTCCTCAACTGTATGAATTCCTGCTTCCTCATACCCTTAATCACTAGACCTACTAGAATCACTGATAGCACTGCCACGACGCTAGATCACATCTGGACAAACATAACCTCTCCGCTTACTTCAGGTATAATCACCGATAGCACTACAGACGATTACCCCACATTTCTCTTAACTAACATTAGCAAACCACCTCTTGAGTCAAGAGTGATACGTTTTAGACTACACAATGAAACTGCTATAGACAATTTTATAACTGCTGCTGATAATGTCAACTGGGAGTCCGAGTTAGGTAACATAGTGGACATCAACCTAGCAGTGCAATCTTTTCTTCAAAAAACTCTTAGCCTTTATAATAAACACTGTCCTATGCTTACAAAACAAGTCACAACCAAAAGGCTTAACAATCCCTGGCTTACAAAGGGAATACTTAAATCTATTAATAAAAAACATGACCTTGAGAAGAAGTATAGGTTAGGAATTGTCTCCAAAGAATTCTCAAAGAATTAATCATTATTGCTGTCTAAGATAATTAGACGAGCCAAAACTAAATACTACGAAGATAAATTTACCCAAATAAAGAGCAACATTAAACAAACTTGGAGAACAATTTCACAAATATTGGGATCAAAGAAGTCTTTAAATAACAAACCGACTCTCCTGTCTAATAACGTTGGTCAGCTTTCAGCCTCTGATTCTGCTATTGAGTTCAATAGGTTCTTCTCTTCCATTGGTTCATCCCTTGCAAATGATATTCCATCTTCCAGTACTGACATTAAGGACTATCTTACAGGTAACTATCCACAGTCTCTGTACCTAAAGCCTATTAATTCCACTGACGTCAATGAGATAATCCTTTCCCTTAAAACCAAGTCTGGTGCCCTTGAGGAGATACCAACTTAAATTTACAAAAAAGCCTCCAGATCTTTAGCCCCTGCTATTGCATTGCTCTTCAACAAGTCACTTGAACTCCAAACCTTCCCAGATATTCTAAAAAAAGCGAGAGTAACGCCTGTCCACAAATGTGGTGATCTCACAGATGTTAACAACTACAGACCTATATCTATCCTGCCAAACTTGTCAAAATTTTTTGAAAAACTAATCTATAAGCAGCTTTACTCATATCTAGCCAAACTCAATATATTTAGCCCTTGCCAATATGGCTTCAGACCCAAAAAAGCACTGCACTTATTAGTATGCTTAACTCGATTCATACAGCTCTTGATAAAAATGAGTTCCCTGTTGGGTTATTTGTGGACCTGCGTAAAGCTTTTGATACTGTCAACCACCAAAACCTTCTTCTTAAATTACATCATTATGGAGTCAGAGGACACTCCCTACAATACCTCAAATCCTACCTTACTGACAGGCTCCAATATGTTTCTGTGAATAATACAATTTCTCCCACCCTACCCATCAACATTGGTGTTCCCCAGGGCAGCATACTTGGCCCTCTCCTCTTTCTCATCTACATTAATGACCTTCCAAATGCCTCCCAACACCTCAAACCAATTCTATTTGCTGACGACACAACCTTCATTTACTCCAGTCCTGATCCCCTTGCTCTAAATGCCACAGTAAATACTGAGCTAAATAAAGTCCATCTGTGGCTAACTGCCAACAAACTCACCCTTAACATTGACAAAACTTTCTATATTCTGTTTGGCAATAAATCCTCTAATCAAATAAATCTCAAAATAAACAATACCCAAATTTGTAACAAATTAGATGGCAAATTCCTTGGCATTCTCATTGACCACGAGCTGAATTTCCAGGGACACATTCTAAACATATCAAAAAAAGTTTCAAAAACTGTGGGCATTCTTTCTAAGATCAGATATTATGTACCACGCCCTGCCCTGGTGACTCTCTATTACTCCCTTATCTATCCATATCTCAACTATGGTATTTGTGCTTGGGGTTCTACTACCCAAAATCATTTACGTCCTCTAATTACTCAACACAAAGCTGCTATTAGGACAATATCCAATTCTGGCCCCAGACATCACTCGGTACCCCTACTCAAATCTCTGAATATGTTAGACATTAAGTCACTGCACATTCTCTCATGTGTATTATACATATATAAAACGCTAAACTATAATGCCAATCCTGATCTCAAAAGCTTCATAGAAGGTTGTAACAGAACCCATGAGCACCACACCAGAAATAAATAGTTTTGATATTCCTAGAGTACGACTTAATCAAACTAGAAATGCTCTACAAATCAAGGGGCCCAGAATGTGGAATGACCTTCCCAACCATGTTAAAGACTGTACCTCTCTCAACCAGTTTAAGTTAAAAACGAAGCTATACCTAATAAATTCCCTGTAACCTACCTTACCCTTCTATTGTCAACCAATGTCTGTTTTTCTTTAAAGAGCGCTGTTTGTCGACATAATTGTATTTGTGCTGCTTTTTCATCTATGTTTTCATTTCTTGTTTTCATTCTACTCATTATGCTCAATTAGTATTAAGCTTGTCATTTAAGTTTATCATGCCCGAAACGCTTTGCTTAATAGTGGCTTTAGGCATTGTATGTACTAGCTCTACCTATAAGTCAACCAATCCTTGTAAAAATTTATTGTATGTATGTACCTTACCTAAATAAAATTGTATTGTATTGTATTGTATAAGAAAAGCAAAACTTTCATATTATGAGACTAGATTCAAAGAAGCAAAAGGCATCATGAAAAGCACATGGAATACCATCTCTAGTATCCTAGGAACTAAACAACACTCCCACAACCAGATAACACTCTCTAAGGATGGCCTTACACCGTCATCTGACTTAGAAATGGCGAATGAATTTAATAGCTTCTTTTCATCGATTGGTGCTAACCTTGCAAGTAAAATCCCACAGACTCAGACACATATCAACACATATCTCTCAGGCAGCTATACAAACTATCTTCTCCTTTCACCAGTCAGCCCGACAGATGTTGTGTCCATCATACACTCACTAAAAACCAAAGCTGGGAACATCAGTGAAATCCCATCCATTGTATACAAGAGCGCCTCTCATGCCCTTGCGCCACCTATAGCTCTGCTGTTCAACAAATCCCTTGAGTGTCATACCTTTCCTGATATCCTTAAAAAAAGCAAGAGTAACGCCAGTTCATAAAGGAGGTAATCCGGCAGACATAAACAACTATAGACCAATATCAAACCTACCCATACTATAAAAAATATTTGAAAAAATTATCTACAAACAGCTCTACTCCTATCTCGTACAATTTGACATTCTTAGCCCTTGTCAGTTTGGCTTCCGCTCTCAAAAGAGTACCAACGATGCAATTATTAGTCTCCTTGATATAATTTACTCAGCTCTTGACAAAAATGAATTTCCGATTGGACTCTTCATTGACCTGAGAAAGGCCTTTGATACTGTTAATCACGATTACCTCTTATGTAAACTCCATCATTATGGAATCCGAGGCCATGCACTGGACTATATCCAATCCTATCTTAGTGATACACACCAATGTGTAGCCATCAATAATATAACCTCTCCCATTCTACCAATAACCGTTGGAGTGCCACAGGGCAGCATCTTGGGACCTCTTCTATTTCTTATATACATCAATGATCTGCCCAATGTCTCTAACATTCTGAAACCTATTTTGTTTGCTGATGATACTACCCTCATCTACTCCAAACCCAACCCACATACACTAAATGATGTTGTTAATAATGAACTAAAAAAAGTCCACTTATGGATGTCAACCAACAAACTAACACTTAACATAGAAAAGACATACTACATCCTATTTGGAAGCAAATCTACAAATGCAATTCAGCTTCAGATAGACAATGTAAACATTAGCAATAAAAATGATGGAAAGTTTCTTGGCCTATTCCTAGACAAGAGACTCAAGTTCAGTACCCACATACAACACATTACTAAGAAAGTCTCTAAAACAGTTGGTATACTCTCCAAAATCTGATATTATGTACCTAAATCTGCTCTCATCTCTCTATATTATGTACTAATCTATCCCTATCTCAACTATGGTATCTGTGCATGGGGTTCAACCACTGCAAACCACCTCAAGTCCATCATCACCCAGCAAAAATCTGCTATCAGAATAATATCAAATTCTGCTTTCAGACAACATTCAGTCCCCTTGTTTAACTACCTAAACATGCTAAACATAATCTCACTCCATAAATTCTCTTGTGTCAACTACATTTACAAAACCCTGTTCTTAAATGCAAATCCTGCTCTAAACTCTTCCTGGACAGATGTAATAGGACTCATTATCACCACACCAGAAATAAATATCTCTTTGATATCCCCAGAGTTAAACTTAATCTGTATAAACACTCTATGCAAATAAAGGGACCCAGTTTATGGAACTCACTCCCTATTGAATTGAAAAGCTGTCCAACTTTTACATCATTCAAAATCCACACTAAAAAGTACCTAATTTCATCTTCATAGTTTTTCACTTTTTGCCTTAAAATTGCACTGTATCTATTGCTACCCAGCCTCCCAATCTTTATGTACCCAATCTGAACATCTTTACCATTGTGATCATTGCTGTCTTATATGTGCTGTCAATCTGCTGTATGGTGTCTATTAATCTTGTTTAAATTGCTAATCAAGCTGTCAATGTAATCAATCAGAGCTTTAATATACCAATGTGCTTTAATATACTTACTAAGCTCTCTCATCTCATATTCCTCTTGCAATGTATCTTTATCACTTATCAATTCTGATAGAAATTACCTACTTAAAATTATCTGTTAGATTAAGGACCTGCCCGAAACGCTGCGCGTACTAGTGGCTTTACAAGAGTGTAAATACTGTTCTATTCAATGTATTCTCATAAACCCAATGTACCTTCTTGTATATATATAAATAAATAAAATAAATAAATAAATAAATACAATTTTGATATTCCTAGAGTACGACTTAATCAAACTAGAAATGCTCTACAAATCAAGGGACCCAGAATGTGGAATGACCTTCCCAACCATGTTAAAGACTGTACCTCTCTCAACCAGTTTAAGATAAAAACGAAGCAGTACCTAATAAATTCCCTGTAACCTACCTTACCCCTCTCTTGTTAATCCATGTCTGTTTTTTAAAACAACGCTGTTTGTCAACCTAATTGTATTTGTGCTGCTTTTTCACCCATGTTTCCCCCCATTTTTATCTCTATTTTTGTTTGTTCTCAACACATTTTATTCTTTATACTCAATTAGTATTAAGCTTTAGTCATTAATGTTTTTCTTGCCCGAAACGCTTTGCGTAATAGTGGCTTTAGGCATTGTATGTACTAGCTCTATCTATAAATCCTAAATCTTTGTAAAATCTCTTGTATGTATGTACCTTACCTAAATAAACATTTATTTATTATTTATTTATATTAGCCTGATTGGCAATTATATTATCCTGACTATCAATTTATATAAAAAATTTATATCAAATATATATTTTTTTATGTTGTGGTGCTTGTGGGTTCTATTATGTCTATCAATGGAGAGTTTCAGATTCAGGTTATGGTTAGCATTTGGTCCTCCAAAGGATACCTAATCATCCAGGCTGTGACTCATACGTCAGGCTGCGAGCAGCCGCGTCCAACAGCCTGGTTGATCAGTCCGGCAACCAGGAGGCCTGGTCGACGACCGGGCCGCGGGGACGCTAAGCCCCGGAAGCACCTCAAGGTAACCTCAAGGTAACGTAGCATTTCGGAACAAGATTTTATACTTGTAAATAGCACAAGAGAATGTGTAGAGCGAGTGTATATGTAGCATGTTCAGGGATTTAAACAGAGAGGCTGTGTGTTGTTTGAAGACAGTTGTATTGTTCTAATAGCAGATTTTCATTGGGTGATGATGGGCTTGAGGTAATAGCAGTGGATGAATGAACCATATGCATAGATACTGTACGTTGAGATAACAACCCTAATTTACAAAAAAGCCTCTAGATTTTTAGCTCCAGCCATTCCATTGCTCTACAACAAATTATTTGAACTCTAAACCTTTCCTGATATTTTGAGAAAAAAAGCAAGAGTAACCTTAGGCAGGCGATGAGTCACAATAACGTGGCTAAAGTATGTTGACCAGACCACACACTAGAAGGTGAAGGGACGACGACGTTTCAGTCCGTTCTGGACCATTCTCAAGTCGATTGTGACTTGAATCGACTTCAGAATGGTCCAGGGCGGACTGAAACGTCGTCGTCCCTTCACCTTCTAGTGTGTGGTCGCGCAAAGTAACCTTAGTCCATAAAAGCAGCAATCTCGCTGAAGTCAACTATTATAGACCAATATCAATTCTGCCGATTTTGTCAAAATATTTTAAAAGAGTTAATTTATACGCAGCCTTACTCCTATTTATACTTAGTTCTTGCCATAATGGCTTTAGGCCCAAAAAAGGACCTATCATGCCTGGTTAGTATGATTTATTTATTTATTTATTTATATATATATATACAAGAAGGTACATGGGGATTGTGAGGATACATAGGATAGTAATTACAATCTTGTAAAGCCACTAGTGTCCGCAGCGTTTCAGGCAGGTCCTTAATTTAAGAAAATTTTAAGTAGGTAAATACTTGCAAAATTTATAAAAATGATAAGTTACATAGCAAGAAAAAAAGTAAAAGATAAGAGAAAATTTGTAGGTATATTAAAGCACATAGTTAACATGAAAACGTCTCTCGAGTTTATCTCTCTAATGTTGTTTTCCCATCTTTCATTTTATCAGCTTAGTTCCTTTATTATGCCCTAATTACTCATCCATTGAGCGGTAGTTAAACTGAACCCAAATTTAAAAAAAGTTCCTTTTGCTAAGCAAGCTACAGTCTTGATAATGTCAGATATATTGTTTGTTAACACATTTCTCAACAATGAACAGTCAGTTTTATCAAGCTAACATATCCTAACACAACGAGTGAGAGTATTAACTGGTCTAATTATTTTATTAGACCAGTATATATTATTAGATTATACTGGTATAATTATATATATATATATATATATATATATATATATATATATATATATATATATATATATATATATATATATATATATATATATAGTGCCTGTTCATTACAACTATTTAACACTGGGAAGGGATCAGGATAAGGATTTGGGATGGGATGGGGAGGAATGGTGCCAAACTACTTGGACGGCAGTCGGGGATTGAACAGCTAGGACTGCTACTGTGCGTTTAAATTACTAACTTACCTGAGAGTCTATATCCCTACATGTCAATGTTTGTGTATACTGGTAATGTGAGGAACATACAGAAGATAAGGGTAGCTGAACACCACAAAATGCTGATGGACAACTTTATTAAAGTTGCATAATGAAATGTGTAAGTACTTCATTCATAATGATGTGCTGCCCGAAATCTTAGCGAAGTATCCAAAATTTGCTTACTGTAGGTAATGCACGCACATGACTGTAAAGCTGCCGCCCAGTTGGGTGGGTGTGGAGCACATGACTGTAAAGCTGCCGCCCAGTTGGGTGAGTGTGGAGCAAGACTAGTAACTGTGTGACTCACCATTGATGTAAAGTGCCTTTTATAGTGACTGTTGTGAGCCTCTTGTTGATCACCTGTGACACAAAGATTATTGATGTGTGTATTTGTGTAGGTGATTAAATATGTATGTGTATGTGTATATATATATATATATATATATATATATATATATATATATATATATATATATATATATATATATATATATATGCAGAATAACCACATGTGAAAAATAGAAAATGCTTAACGCGTTTTTTTCTATTTTTCACATGTGGTTATTCTGCATACTTGGATCAGTGTTTTTGTGATCATTGTTGCATATATATATATATATATATATATATATATATATATATATATATATATATATATATATATATATATATATATATATATATATATATATATATATATATATATATATATATATATATATTATTAAATATGACCGAAAAAGTAAGATTAATAATTCTAACACGAATTTTCTCAATCTTTCGTACATTACGCTTCACTGTTGGAGGTAAATCAAAAATCACTTTTCCAAAATTCATTTTTATTTCTAGTCTGACGCGACACGGGCGCGTTTCGTAAAACTTATTACATTTTCAAAGACTTCACAAATACACAACTGATTAGAACTTACGTTTCTCTGATTTTATATCTACATTTGAGTGAGTATATCTTATATATACATTTGAGTGAGTATATCTATATATACATTTGAGTATATCTACATTTTATATCTACATACTTCATGCTACAAACGAGTGGAGAAATAGCAACATCGACCATAGTATCCGTACCCGCATTGAACAACACCTCGACATCCTCACAGACCAACATCACCTCAGCACTGAAACAAGGATTATCAAGAAACTAACAACATTATATGGAGGACCTATGGCAATTCCACGACCAAGAGATGGCTTCCTGAACCTTGCAGGAATTAACCTCACTGAGGACCAAGTCACTCTCCTAAATCTGGGCATAAACTGTCATGTTATGTCCAGACCGAGTGAAATGGCCCGGAAAGTAGAGTTGGAAATTCTGTTGGACGACATATTCGACCTCGAGACACAAAAGAAGGTCACTACCAAAGATACCTTACAAGCAGAACTTATTGCAGAAGGAGGAAAGAATCGAGGCAACTACAGAAGCACCATACTGTCCCCCGAGCTTAAAGCGGCAGCTAAAAGCCTTCGTGAGAACAAGGAGATAGTTGTCAGGAGAGGTGACAAGTCGCCAATATATGTCATTCTTAAAAAAGACGAATATCTGGCGAAAATGAACATCATACTCTCTGACCAAACTAAGTTCCAAAGGGTAACGAAGGACACTACAGCCGAATTAAAAGCATAGGTCAACAAACTGATCGAAACTGTGAACGCCAAGAAATCCGGACTCCACCTGCCAAAGATCATTGGGGAATATAAACCTGGATATGCGTATGGAAATGTCAAGACGCACAAGCCTGGAAACCCACTTCGGCCAATCATTAGCCAGATACCCACACCCACGTACAGACTGGCGAAGCGACTCAACGGCCTGCTGACTCCTTATGTTCCTTGCGCCTTCAGCCTGAAGTCTCCAAAGGAATTTGTGGACTTACTGCGGGGCACACGGGCCACAGGGATAAGAGCCTCGTTGGACGTAGAATCGCTGTTTACCAACGTACCTGTGGACGAGACAATCGGAATGATAGCCGACAGAGTGTATCGTGATCCAGCCTGTACTCCTCTTGACATGCCAGAAAGTATTCTGAGGAAACTACTCGAAGCTTGTACTAAAGAGGCACCCTTCTTGTGCCCGGATGGGCACATGTATAAGCAAGTAGATGGGGTCGCCATGGGTTCTCCCCTAGGTGTCCTGTTTGCAAACTTCTACATGGGTACCATCGAGCAAAAAGTCTTAGTCGACATGAACTTGAAACCGGCCATATACTGCAGGTATGTTGACGACATTTTTACACAGGTACCTGATGTCAGACATCTGCAGGAGCTGAAGGAGGCATTTGAGCAGAGTTCCGTGCTGCGTTTCACTTACGAGACGGAAAAGGATGGGAAGCTGCCTTTTCTAGATGTAACAGTCATGGAAAAGGGCGGAGGTTTCCACACTGCAGTCTACACTAAGGAAACAAACATAGGAATGTGTCTAAATGCCAACAGCGACTGCCCTGACAGGTACAAGAGGAGTGTTGTTAACGCATACGTCGACCGTGCTCTCAGCCACAGCTCAGAATGGAAGCAAGTCGACGAAGAACTCTGTAGGGTAAGGCAGGTCCTAGTCAATAACGGCTTCTCCAATGGTTTCATCGAAGACATCATAAGAAGGAAAGTGAAAAGCCATGCAACCTCTGAAGAGACAACTAACACAACACCTATACCCCCTATTAGACTATTTTACAGGAACTTCTTTTCCACAGCTCATAAAACGGAGGAAAGGGTCCTGAAAGATATTGTTAATAGAAACGTTATCCCTACAGACAAAAATCAGAGGATACAACTGACGATTTACTATAAAACCAGAAAAACGGACAGCCTACTCATGAGAAACTCTCCAGACACAAAACAGAACGCTTTAAAAGAGACTAACGTCGTCTATGCCTTCAAATGCCCACTTGGGGACTGTAAGCTCCAAAAAACCCAGTATATAGGCAAGACAACAACATCTCTTTCTAGGCGTTTAACAATGCATAAGCAACAGGGCTCCATTAAGGAACATATAATCTCTTCCCATAACCAAACCATCGCCAGAGAAATCCTAGTAAACAACACAGAAATCATCGATAGATACAGCGATAGCAGGCGGCTTGACGTTTGCGTGGCACTACACATCAAGAAGTCAACACCAGCAATCAACAGCCAATTATTGCACAACTATATTCTACCCACCTCAAGACTCCGCTCCAATATAGAAGCATCAAGAAATATGGACCAATAGGCTTTCTACAAACACTTCTATTCAATACCCATTGTTTCTGTTCTGTCTTGTGTTGATACTTTTAATACCCTATTAATATCCTCTCTCGTTCTGTCTTGTGTTAATGCCACATCACCCCTCCCACCTCACTCAAATGTAGATATAAAATCAGAGAAACGTAAGTTCTAATCAGTTGTGTATTTGTGAAGTCTTTGAAAATGTAATAAGTTTTACGAAACGCGCCCGTGTCATGTCAGACTAGAAATAAAAATGAATTTTGGAGAAGTGATTTTGGATTTACCTCCAACAGTGAAGCGTAATATACGAAAGATTGAGAAAATTCGTGTTAGAATTATTAATCTTACTTTTTCGGTCATATTTAATAATATATGTCTACAGGAAAGACTGCTACCAAAATATACTAATATATATATATATATATATATATATATATATATATATATATATATATATATATATATATATATATATATATATACATATATATATATATATATATATATATATATATATATATATATATATATATATATATATGTATATATATATATATATATATATATATATATATATATATATATATATATATATAAGTATATATATATATATATAAGTATATATACATATATATATATATATATATATATCAGTTGTGTATATATATATATATATATATATATATATATATATATATATATATATATATATATATATATATATATATATATATATATATATATATATATATATATATATATATATGCGAACAAGCCTGAATGGTCCTCAGGACAGTTTTCAGTTATATATATATATATGTACATGTATGTATGAGTGTGTGCACATGTGTATACAACATTAATAATTTTGTAACTAGCGTCAAACATTGTTATTTGCTTAGCTAAACGAACTAGAGGGTTCAGTTCCTGAACCGATTATGTGCCTCTGTAATCCTTTACACCACCGCCCACGGGATGGGTATGGGGTGCATAATAAAGAAAGAAATAGAAGAAATTGAAATTGCATAATACGGTTATTGACATTCAATAATAGTAAGATAAAGCAATGAGGACCAAATGGGAGACCAGTGATCAGATGAATATTACAGACTCAATGGTAACCTTCTCTTCTTGTATATAAATGAAAAAATAAATTCGTTTGTTTAATTCTAATGCTTGTAGGCGAGAACAGTTGTGAACGCCAGCTAGCGCACAAGTACATGAGCGCCCAAAAGACTTTTACACAAAAGACATATACAGACAGGCGTGTGGCTTCTGACTTCTTTTTTATTGATTAATATTAAATATTAGGCGCTTACCTATAATAGTTATCATTTTATACAAGTATAACTCACATAATAAATATAAAAGGAGTTTATCCAAAAACTGACAGAAGTGTTGTGTTTTGTGCGTTGTATCGTGTTTGTGGGCATTCGGGTGTGTTGTGTTTACGCTGGCGGGCGGCGTCCTTACTTTATTTATTTATTTATTTATTTATGCATATACAAGAATGTACATAAGGAATGTGAGAATACAAATATGGTAATTACAGTCTTGTAAAGCCACTAGCACGCGCAGCGTTTCGGGCAGGTCCTTAATCTAAGAAAATTTTAAGCAGGTAAATACTTGCAAAATTTATAGACAAAAAATGATAACAGTTACATGAAATGAAAAAAAGAAGATGAGAGAAAATTGTAGGTACAGTATATTAAAGCACATAGGTAGCTAAGATTGATTGCAATGACAGCTTGAATGGTAGTTGACAACAAATTGGTAGGCACAATACAGCAGAAACAATATATGATTGATTGCAATGACAGCTTGAATGGTAGTTGACAAAAATTGGTAGTCACAATACAGCATATGGCTAGCACATAAAAGAAAACAGCAATGAACACAATGATAAGGTTGTTTGATATTACATAAAAATTAGGAGATTGGGTAACACTAGGTACAGAGCAAATTTAAAGCTCAGTGTAGGAAACTAAGAAGATGAAGTTAGGTACTTTTTGGTTTTGCTTTTAAATAAGGCAAAAGTTTTACAGTTTTTCAATTCACTAGGGAGTGAGTTCCATAGACTAGGTCCCTTTATGTGCATAGAGTGTTTACACAGATTAAGTTTGACACTGGGGATATCAAAGAGATATTTATTTCTGGTGTGGTGATAATGGATCCTATTACATCTGTCCAGGGAGAGTTTCAGAGCATGGTTTGCATTTAAGAACAGGGTTTTGTAAATGTAGTTGACACAAGAGAATGTGTGGAAGGAGTTAATATTTAGCAAGTTTAGGGATTTAAACAAGGGAGCTGAGTGTTGTCTGAAAGCAGAGTTAGTTATTATTCTGATAGCAGATTTTTGCTGTGTGATGATGGGCTTAAGGTGGTTTGTAGTGGTAGACCCCCATGCACAGATACCATAATTAAGATAGGGGTAGATTAGTGCATAATATAGTGAGAGGAGAGCAGAGTTAGGAACATAATATCTGATTTTGGAGAGTATACCAACTGTCTTAGAGACTTTCTTAGTTATGTGTTGAATGTGGGTGCTGAAGCTGAGTCTCTTGTCTAGGAATAGGTCAAGAAACTTGCCATCATTTTTATTACTGATGTTAATGTTGTCTATCTGTAGCTGAATTGCATTTGATGATTTGCTTCCAAATAAGATGTAAGTCTTTTCGATGTTTAATGTTAGTTTGTTCGTTGACATCCATAAGTGGACTTTTTTTAATTCATTATTCACAACATTATTTAGTGTATGTGGGTTGAGGTTTGAATAGATTAGGGTAGTATCGTCAGCAAAGAATATAGGTTTGAGAATATTAGAGACATTAGGCAGATCGTTTATATATATAAGAAATATAAGAGGTCCTAAGATGCTGCCCTGTGGCACTCCAACGGTAATTGGTAGAGTGGAAGAAGTTTTATCATTGATGGTTACATATTGGTGTCTGTCACTAAGATAGGATCGGATGTAGTCAAGGGCAAGGCCTCGGATTCCATAATGCTGGAGTTTAAGTAAGAGGTAGTTGTGATTAACAGTATCAAAGGCTTTTCTTAGGTCAATGAAGAGTCCAATCGGAAACTCATTTTTGTCAAGGGCTGAGTAGATAACGTCAAGGAGACTAATGATTGCATCGTTGGTGCTCTTTTGGGACCGGAAGCCAAACTGGCAGGGGCTGAGTATGTCGAATTTTACGAGGTAGGAATAGAGCTGTTTGTAAATAATTTTGTCAAATATTTTTGATAGAATGGGTAGATTTGATATTGGTCTATAATTGTTTATGTCCGCCGGATTGCCTCCTTTATAGACTGGCGTCACTCTTGCTTTTTTGAGGATATCAGGGAAGGGGTGACACTCTATAGATTTGTTGAACAGTAGTGCTATGGGTGGGGCAAGAGCATGGGAGGCTCTCTTGTACACAATGGACGGAATTTCACTGGTGTTCCCTGCCTTGGTTTTTAGAGAGTGTATGATGGACACAACATCTGCCGGGCTGATTGGTGAAAGGAGAAGAGAGTTTGGATAGCTGCCTGAGAGATATGTGTTAATATGTGTCTGAGTCTGTGGGATTTTACTGGCAAGATTAGCACCAACCGATGAAAAGAAACTATTAAATTCATTTGCCATTTCTAAATCAGTTGACGGTATATCCCCATCCTTGTAGAGTTTTATTTGGTTATGTGAGTGTTGTTTAGTTCCTAGGATACTAGAGATAGTTTTCCAAGTGCTTTTCATGTTGCCTTTTGCTTCATTGAATCTATTCACATAACATGCAAGTTTTGCCTTTCTTATGATACTGGTAAGCATTGATGAGTACCTTTTAGCTACTTCCTTTGAAACTAGGCCAATCCTAACTTTCTTTTCATATTCATGTTTCTTGTTGATCTAGTTGAGAATGCCACTTGTGAGCCATGGATTGTTTAATCTTTTGTCAGTTACTTGCTTGGTAAGAAGGGGACAATGAAGGTTGTAGAGGCTTAGAGTTTTGGAGAGGAAGAGGTTAGCTAATGAATTTATATCATGGGTATTATTGAATTCAGAATCCCAGTTAATATTGTGAAGTGCCTCTGTAAGATTGTCTAAAGCTGATTCACTGTGTAGCCTAAATGAAAGTTTCTTGCTTTTTGGTGGTGTTATGTCCATGTTCGCTATGAGAAAGGTAGGATAGTGGTCAGTTGTTCTGTCGTAGATTATACCAGATACAAGGGGAGCTGTTATGTTTGTCCATATGTGGTCTAAGGTAGTGGCTGATGTTTGAGTGACTCGGGTAGGTTTGGTGATTGTGGGGATTAGCATACAGGAGTTCATGCTGTTAAGGAAATAGTCAACTTGAGAGCAATTTTGTTGACCCAGGTCAATATTAAAGTCTCCTCCCAGAATGATGTGGTTTTTGTTGAGATTGTTGTTTATAATAAGATTCCGTAGGTTATCTGAGAAAGAAGCTATGTTAGTATTGGGAAATCTATAGATGGCTCCAATAGTCAAGGAGGATTTAAGGGATTTCATTGTAAACTGAGCAAAAGTATGTAACGGTTCTATTGTTACGTAAAGTATGGTGACAAATAAACACAGACACTAAGATACTATATATATATTTGGTCGAATATACAGAAGTACACAGGTGATACGTTGGTGTGAGTTGAGCGCACTGAGCGTTGGTACAGTATCTCGCAAGTGTCTGCTCTAGACCACACTTGAAAGTAGACTAGTTAATGTTCGCTACACCGCTGCTTATATTGCTCGGGCATCTCACCGTGTTGCCCGGGCAACGCCTCACCTCATTCATCTCCAAAGGTTGACAGGAACATTAACACTATATTTGGAGCGAGTATATTATTGGGATAATCTACTCGCTACAAGTATATTCACAGTAGTCATCTCTGTCACTAATAACACTGTTGCAGATAAATGTATCTCGGTAATATATAGCTGTGCCACCACCTTTTTTATTAGGCCTACAGTTATGAATGGCTTTATAACCAGCTAAGTTGTAGAGTTAGGTATAGTCTATATTTAGCCAAGTTTCTGTTAAAATAATGAACGATAAGTTAGTACCTAGTGCTGTGAGTAATGCATTTATATCGTCAAAATGTTTACCAAGTGACCTAACATATTGGTTGTAAACTGATAAGCAGGTGCTATTTTGGAGTTTCACTTATGCAGCTCATTATCAGCTTATTAATTTCACTTATGCAGCTCTTGGAAAAAATTAGTACCTTATACATTTATTTGTTGACCTACATAAGACGTTTTGACACTGTAAACACATTAACTTTTATAAATAGCAACATTACGGATTAAGAGGTTACTCCCTCCAATACCTACAATCTTACCTCAGTGACAAGCTCCAGTATGTCTCTGTGAATGATTCCAACATTTCTACTCTACCCATAAACACTGGTGTCTCACCGGGCAGTATTCTTCGCCCTCATCTTTTTCATCTCTCCCTCCCTTTCCAGCTCTTTGCCATCGTGAGGGGGCTTGGTTGGCGGATGCTAGAGTGTGATGCTCCATGGGACAGTGTCCTCTGTCCTTGTGAAACCTTATGCTTCTGCCGCCTTCTTCACTAATTGTGCTGAATGCTTTTTCCTACTGAGTTTAATTTTCCTTCCCAATTCTCCTTTTTAATTGCTATTTCCCAGCGACTTTTTGCTATTCTTGATCATTCTTTTAGATGTCGTCTTCTGTTTTGACACTGGGTGTTAGGTGAGGCACAGTCTCTCGCCCATAAAACTGTGATACCCGAAATTGTTGAGCAAAGGGACACTTTTATTGTCACTCTTTTCCTTCGTTGCTGAGCCCAATCTTGACGGACTGATGGTTCTTAAAGTGGTGATTGCAGGGCATATATCCACGATGCACCCCTTGAGGGGGGGGGGGATGCCCATGTCTTATCGGGTGTCCTATCCTCTAATTGTGGTGCCATGGTGGGTATGGGGGCTTGTTTGTTGATGAAATGATTACCTGTTCATTTACATGCTGATATCTGACCCTTATTTTTAACTTCTCAGATGTGGGGTGGGAGACCAGGCCCCCGAGTTGGACTGTGATGGAAAGCCGGGCTTTGTAGCCCCTGCTACTTTGGTCCCAGACCAAGCAGCTCCAGACTTTCCCTGCTTGATACCCGCTTGATGGCTTTTTGGGAGTCCTTCTAGTCCCCGAGGCCAGGCTTGACTTGTGAGAGCTTGGTCTACCAGGCCCCGACTACCTCTCTCTGCTCCCCTTCTACCTCTGTGGCAGGGTTGAGCCCCAAGCCCCCAGTGATGACCACCTCATCACATGGAGTGGCTTCATCTCTCATTGTAACAACTGCGCCTTTTACCCCCCTCTTACTGAGGGTGCTCGGTGCCGTCCTCTCCGCAGTCACACTCGCACGATTCCTTCCGGTTCTAATACCTTCCAAGCTTTGTTTGGTCCTGCTACATGGACTAAGTATTTTAATCTCGGTCATGTTAATTCTACTCGTCCTAATGATTTATTCATCCATAAACACCTAGTTGATACCTGGTTGATGGGGTTCTGGGAGTTTTTCTACTCCCAAGCCTGGCCAAGTTAGGCCAGGCTTAACTTGTGAGAGTTTGGTCCACTAGGCTGTTGCTTGCAGCAGCTCGCAGGCCCACATACCCACCGCAGCCCGGTTGGTCCGGCACTCCTTGGAGGAAACTATCCAGTTTCCTCTTGAAGATGTCCACGGTTGTTCCGGCAATATTTCTTATGCTCGCTGGAAGGACGTTGAACAACCGTGGACCTCTGATGTTTATATAGTTCTCTCTAATTGTGCCTATGGCACCTCTGCTCTTCACTGGTTGTACAGTACTCGGCATTTTCTACCATATCGTTCACTCCAGTATGTTGTTATTTTACAGTGCAGATTTGGGACATGGCCCTCCAGTATTTTCCCACTTGTATATTATTAGATATTTCTCCCATCGTCTTTCTAGCGAGTACATTCGGAGAGCTTTGAGGCGATCCCAATAATTTAGATGCTTTATCTCGTTTATGTATCCCGTATATGTTCTCTGTACTCCCTCTATTTCAGCAATCTCTCCTGCTCTAAATGGGGAAGTGAGTACTGAGCAGTACTCAAGACGGACACCACAAGTGATTTGAAGAGTACAACCATTGTGATGGGATCCCAGGATTTGAAAGTTCTTCTAATCCATCCTATCATTTTCCTGGCTGCTGCAATATTTACTTGGTTATGCTCACTAAAATTTAGGTCGTCAGACATCATTATTCCCAAATCCTTTACATGTTTCTTTCCTACTATGGGCAAATTTGATTGTGTTTTGTACCCTGTATTATGTTTAAGGTTCTCACTTTTACTGTATCTGAGTACCTGGAATTTATCGCTGTTAAACATCATGTTATTTATGGTTGCCCAGTCGAAAACTTTATTATCTGCATGTAGTTTTTCAATATCTTCAGCAGAGGTAATTTTCATGCTGATTTTTGTGTCATCTGCAAAGGATGATACGAAGCTGTGCCTTGTATTTGGGTCTATATCTGATATAAGAATAAGGCAAAGCCATGGTGCAGGACTATACCTTGAGGTACTGCAGCTTTTAACTGTGCTTGGACTCGATTTTATATGGTTAACTGTTACTCTCTGTGTTTTGTTCGACAGAAAACTGAGTATCCAGCGTCCTACTTTACCAGTTATTTCCATTGACCTCATTTTGTGTACTATCACTTCATGGTCACATTTATCGAATGCCTTTGCAAAATCCATGTATACTACATCTGAACTCTGTTTTTCTTCTAATGCTTCAGTGATTTTGTCGTAATAGTCAAGTAGCGGTGAGAGGCATGATCTTCCTGTTCTAAATCCATGTTGGCCTGGATTGTGGCGGTCATTGGTCTGCATGAAACTAGTGACCTGACTCCTGATCACTCTCAAATACAGTACTTATAGTATGTGGGACGTTAGTGCAACTGGTCTATAATTCTTTGCCAATGCTTTGCTACCTCCCTTCTGTGGAGGGGCTATGTCTGCTGCTTTAAGCGCATCTGGTATCTTCCCCGTGTCCAAGCTCTTCCTCCACACTATACTGAGTGCCTGTGCTACTGGCACTTTGAATTTCATTACAAATATTGAATTCTAGGAGTCTGGCCCCGGGGCTGAGTGCATGGGCATATTTTCAATTTCTCTTTCAAAACCTGCCACGCTCATGTTCATATCAATTATATTTACAGGGGTTTGGATATCACGCATAAAGAAGTTGTCCGGATCTTCCACTTTCATGCTGTGTATCGGGGTGCTAAACATGTCCTCATATTGCGTTTTTAGAATTTCACTAATTTCTTTGTCATCCTCAGTGTATGAACCCTCACTAGTACGAATAGGTCCAATACTGGCGGTGGTTTTTGCTTTTGATTTAGCATATGTGAAGAAATATTTTGGGTTTTTCTTTATTTCTTGAATTGCTTTCTGTTTTAGTTGCCTTTCTTCAATCTGATATGAATGCTTCAGTCTCTGTTCGATTTCTTCACTCTCCCTGTTTAAATTATTCCTTCTTTGTATGGAAAGTCGTGTCTGTTTCAGCATTTCTGTTAACTTTTTTCTTCTTTTGTAATGTCGTCTGCGTTCTCTTTCTACGCTGGACCTTGTGTAGGATTTTTATTACTTAAACATTTTCCCATTGAATGTTTGCAAGTTCCCTGTTTGTTTTCTCCCAGTCCATCCTTTTACTTTTAAAATTTAATTTATTGAATGGCCCTTCTCGCTTGTTGTTTCTCTTGGTCCTACTAGGTTGCAACCCGTTCTCGCAAATTTAATAAGTCAATATTAACTTATTAAATATGTGCATAGGTGACATACTTAACATAATAGATACCCTTAAAAAGATTCATAGAAAACACCGACCTTACCTAACCTTGTTAGTATCTTAAGATAAGCATCTTATTGCTTCGTAATTACAATTATTACCTAACCTATAATAGGTATAGGTTAAGTAATAATTGTAATTACGAAGCAATAAGATGCTTATCTTAAGATACTAACAAGGTTAGGTAAGGTCCGTGTTTTCTATGAATCTTTTTAGGGGTATCTATTATGTTTAGTATATCACCTATGCACGTAGTTAATAAGTCAATATTGACTTTACGAATTTGCGAGAACGGGTTGTACCATTATTAATGTTAGTTTGCACTTCAATGAGCTTGTGGTCCAAGTACATAGTGTCTGAGACAGTAATTGTCTCTGATTAGCTCATCATTGTTCGTCAATATGAGGTCCAGCGTGTTCTCATTCCTAGTCGGTTCTGTAATCTGCTGACTGAGCAAGAATCTTAGTAGTTCTCTGACCTGTGATTGGTTATTTCCAGGTTGATTTCATGCTATAATATTATTGTTTACTATTCTCCATTGTGTAACAAACTAGGTTTGTTGTAAGAATTATCCAGAATGTTTATCTACACATGGGAGAATAGGAAGCTGGACCCACGTGTGGTGACCCAAGCACATGGGAGCATCCCCCTGGGGGAATTGGCGGTGAAGATAACTGGCGCCTTTGTTCACAAGTTTCGTATAATGAATCATTCTATAGTATTCACTTATTTAGAGAAATTGGTCTTCATTCAAATTGTATAATATCACTGGTTATAATATCAAGAGTATTCTAATTATTAGGAGAATGAGTTAAGTCACCATCAGTGACGTCACGAGCCAGGACTAGGCTGTAGAGCGGAGCGACTTCGGCGACCTGGCGGTCACGGGTCAACAGAGGTTCCACATTCAGTAATTCTCAAAGGTCAAATAGCCATTTTGTAATCGGGAATAGCTCTTCCTTAAGATGCTTGTGTAATTAACTTCAGTTAAAATAATTCAACCAATCTGGATCATTCAGTGCAACGGAGGAGAGTTGTTAAAACTTAAGCCTTGCTAGTAACTTGGTAAAACTTAGACTATGCGGAAGGATACACTGCTCTGGTCTAGGTAGGACTAGCCGAACAGGAGACAGTGTGGGAAAAGGAGCGATTTGGGCAGGTGGCCTCCATCATCGGCCCCAAGACAGCACGAACAGCTAGCTGGTCGCCCAAGGTAAAGTTTGCTCGGAGTTTGGATAGGGAGTTGGTCAACTCATTGCCTCAAATGTAAAGTCAGGGAGTGTTAATTGACAGGGACCGCCATTTATTAAGATTTTGTTTAGTTTTGAATAAATTAATTAGCTAGTAATTTGCATTTCATTATTTTCCATTTCATTTTTTCCATTCTCATGTCCTTGTCACGTGGTCCCCACGAGGTCGAGTTGAATTGGACGCCAATTCTAACACCGAATCAGAATTATCATTCCCGTTAATTTTTAATTCCACACTGAAGATCCAAGGTTATATGTTACTAGTGGGGATCAAGCCCCATAGTTATTGATTGGCATGATCGATCCAGGCCGCGATCATTGCTCAGTGTTGTTGGTCTGGTGGTGGCAGCAAAAAGGCGACCCTAGGGTTTTGCTAGAAGCTTATGTCACGTCATACGGGTGTAGAATCTTAAGTCAGTCAATCGTCTTAAGACCACGTGGCGTGGGGTCGGCTCAAGCGAAAGTTTTGGGGTACCTTGGTAGAGGGAACAGAGTTGAAAGGGGGAAAGAGTTAAAAGGGCGGGGCTGGTTAATCTTGTTATAAAAGAAGTATTCGAGGACCAGATGGAAAGGACAATTCATGTAAATAAATTGGAACATTAACATGCTAGAGAGGAATTAGAACTGCCTTCAGCGGGTCTAGCCTGACTCAGCAGTGCTGACTCATGGCTTCACCGACGAGTCAGGGGATGAGGAGGACCCTCTGTCATCGCTCATCAGTAGTCAGGTACAGTCTCGCCACCCTATGGTGACGAGATCTCGCGCTGTACAGTAAAGTAACTTCCTTGGTTAGTATAATTTAGTATTCATTAGATTTTCCTGTAGAGGCAATGAGGTGAACTATCTCTATACTTAACTCGGGTAGCAACTTTTACCGTGCTCTGGGGGTTCCACCTCCACAAAACCCAGAGTATATCTATGCTTCTGCTGTGTTGTGTCTGTCTGTTCCCAGGTCTGATTGGTACACCGACCCAGTTGTTCCAGCCACACGTGAACCCTTGTCTGTAAAGACCGAGGGGGAGGCACGTTACACAAAGCCCTCCCCCCACCAGAGCCAGTAACCCATACATCAGTTACTTTGGGAATGAGTGACTATCCAAGAGTCACCCGGTCGACGCCTCATGTTACTACATAAGGTTGTCAGGGCCAGCAAGCTGTCCACATTTAGCAGTCACCGGAGGTGCCATACAACGCCGGGGTAGCTGTCTCGAGATTACCACTACCCACCTGCTGCGTCATCAAGACTGCAGCCATTCCAGCAGTGTTGGAGGAGAGGTCAAGAAAATGGAAAGCACGTAGCAGTACTCAAGAATTTCGCCGGAAGATTAATGATTACGTCATCTGAAGCAACAAGAAAGCGGAACTAAGGCGGTCACAGGTGGAAGGCACGGTTTCCCTACAGAGTACCGGGACTCGCCAATAGAAGGTCGCAAAATTGTCTCCTTTGGCCTAAAGTCGGCGGTACGAGGGTGTACACAGTTGGTGTTTACGGCCTAGTAACCTGGTGACATTAAGAAACGCCTGAGATGACGTGAGCAATGATGGAAGACGAGATTCACCTGTTCTGCAAACAAGCAACCCACCTCTACGACCTTCTGACACCACTCCTGTTACGAGACACTGTTGGTACATCCAGTCCTACTCTGCTGTGGTCATCTGCGCCGTCAAGTTTAACATCAAGACTGCCGTGTGAACTGTGATTGATATGAAGGCGTGTGGACTGTCGGGAGCAAGATCAATGGCCAAAGTAACAGTATTCTACAGCTGTCACTTCGCTCTACTACACTCTGTCGTCATTCAAGACTACCGGATGGGAGTACAAGAGGACCAGGTATCGATGTCTACGCATGAGAAAAGCAAGATCGACACCGTCATCGTCAGCGACTACATTCAGCATCCATCAGCATCGATTTTTTTCTCGATTACTCAATATGAACAATTGGTACAAAAAACAAAGTTGGCTCTGAACATCTGTGTAAAGACTATCTGGACACTTTTGTTTAAATGTTGAAAAGCAGATCTAGAATCACATTACTCTATAAATGTTGGAAAACAGATTTAATATAATTATTCTGGTATATCATGATATGAAAATTTCACTCTAAATTGGTCAGTGATTAAAATCCAAGCCCCTGTGTAATTGTCTAAGCCATGAACAAACGGCTATGGAAAACTATGTTGTTGTTTTTTTCAGAATGTTTGAACACAGGAGAGGCGGACCAATATAAACATTGACACTCTTATAGTGAGTGCAGACACTTGGCTGTACAGTCAGCTGATACCTGTGATTTAGTTATAGGAATTTTTATATATATTTTAGATACATGTAATAAACATTAGGTGTGTTCCTTAGCATGTCAAGGTTGACATTGATTGGGGAGTGGATAGTACACGGATGTGAACTTCAGTCATCCAGGACCGTAGTACGGTCCTGGATGACTGAAAGTTCGGTCTGTAGAGGTAACTTATGTTTTATGATTGAGCACGGTGTGGCCGGCTCTGGAGGACACATGAACTTGGCTAGTGAAGAGCCAGGAGATTTTAATAGCTAGTCTTTGCTGTTAGGAGTAGGGACATGTTATTTAGCTATATCAGTAAGAGTAGGATATATGTTTCCTGATGTTGGAGGATTGCTGTCAGTTGACAGCTAAGACATTTATGAATTTGAACATGTTTATTATGATGTTGTTGGACAATCTAATGATTGTCAAATTTTCTTAGTTAGGGTAGCTTTTGTCTGTGGCATGAGTTGAGTTTATTGTGGGCTTGATACTAAACCTCGTTATTTTTAACAAATTAACAAGGTTTACTAAGTTGCTTGTGCAGGGGGATTGTAACAAACTAGGTTTGTTGTAAGAATTATCCAGAATGTTTATTTACACATGGGAGAAAGGGAAGCTGGAACCACGTGTGGTGACCCAAGCACATGGGAGCATCCCCCTGGGGGAATTGGCGGTGAAGATAACTGGCGCCTTTGTTCACAAGTTTCGTATAATGAATCATTCTATAATATTCACTTATTTAGAGAAATTGGTCTTCATTCAAATTGTATAATATTACTGGTTATAATATCAAGAGTATTCTAATTATTAGGAGAATGAGTTAAGTCACCATCAGTGACGTCACGAGATAGGACTAGGCTGTAGAGCGGAGCGACCTCGGCGACCTGGCGGTCACAGGTCAACAGAGTTGACTAGTCCGTAGCGTGTGGGGAAGGGAAGCACACGAGAGCACGAGCTCTGTGAAAAACAATATATATCTCGGGATATTTCAGTGATACAGGAACTAAACACAGTCAGATAACTCATAAAGTGCATCTCAACTTATTAAACAATATACCATAGTGATTGACATCCGACTTTTGGGCTTTAAGGAAATAACAAGTGAATTTTGTGGAGTCCACCTCGTGGTGCCACAACCCACCCCATAGGCCCACGTCCCGTGTGCCCACCGTGTGTGTGTGTGTGTGTGTGTGTGTGTGTGTGTGTGTGTGTGTGTGTGTGTGTGTGTGTGTGTGTGTGTGTGTGTGTGTGTGTGTGTGTGTGCTTACTAGCAAATTGGTTTCCATCAAGGGTAATAGGGGAATGTGGAACGAGAAATTAGTAATAGAGAAAGTGAATACTATTATCATACCCCATAGGCCCACGTCCCGTGTGCCCACCGTGTGTGTGTGTGTGTGTGTGTGTGTGTGTGTGTGTGTGTGTGCTTACTAGCAAATTGGTTTCCATCAAGGGTAATAGGGGAATGTGGAACGAGAAATTAGTAATAGAGAAAGTGAATACTATTGCAAGTCGGAAATAAAGCAGCAAATCCCTTATTGTAATACAAGCGAATTAATATATCAGTGTTATTACCCAAGTAACTGGCAACTGAGGGCCTCCAGCCGCGGCCTGGGACAACAATGTGTCAACTGTACAGCCTCTGGGACCCTCACCCTCGACCGTGTGATAAGTACTGACCATACAGTAGAGCAAATAAACATATATATTATACAAATATACGGTATACATATAATATTATAAATACATAGATATATATACAACAAAACAAGGCAAAATGGGAGTAAATAAACAAATTTCTGGCCACTGTAACAACTCCTTAAAGTCGAAGGTAACGGGAATTGAATGTTATATCTGTAAGAATAGATTTCATTCGGCTTGTACAGGAGTGAGTAACACCACGGCACTGAGAGCTGGTCACTTGCTCTGGGTGTGTAAAAATGACCTGCCAGCTTGGAATATCCTAAAAAACCTTCTAGATAACATGACGCATGATCGGAAAACATCATTCATTGGAAGCCTACCAGCCATCCAGAAGGAGTGGGAAAGGAACAACAACAATTCTAATATACCAGGGGCGGAGGTTATAGTCAGGGATGAAACTGAGGCTGAAACTCAGAAAGTTGTAAACTCTGACTCAGTAGGCCCGGATGTAGATGACAGTAAACTAGAAAGTGTAACAGACAGCACTGACAGCTCGATAGGTACAGACACTACGACGGTTCCCGATAGAGCAATTCAGAACTGAAGGACAGACTTATGCAAATTTTATGCAAAGGGCATATGCAGACATAGATATGCTGGTAATAAGAAAGGATTAGAATGTAGTTACCAACATCCCAAAAAATGTTTAAATATGCTTAGGAAAGGTGAGTGTCGATTTGGATCAATATGTAGGTTTTTCCATCCTGACATGTGCCAAACCTCACTGGAGGACAGTAAATGCTATGACCTTAGCTGCCCACACTTTCACGTGAAAGGCACGGAACGCTACATAAAGAGTGGCAAGCAGGATAATGAATTTAGAGGAAACTCTATAAATTGTTTATACCAGACCGAAAAAGAATTCAAAAGGAGGAGCATGGAGAGTGTATGGAACTAGATGCCAGATCCACTTGCATTCCAGAATTACAGATACAGTTACACACCGAAAGGGAACTACAACTACGACAGGCAACTGCCCTACAACAATCAGTACTGGTCAGAACAAACTCATTATGTCCACGCATAATGGGCTTACCGAAAAAGTCTCCCATTCAAACTATCACTAATAGAGTAACCTCATTCATCTTTGCCAACATACAAGGACTAAAAACAAGAACAAACAACAAAGTACAAAGTACATTTGGAGCTTTCACAGAAACCCATGCAGGGGAATTGTTGGACAGTGAGATCTGGATTCCAGGATATTACCTATACAGGTGTGATAGGAAAATTAGGTCACATGGAGGAGTGGGTCTGTATATTAGGGAAGACCTTGTATGCTCGGAGCTCCTAAACGTTACAAATGAGGTGGTAGAGGTACTGGGATTAAAAATAGAGAAAATAAATTTAGTGATTATTCTAATATACAAACCGCAAGATGCAACGGCTGAGGAATTCACAGAACAGATAAACAAAATAGAGAATAGCCTTGTTGATTTGGAGAACCCGATACCTGATATTATCTTCCAAGGTGACTTCAACTTGCCTAGTCTCAGGTGGAAAATAGCAAACAATAATATTATACCAGGAAATCTATCAGGACCTAACCAACCACAGGTTAGAGAACTACTTAGATTCTGTGACAAATTTTCACTCAATCAGCAGATAACAGAGCCAACGAGAAATGAAAATATTCTACATCTGGTCTTTATGAACAATGAAGACATTATCAGAGACATTACGATATCAGATACCACATACTCAGATCACAAGCTCATTGAAGTGCAAACGACCATCAATACTCAGAATAGACCTAAAGCGTTGATAAAGCGAGAGGGGCTATTCAGTAAATTCAATTTTAATAATAAAAGGGTAGACTGGGAGAAAATAAACAGAGAATTTACAAACATTCCATGGGAAACTGTTCTAAGTAATACAAGTCCTACAGAAGGAATAGAAAAACTGACTTCGGAAGCGTATCAAGTCTGTCTGAAACATGTTCTTTTTAAGGAAAGCCAGAAAGAGATCCAACGTAGAAAGAGAACGCAGACGACACTATAAACGCAGGAAAAAAATAACGGAACTGCTTATGCAGACACGAATTTCCCGTCAAAGAAGGAATAATTTAAATAGGGAGATTGAAGAAATCGAGCGGAAATTGAAACGCTCATATGAAACTGAAGAAAGGCAGTTAGAACAGAAAGCAATTCAGGAAATAAAGAAAAATTCAAAATATTTCTTCACATATGCAAAACCAAAAGCAAAAACCACTGCCAGTATTGGCCCTATTCGTACAAGTGAAGGTTCATACACGGAGGATGACAAAGAAATTTGTGAAATCCTAAAAAAGCAGTATGAGGACATGTTTAGCACTCCAATAAACAACATGAAAGTGGAAGATCCAGACAATTTCTTTATGCGGGATATTCAAACCCCTGTAAATATAACTGATATCAACACGAGCGCACTAAATTTTGAAAGAGAAATTGAAAACATGCCCATGCACTCGGCCCCAGGTCCAGACTCATGGAATTCAATATTTATAAAGAAATGCAAAGTGCCGGTAGCACAGGCACTCAGTATAGTGTGGAGGAAGAGCGGGGAGATACCAGATGCACTTAAAGTAGCAGACATAGCCCCTCTACACAAGGGAGGGAGCAAAGCATTGGCACAGAATTATAGACCAGTTGCACTAACATCATACATCATTAAAAGTATTTGAGAGAGTGATTAGGAGTCAGGTCACCAATTTCATGGAGACCAATGACCTTAACAACACACACAACTTTCACAACCCAGGCCACCATGGATTTCGAGCGGGAAGATCGTGTCTCTCACAGCTACTTGAGCACTACGACAAAGTCACTGAGGCATTAGAAGAAAAACAGAATGCTGATGTGATATACACGGACTTCGCAAAGGCTTTCGATAAATGTGACCATGGCGTGATAGCACACAAAATGAAGTCAATGGGAATAACCGTTAAAGTAGGACGCTGGATACTCAGTTTTCTGTCAAACAGGACTCAGCGAGTAACGGTCAACCATATAAAATCTAGTCCAAGTGCAGTTAAAAGCTCTGTACCTCAGGGTACAGTCCTTGCACTGCTGCTTTTCCTTATTCTCATATCAGATATAGACAAAAATACAAGTCACAGCTTCGTATCATCCTTTGCAAATGACACAAAAATCAGTATGAAAATTATCTCGGCTGAAGACATTGAAAAACTTCAAGCTGATATTAATAAAGTTTTAGACTGGGCATCAGAAAATAACATGATGTTTAACAGTGATAAATTCCAGGTACTCAGGTACAGTAAAAATGAGGACCTTAAACATAATACAGAGTACAAAACACAATCAAATGTACCCATAGTAGGAAAACAGCATGTAAAGGATTTAGGAATAATAATGTCTGACGACCTAATGTTTAAGGAACATAACCAAGCAAATATTGCGACAGACAGAAAATTGATAGGATGGATTACGAGAACTTTCAAATCCAGGGTTCACATAACAATGGTTTCACTCTTCAAGTCACTTGTGTTGTCCCGTCTCAAGTCACTTCCCCTTTCAGAGCAGGAAAGATTGCTGAAATAGAGGGAATACAGAGAACATATACGGCACACATAGATGCAATAAAGCATCTAAATTATTGGGATCGTCTTAAAGCCCTCCAAATGTACTCACTAAAAAGAAGACGAGAGAGATATCAAATAATATACACCTGGAAGATACTGGAGGGCCAAGTACCAAATCTACACAGTAAAATAACAACGTTCTGGAGTGAACGATATGGAAGAAAATGCAGAATAGAACCAGTGAAGAGCAGAGGTGCCATGGGCACAATGAGAGAACACTGTATAAACATCAGAGGTCCGCAGTTGTTCAACGTCCTCCCAACAAGCATGAGAAATATTGCCGGAACAACCGTGGACATCTTCAAGAGGAAACTAGATTTATTCCTCCAAGGAGTGTCGGACCAACTGGGCTGTGGTGGGTATATGGGCCTGCGGGCCGCTCCAAGCAACAGCCTAGTGGACCAAACTCTCACAAGTCAAGCCTGGTCTCGGGCCGGGCTTGGGGAGTAGAAGAACTCCCAGAACCCCATCAACCAGGTATCAACCAGAGGTACCACATTCAGTAATTCTCAAAGGTCAAATAGCCATTTTGTAATCGGGAATAGCTCTTCCTTAAGATGCTTGTGTAATTAACTTCAGTTAAAATAATTCAACCAATCTGGATCATTCAGTGCAACAGAGGAGAGTTGTTAAAACTTAAGCCTTGCTAGTAACTTGGTAAAACTTAGACTATGCAGAAGGATACACTGCTCTGGTCTAGGTAGGACTAGCCGAACAGGAGACAGTGTGGGAAAAGGAGCGATTCGGGCAGGTGGCCTCCATCATCGGCCCCAATTAAGACAGCACGAACAGCTACCCAGCAAACAATTTTAGGTTGCCACAACATATCTGGAAAGTATTTGAAAGGATTGGAAACGTTTGTTTTATCGTATCAGATACGATATTGTGTGTGGACTTAAATAGGTTTCCAAAACTTATAACCAAGACATATGTATCTAACACTAATTTGAGATGTTGTGGCAACTTTACACTCCTAACATGAGTCATTCATAATCCATTCATACACCAATATGAATCTCTTGTGAAAGGTTTGAGCCTTATCTGAACCCTTTTCACATCTTTGTGTTTAAAGTTAAATTTCTTGAAATTAAATTATATTATTTTATATTATATTATATTATTTTTATTATATTTTATTTTATAATGTATTATTATTTTTCTTATATTTTGTTATATTATATTATTGTTTTCAATTTAAATATTAAAACCAATTTAAGGGTAAAAAAATCAAATAATTTATATTTCTTTTATTATTTACTAACAAATCAGCAAAAATACAAAAAGACCTATATAATTATAAATATAATATATATATAAATAATTATATAAATTATTTATATATATATATATATATATATATATATATATATATATATATATATATATATATATTAGTGTAATATATAAGAATTTAGTGTAATAGTATATATATTATATATATTATATATTATATATATATATATATTTATATATAAATAATATATTTATATATAAATAATATATTTATATATAAATAATATATTTATATATAAATAATATATTTATATATAAATAATATATTTATAAATAATATATATATAAATAATATATATATAAATAATATATATATATAAATAATATATATATATAAATAATATATATATGATAACCATCTTTGTAACCTATATGTAACTCCCTCTTTGTAACAAAGTTCAAATAAAGCAAATATATATGTGTACATACAAAAGAATGGGGGTGGTAGAAGATAATATTAGTGTTTAGTGAGTGACCACAAGGTCTCCTCTGAATACTTTTTATTTTCTTCTCCGAGGCTATGGGTCCCCACATTGGCACCAGAGGTCTTCCTCACAAACTTTTTATATAATATATATATATATATAAATAATATATATATAAAGGTAAAACTAGCTAGTTATACGTAGATATATGATAACTAACCAACCCTACCAAACCTAACCTATATATATATATATATATATATATATATATATATATATATATATATATATATATATATATATATATATATATATATATATTATAATATATATACACACATATATATATATAGGTTATATATAGGAATCTATATGTGTCTATATATAGACACATATAGATTCTTCTATATAGACATTAGCCATTTTCAGTATTCGTCATATCCAAGTCTGCTGTGTGATGCACATGTCTTCTTGCTTCACCACCCTGTAATGAAATATTGTTTGTTACTAATTGTTTTCAATAATACATTATTTTATTATATAATATTTAATTTATTAATTAAAAACTGTTTCCATATTATAGAAAAAAAAACTAAAACAAGAATCTATATAAAACTATAGAATAGAATAGAATAGAATAATAGAATAGAATCTATATAGAATCTATATATCATATATATATTTATAAAAATAAATATATATATATATATAAATATATATATATATATATTTATATATATATATATATATATATTTATATATATGTGTGTATATCACGAAAATAAACACGTGATTAAGAATGTGACAATGTCAGACCACGGAGGAAGAATGAAACAGGAATTTCCTTAAGTACTTTTGTATATTAAATACATCTTCAGAAGGACCTTCTGAAGATGTATTTAATATACGAAAGTACTTAAGGAAATTCCTGTTTCATTCTTCCTCCGTGGTCTGACATTGTCATATTTATATATATATATTATTATATCCTGCATTATTCCAGCCCATTATTAGAGATAGTAGCCACCTCTTATTTTGGTTTTCTTTCATTATTAGTGCTCAGAAAATTAAATATATCTACATATTTAGTCAAAATCAGTTACATTATTTTATCTTATTCATAGCATAAATGTTCTCAAAGATTACTAAAAAGAAATTGAATTAGACTACAGCAAATTGGCAAACTTTACCTTGTATCTGTTTCCACCGAGTTTGTTTGGGGCGTTCTTCAACATATCAGCAATACTTGTCTCAACATCTCTTTCAGTTGCATTAGTGTGGGTGTTGATACAGGCTTCTGGAAATTTATAAGAATTAATTAATATATATAATTATAATTCACTTTGCCATTCCCCATTCCACAGTCCTCTCGTCCTTCCCACTTCCCCGTCCCCACATCATCCCCACTATTCCCACTTCCCTGTCCCATCGTCCTCCTTACCATTTTCCCCTCCCCTGTCCCTTCTTCCTTCCCCACCATCTCCCATTCACCTGTCTCTTTGTCCTCCCCAGCATTCCCCTGTCCCCACCATCCCCAACTCCCCACTCCCCTTGTCCTCCCCACCATTACCCTCTCCTCTGTCCCCTCGTCTTCCCCACCATCCCCCCCTCTCGTCCGCCCCACCATTCCAAACTACCTCATCCGATGCATTCTATAATGGTCTGATGCTTCCATCAGAAAATTGGGAACATCAAATGATCTGATATTCCCATCACTGAAAAATAAGAACAGCTAAAAAAATGAAATGAAAAAAATAAAAAAATAAACTATACTCATGAAATGAACAGTATGGTAAACAACACAGCTCAATTTCAATGCAATGTCACACAAAATTATTAAATCGAAATGAAAATAAATTGAAATCTATGAAAATTCAAATTATCAATGCAATCGGAAATATTGAAATAATATCGCAACATAATATAGTGTGGGTTGCTCTTACGTGCAACAGACGGTGCTGTTTTTCAAAAAAGGCATGGTTTTACCTGTCACAAGTGTGGCATCTATACTTATACTCACGAAATGAACGGTATGGTAAACAACATAGCTCAATTGCAATGCAATGTCACAATAACATTTAATAACAATAATAACAATAACATTTAAATATACTTTAAGATATAATCTAGAAGAAAATAAGAACATTGAAACGGTTCATGAACTCGATTTCAATAAAGGACACTATGGGGAACTTTGAAAAACAGTTAATGAGTATAATTAGACAGACTTGTTGCTAGGCAGAGGAGTAAATAATGAGATATATGGCAAATTTTGCAAAATATTCGGCACACAAACATTAGAATTATCATTCCCGTTGATTTTTAATTCCACACTTAAGATCCAAGGTTATATGTTACTAGTGGGGATCAAGCCCCATAGTTATTGATTGGCATGATCGATCCAGGCCTCGATCATTGCTCAGTGTTGTTGGTCTGGTGGTGGCAGCAAAAAGGCGATCCTAGGGTTTTGCTAGAAGCTTATGTCACGTCATACGGGTGTAGAATCTTAAGTCGGTCAATCGTCTTAAGACCACGTGGCGTGGGTTCGGCTCAAGCGAAAGTTTTGGGGTACCTTGGTAGAGGGAACAGAGTTGAAAGGGGGAAAGAGTTAAAAGGGCGGGGCCGGTTAATCTTGTTATAAAAGAAGTATTCGAGGACCAGATGGAAAGGACAATTCATGTAAATAAATTGAAACATTAACATGATAGAGAGGAATTAGAACTGCCTTCAGCGGGTCTAGCCTGACTCAGCAGTGCTGACTCATGGCTTCACCGACGAGTCAGGGGATGAGGAGGACCCTTTGTCATCGCTCATCAGTAGTCAGGTGCAGTCTCGCCACCCTATGGTGACGAGATCTCGCGCTGTACAGTAAAGCAACTTCCTTGGTTAGTATAATTTAGTATTCATTAGATTTTCCTGTAGAGGCAATGAGGTGAACTATCTCTATACTTAACTCGGGTAGCAACTTTTACCGTGCTCTGGGGGTTCCACCTCCACCAAACCTCCACCAAGAAAGCGGAACTAAGGCGGTCACAGGTGGAAGGCACGGTTTCCCTACAGAGTACCGGGACTCGCCAATAGAAGGTCGCAAAATTGTCTCCTTTGGCCTAAAGTCGGCGGTACGAGGGTGTACATAGTTGGTGTTTACGGCCTAGTAACCTGGTGACATTAAGAAACGCCTGAGATGACGTGAGCAATGATGGAAGACGAGATTCACCTGTTCTGCAAACAAGCAACCCGCCTCTACGACCTTCTGACACCACTCCTGTTACGAGACACTGTTGGTACATCCAGTCCTACTCTGCTGTGGTCATCTGCGCCGTCAAGTTTAACATCAAGACTGCCGTGTGAACTGTGATTGATATGAAGGCGTGTGGACTGTCGGGAGCAAGATCAATGGCCACAGTAACAGTATTCTACAGCTGTCACTTCGCTCTACTACACTCTGTCGTCATTCAAGACTACCGGATGGGAGTACAAGAGGACCAGGTATCGATGTCTACGCATGAGAAAAGCAAGATCGACACCGTCATCGTCAGCGACTACATTCAGCATCCATCAGCATCGATTTTTTTTCTCGATTACTCAATATGAACAATTGGTACAAAAAACAAAGTTGGCTCTGAACATCTATGTAAAGACTATCTGGACACTTTTGTTTAAATGTTGAAAAACAGATCTAGAATCACATTACTCTATAAATGTTGGAAAACAGATTTAATATAATTATTCTGGTATATCATGATATGAAAATTTCACTCTAAATTGGTCAGTGACTAAAATCCAAGCCCCTGTGTAATTGTCTAAGCCATGAACAAACGGCTATGGAAAACTATGTTGTTGTTTTTTTCAGAATGTTTGAACACAGGAGAGGCGGACCAATATAAACATTGACGCTCTTATAGTGAGTGCAGACACTTGGCTGTACAGTCAGCTGATACCTGTGATTTAGTTATAGGAATTTTTATATATATTTTAGATACATGTAATAAACATTAGGTGTGTTCCTTAGCATGTCAAGGTTGACATTGATTGGGGAGTGGATAGTACACGGATGTGAACTTCAGTCATCCAGGACCGTAGTACGGTCCTGGATGACTGAAAGTTCGGTCTGTAGAGGTAACTTATGTTTTATGGTTGAGCACGGTGTGGCCGGCTCTGGAGGACACATGAACTTGGCTAGTGAAGAGCCAGGAGATTTTAATAGCTAGTCTTTGCTGTTAGGAGTAGGGACATGTTATTTAGCTATGTCAGTAAGAGTAGGATATATGTTTCAGATGTTGGAGGATTGCTGTCAGTTGACAGCTAAGACATTTATGAATTTGAACATGTTTATTATGATGTTGTTGGACAATCTAATGATTGTCAAATTTTCTTAGTTAGGGTAGCTTTTGTCTGTGGCATGAGTTGAGTTTATTGTGGGCTTGATACTAAACCTCGTTATTTTTAACAAATTAACAAGGTTTACTAAGTTGCTTGTGCAGGGGGATTGTAACAAACTAGGTTTGTTGTAAGAATTATCCAGAATGTTTATCTACACATGGGAGAATAGGAAGCTGGAACCATGTGTGGTGACCCAAGCACATGGGAGCATCCCCCTGGGGGAATTGGCGGTGAAGATAACTGGCGCCTTTGTTCACAAGTTTCGTATAATGAATCATTCTATAGTATTCACTTATTTAGAGAAATTGGTCTTCATTCAAATTGTATAATATTACTGGTTATAATATCAAGAGTATTCTAATTATTAGGAGAACGAGTTAAGTCACCATCAGTGACGTCACGAGCCAGGACTAGGCTGTAGTGCGAAGCGACCTCGGCGACCTGGCGGTCACAGGTCAACAGAGTTGGCTAGTCCTTAGCGTGTGGGGAAGGGAAGCACACGAGAGCACGAGCTCTGTGAAAAACAATATATATCTTGGGATATTTCAGTGATACAGGAACTAAACACAGTCAGATAACTCATAAAGTGCTTCTCAACTTATTAAACAATATACCATAGTGATTGACATCCGACTTTTGTGCTTTAAGGAAATAACAAGTGAATTTTGTGGAGTCCACCTCGTGGTGCCACAACCCACCCCATAGACCCACGTCCCGTGTGCCCACCGTGTGTGTGTGTGTGTGTGTGTGTGTGTGTGTGTGTGCTTACTAGCAAATTGGTTTCCATCAAGGGTAATAGGGGAATGTGGAACGAGAAATTAGTAATAGAGAAAGTGAATACTATTGCAAGTCGGAAATAAAGCAGCAAATCCCTTATTGTAATACAAGCGAATTAATATATCAGTGTTATAACCCAAGTAACTGGCAACTGAGGGCCTCCAGCCGCGGCCTGGGACAACAATGTGTCAACTGTACAGCCTCTGGGACCCTCACCCTCGACCGTGTGATAAGTACTGACCATACAGTAGAACAAATAAACATATATATTATACAAATATACGGTATACATATAATATTATAAATACATAGATATATATACAACAAAACAAGGCAAAATGGGAGTAAATAAACAAATTTCTGGCCACTGTAACAACTCCTTAAAGTCGAAGGTAACGGGAATTGAATGTTATATCTGTAAGAATAGATTTCATTCGGCTTGTACAGGAGTGAGTAACACCACGGCACTGAGAGCTGGTCACTTGCTCTGGGTGTGTAAAAATGACCTGCCAGCTTGGAATATCCTAAAAAACCTTCTAGATAACATGACGCATGATCGGAAAACATCATTCATTGGAAGCCTACCAGCCATCCAGAAGGAGTGGGAAAGGAACAACAACAATTCTAATATACCAGGGGCGTAGGCTATAGTCAGGGATGAAACTGAGGCTGAAACTCAGAAAGTTGTAAACTCTGACTCAGTAGGCCCGGATGTAGATGACAGTAAACTAGAAAGTGTAACATACAGCACTGACAGCTCGATAGGTACAGACACTACGACGGTTCCCGATAGAGCAATTCAGAACTGAAGGACAGACTTATGCAAATTTTATGCAAAGGGCATATGCAGACATAGATATGCTGGTAATAAGAAAGGATTAGAATGTAGTTACCAACATCCCAAAAAATGTTTAAATATGCTTAGGAAAGGTGAGTGTCGATTTGGATCAATATGTAGGTTTTTCCATCCTGACATGTGCCAAACCTCACTGGAGGACAGTAAATGCTATGACCTTAGCTGCCCACACTTTCACGTGAAAGCACGGAACGCTACATAAAGAGTGGCAAGCAGGATAATGAATTTGGAGGAAACTCTATAAATTGTTTATACCAGACCGAAAAAGAATTCAAAAGGAGGAGCATGGAGAGTGTATGGAACTAGATGCCAGATCCACTTGCATTCCAGAATTACAGATACAGTTACACACCGAAAGGGAACTACAACTACGACAGGCAACTGCCCTACAACAATCAGTACTGGTCAGAACAAACTCATTATGTCCACGCATAATGGGCTTACCGAAAAAGTCTCCCATTCAAACTATCACTAATAGAGTAACCTCATTCATCTTTGCCAACATACAAGGACTAAAAACAAGAACAAACAACAAAGTACAAAGTACATTTGGAGCTTTCACAGAAACCCATGCAGGGGAATTGTTGGACAGTGAGATCTGGATTCCAGGATATAACCTATACAGGTGTGATAGGAAAATTAGGTCACATGGAGGAGTGGGTCTGTATATTAGGGAAGACCTTGTATGCTCGGAGCTCCTAAACGTTACAAATGAGGTGGTAGAGGTACTGGGATTAAAAATAGAGAAAATAAATTTAGTGATTATTCTAATATACAAACCGCAAGATGCAACGGCTGAGGAATTCACAGAACAGATAAACAAAATAGAGAATAGCCTTGATGATTTGGAGAACCCGATACCTGATATTATCTTCCAAGGTGACTTCAACTTGCCTAGTCTCAGGTGGAAAATAGCAAACAATAATATTATACCAGGAAATCTATCAGGACCTAACCAACCACAGGTTAGAGAACTACTTAGATTCTGTGACAAATTTTCACTCAATCAGCAGATATCAGAGCCAACGAGAAATGAAAATATTCTAGATCTGGTCTTTATGAACAATGAAGACATTATCAGAGACATTACGATATCAGATACCACATACTCAGATCACAAGCTCATTGAAGTGCAAACGACCATCAATACTCAATAATTGACCTAAAGCGTTGATAAAGCGAGAGGGGCTATTCAGTAAATTCAATTTTAATAATAAAAGGGTAGACTGGGAAAAAATAAACAGAGAATTTACAAACATTCCATGGGAAACTGTTCTAAGTAATATAAGTCCTACAGAAGGAATAGAAAAACTGACTTCGGAAGCATATCAAGTCTGCCTGAAACATGTTCTTTTTAAGGAAAGCCAGAAAGAGATCCAACGTAGACAGAGAACGCAGACGACACTATAAACGCAGGAAAAAAATAACGGAACTGCTTATGCAGACACGAATTTCCCGTCAAAGAAGGAATAATTTAAATAGGGAGATTGAAGAAATCGAGCGGAAATTGAAACGCTCATATGAAACTGAAGAAAGGCAGTTAGAACAGAAAGCAATTCAGGAAATAAAGAAAAATCCAAAATATTTCTTCACATATGCAAAACCAAAAGCAAAAACCACTGCCAGTATTGGCCCTATTCGTACAAGTGAAGGTTCATACACGGAGGATGACAAAGAAATTAGTGAAATCCTTAAAAAGCAGTATGAGGACATGTTTAGCACTCCAATAAACAACATAAAAGTGGAAGATCCAGACAATATATGCGGGATATTCAAACCCCTGTAAATATAACTGATATCAACACGAGCGCACTAAATTTTGAAAGAGAAATTGAAAACATGCCCATGCACTCGGCCCCAGGTCCAGACTCATGGAATTCAATATTTATAAAGAAATGCAAAGTGCCGGTAGCACAGACATTCAGTTTAGTGTGGAGGAAGAGCTTGGACACGGGGGAGATACTAGATGCACTTAAAGTAGCAGACAGCCCCTCTACACAAGGGAGGGAGCAAAGCATTGGCAAAGAATTATAGACCAGTTGCACTAACATCATACATCATAAAAGTATTTGAGAGAGTGATTAGGAGTCAGGTCACCAATTTCATGGAGACCAATGACTTTAACAACACACACAACTTTTGTCGGAAAATCCGACACCATTTAATAATCATACAGATAAGAGCTGTGTTGTATAAGCAAGTTAACCCATAGAAAACGTAACTTGTAGTGGAATTACCGTCTAAAGAAAACGGGATATCATCACCACATACTATTATAAATCACCACCTATTATGGTGGGAATTATTCTTAAATACATTAGTCTTTGGACTTTACCATCATAAACCATCTCATATAAATTAACTTAATTATCAATATTAAAGTAGAGTAAATGTGACCCTTCTATCACTTTCTGAAATCTGGACAATGTAAGCCAGGCGTCAGGGTGAGGAAGGAGGGGCAGCCATTGTTGTGTCACCTCCGAGACGTGTGGAGCAAATTCGGCTCCTATCATATCTGGACAATGTCGGCCAGTAGCGTCAATAGTATGGAGTGTTAGACAGCCATTGTTTATACTAGACCAGAGGCTCACGGGAGCAAATTCGGCTCCTGTTATTTTTACTTGGACGAAGTGTTATGGAAACCAAAGGGTGTACCATCTTCAACACGCTGTCTACAAATCAAGTTAAGTGTTCTTTCCGAAACCCGTATATCTATCATTAGTGGCCATTAATGTCATTGGGTAGGGTGATCCGATTAGAACGCGAGGCAGCCTCAAACTAAAGGTAATTAAGCCAGGTCTTCATGTTCCATGTACAGCATTTTCTCTGATATAGCTTGTCATATATAGGTATCTGGCTTCACAGTTAGCGCCCTTTTGACAGGTCAAGACGAGGAAGCAAGATTTTGTGCACCAGTTACTGGGTGATGGAAGCTACCTCAAAGAGGATAATTTGGTGTCTACACCCTAGTAATACCTGGTGGACTAACCTGCTGTACTATAAGATAAGGAACCTTTTCAATGTATGTAGTTAATACTGTAGTTTGATTGGCTGCATATATATAAATATAAACCCCCCTAATGTGTAGAGGATCGATTTGTGAGATTGAGATTATTGCAGAAATACAGTCCACTTATCATTATACAAATTGCTATCGAAGTATATAAATTAACGTAAATATAAATTCATATAAATTAAATAAATATAAATCTCACAGGTCGGTTCCCACAACTTTCACAACCCAGGCCACCATGGATTTCGAGCGGGAAGATCGTGTCTCTCACAGCTACTTGAGCACTACGACAAAGTCACTGAGGCATTAGAAGAAAAACAGAATGCTGATGTGATATACACGGACTTCGCAGAGGCTTTCGATAAATGTGACCATGGCGTGATAGCACACAAAATGAAGTCAATGGGAATAACCGTTAAAGTAGGACGCTGGATACTCAGTTTTCTGTCAAACAGGACTCAGCGAGTAACGGTCAACCATATAAAATCTAGTCTAAGTGCAGTTAAAAGCTCTGTACCTCAGGGTACAGTCCTTGCACTGCTGCTTTTCCTTATTCTCATATCAGATATAGACAAAAATACAAGTCACAGCTTCGTATCATCCTTTGCAAATGACACAAAAATCAGTATGAAAATTATCTCGGCTGAAGACATTGAAAAACTTCAAGCTGATATTAATACAATACAATACAATTACAATACAATACAATTTTATTTAGGTAAGGTACATTCATACAATAAATTTTTACAAGGATTGGTTGACTTATAGGTAGAGCTAGTACATACAATGCCTAAAGCCACTATTACGCAAAGCGTTTCGGGCATGATAGACTTAAATGACAAGCTTAATACTAATTGAGCATAATGAGTAGAATGAAAACAAGAAATAAAAACATAGATGAAAAAGCAGCACAAATACAATTATGTCGACAAACAGCGCTCTTTAAAGAAAAACAGACATTGGTTGACAATAGAAGGGTAAGGTAGGTTACAGGGAATTTATTAGGTATAGCTTCGTTTTTAACTTAAACTGGTTGAGAGAGGTACAGTCTTTAACATGGTTGGGAAGGTCATTCCACATTCTGGGCCCCTTGATTTGTAGAGCATTTCTAGTTTGATTAAGTCGTACTCTAGGAATATCAAAACTGTATTTATTTCTGGTGTGGTGCTCATGGGTTCTGTTACAACCTTCTATGAAGCTTTTGAGATCAGGATTGGCATTATAGTTTAGCGTTTTATATATAATAATAATAATAATAATAATAATAATAATAATTTTTATTTAGGTAAGGTACATACATAAAGAGATTTTACAAAGTTTGTTGGCTTTATAGATAGAGCTAGTACATACAATGCCTAAAGCCACTATTACGCAAAGCGTTTCGGGCAGGAAAAACATTAACGACTAAAGCTTAAAACTAATGGGTAAAAAGAAAAAATGTGATGAGTACATATAAAAAATAGAGGTAAAAGAGGGGGGAACATTGTTGAAAAAGCAGCACAAATACAATTACAAATTATTACAGACAATTACATTCAAACAGCGTTGATTTGAAAAACAAAAAAAACAAAAAACATACATGGGTTGACAACAGAGGGGTAAGGTGGGTTACATGGAATTTATTAGGTATAGCTTCGTTTTTAACTTAAACTGGTTGAGAGAGGTACAGTCTTTAACATGGTTGGGAAGGTCATTCCACATTCTGGGCCCCTTGATTTGTAGAGCATTTCTGGTTTGATTTAGTCGTACTCTAGGAATATCAAAACTGTATTTATTTCTGGTTTGGTGCTCATGGGTTCTGTTACAACCTTCTATGAAGCTTTTGAGATCAGGATTGGCATTATAGTTTAGCGTTTTATATATGTATAATACACATGAGAGAATGTGCAGTGACTTAATGTCTAACATATTCAGAGATTTGAGTAGGGGTACCGAGTGATGTCTGGGGCCAGAATTGGATATTGTCCTAATAGCAGCTTTGTGTTGAGTAATTAAAGGACGTAAGTGATTTTGGGAAGTAGAGCCCCAAGCACAAATACCATAGTTGAGATATGGATAGATAAGGGAGTAATAGAGAGTCACCAGGGCAGGGCGTGGTACATAATATCTGATCTTAGAAAGAATGCCCTTCTTAAAGGGCATTTTTTTTTTAAAGGGCACTAATTTCTAAAAACTTAAATTAATAAAGTTTTAGACTGGGCATCAGAAAATAACATGATGTTTAACAGTGATAAATTCCAGGTACTCAGGTACGGTAAAAATGAGGACCATAAACATAATACAGAGTACAAAACACAATCAAATGTACCCATAGTAGGAAAACAGCATGTAAAGGATTTAGGAATAATAATGTCTGACGACCTAATGTTTAAGGAACATAACCAAGCAAATATTGCGACAGACAGAAAATTGATAGGATGGATTACGAGAACTTTCAAATCCAGGGATCACATCACAATGGTTTCACTCTTCAAGTCACTTGTGTTGTCCCGTCTCGAGTACTGCTCAGTACTCACTTCCCCTTTCAGAGCAGGAAAGATTGCTGAAATAGAGGGAATACAGAGAACATATACGGCACACATAAATGCAATAAAGCATCTAAATTATTGGGATCGTCTTAAAGCCCTCCAAATGTACTCACTAGAAAGAAGACGAGAGAGATATCAAATAATATACACCTGGAAGATACTGGAGGGCCAAGTACCAAATCTACACAGTAAAATAACAACGTTCTGGAGTGAACGATATGGAAGAAAATGCAGAATAGAACCAGTGAAGAGCAGAGGTGCCATGGGCACAATGAGAGAACACTGTATAAACATCAGAGGTCCGCAGTTGTTCAACGTCCTCCCAGCAAGCATGAGAAATATTGCCGGAACAACCGTGGACATCTTCAAGAGGAAACTAGATTTATTCCTCCAAGGAGTGCCGGACCAACTGGGCTGTGGTGGGTATGTGGGCCTGCGGGCCGCTCCAAGCAACAGCCTAGTGGATCAAACTCTCACAAGTCAAGCCTGGTCTCGGGCCGGGCTTGGGGAGTAGAAGAACTCCCAGAACCCCATCAACCAGGTATCAACCAGAGGTACCACATTCAGTAATTCTCAAAGGTCAAATAGCCATTTTGTAATCGGGAATAGCTCTTCCTTAAGATGCTTGTGTAATTAACTTCAGTTAAAATAATTCAACCAATCTGGATCATTCAGTGCAACGGAGGAGAGTTGTTAAAACTTAAGCCTTGCTAGTAACTTGGTAAAACTTAGACTATGCGGAAGGATACACTGCTCTGGTCTAGGTAGGACTAGCCGAACAGGAGACAGTGTGGGAAAAGGAGCGATTTGGGCAGGTGGCCTCCATCATCGGCCCCAAGACAGCACGAACAGCTAGCTGGTCGCCCAAGGTAAAGTTTGCTCGGAGTTTGGATAGGGAGTTGGTCAACTCATTGACTCAAATGTAAAGTCAGGGAGTGTTAATTGACAGGGACTGCCATTTATTTAGATTTTGTTTAGTTTTGAATAAATTAATTAGCTAGTAATTTGCATTTCATTATTTTCCATTTCATTTTTTCCATTCTCATGTCCTTGTCACTTGGTCCCCACGAGGTCGAGTTGAATTGGACGCCAATTCTAACACCGAATCAGAATTACCATTCCCGTTGATTTTTAATTCCACACTTAAGATCCAAGGTTATATGTTACTAGTGGGGATCAAGCCCCATAGTTATTGATTGGCATGATCGATCCAGGCCTCGATCATTGCTCAGTGTTGTTGGTCTGGTGGTGGCAGCAAAAAGGCGACTCTAGGGTTTTGCTAGAAGCCTCTGTCACGTCATACGGGTGTAGAATCTTAAGTCGGTCAATCGTCTTAAGACCACGTGGTGTGGGGTTGGCTCAAGCGAAAGTTTTGGGGTCCCTTGGTAGAGGGAACAGAGTTAAAATACGGGCAGAGAGAGAGAAAGGGGGAGAAGAGAACACAAGAACCCCCCTCCCCCTTCCCCGTGTTACAATTGTAAATTGGGTAGATTGAAGTCTCCAAGGAAGATAATATCTGGTACTGGGTTTGCTAGGTTATCAAGGATATTTTCTATTTTGTGGATCAGCTCAGTGAATTCATCAACTGTTGCATCTGGCGGTTTGTATATTAGAATAATTATTAGATTTACATTCTCTACCTTGATTCCAAGAGGTGGTAGAGGTGGTAGAGGTGGTACCTCTACCACCTCATTGGTCAAGTTCAGGAGCTCTGTGCATGCCAGCTCTTCTTTAATATACAGACCTACTCCTCTACTTGACCTAATTACTCTTACTCTTGTTGATTTGGTGGATACCTTTGTCACTTTTAACCCCACCCATACTGGTACACGTGTTGTTGCAGCTCCTTCTCGGGAAGCAGCTGTCCACTTAGCCTCGTTGTCCTGCATTGGGGAGACACCGGTTCGAATGTCAAAAAATGCCTGGTTAAATAAATGCCAGGATTGGCACAGTTATTCTTCCATACCATGTAGCGACTGGTGATAAGGAACATAAAGACTGCCATAAGGATATTAAACATATCCTTAAGGCCTAAGGTCATTCTATCCTCCAGAATAATATGTTACTCGACCCCCCTCGTGGTCGTCATTGCCAGTCTCTGTGTAATGAAAATCACTTTTGATAGGTCCCTTCCGTCTTCCGTAACTCTTGGTGCCAGATGCTCTGTTCAGGAGTACATCTGCTCCTCTCGCCTCTCCCCTCTGTTGTGTCGTCTTGTCGTGGTGAGGGGCTCACGTACACCACCCTGGGACTAGTGAGGGTTACCTTTGCCCCCTCTCCTGTCCCCTCTTTGTGTGTTGTACATGCAGATGGGCACCAGGTAGGGGCCTTGTAAGCCATCGGACCGCCCGCTGGAGGGGTAGCCCTGAGTGGATGGCTGGGTGTCCAGGCTGGGGCAATAGGGGGAGTGGGGTCTTTGCACCAGTGTGGGAGAATGAACTATGCAGTAGGACTCCCTGTTAAAAAAAGGGGGGGGGGCACCGCTGGGGACGATGCACCCTTCCTGCACTGGCCCGCGCTCGGCCTCCCTGGCTGCCCTGGTAGGTGGTATTCTTTGGTTCCAGGTCCCAAACTTTTAGAAAGACTGCTGCATGAATAATGAAACGACTTCTCTTTCCCAGGCTCATGGGGGGTGGGTGACCAGGCCCCTGAGTCGGACTGTGTTGGAAGACTGGGCTCTGTAGCCCCCGCTACATTGGGCCCAGACTGGACTATTTCCCCGCTCCCCTTCCTCTTCTGTGGTTGGGTCGAGCCCCAAGCCCCCTGTATGACTACCTCGTCCCCTAGTACAACTCCATCTCTCATTGTGACTACTGCGCCTTATGACACCTCTTATGACCTTATGACTTTTCCTGAAGCGAGGCGCCAAGTTCACTGTCCCCCTCCTTCCCCTTATGATGGGGTTTCCTATGCTCACGTGTTGCGCTCTTGCTCTCCTCGTCCTTCCCACCTTCCTCAGTCTCAACAGTTTCCAGGCCTTAGACCCAGATACGCCCACCGCCTGCTCCCCTGTTCCTTTACATTCTGACCCGAAGGGTCCCCCCTCCTGGTTCTCTGTCTGGTGTTCCCCTTCTTTCTACCCAGTCTGTCATGTCTCCTGTGTCTTCTTTTTCATCTCCCTTTGGTCCTCCTTCCTATCCTTCTCCTCTGTCTCTTAGCTCTCCACACCGTCTGTTTGTGCGGGCTGATGTCCATCCTTCTAGCGATCATCGTGTTGTTCGCTCTCGTTCTTCTTCTGTTGAGACGTTTGAGTCTGTTGCCCAGTACGTTGCTGCTGGAACACCTGTCTCTCTGAATCAGAAGCGAAAGCCTGGCTTATCTCCTTCCTCCTCCTCGGCTGGTAAGAAAGCTTCACTTTCATCCTCGCCCCCCTACCTCTGACTATCACTCCACCCCTCCCATTTCGGTGGTCGAGCCCCCTGTTCCTGCTATGGAGGTTTCTTTGGCCCCAGCTACCTTCTTGGTTGCTGCCCTTGCTGAGGTGTGCTCCCCGGTTTCTGCCCCTCCTGCTGTCCTTGACAGTCCCTCTCGGTTGTCTCCTCCTCTGGTCCCTGCTCATCTGCCTGTGGTCTGTCCTCCCACTCCCTTCCCTCCATCCGTACTCAGTTTACCCATGCTCCCTAACCCTGACTTCGCTGACCCTGATCCTGATCCTGCACTTCTTTGACATGTTGTGTTCCTTTTTAACCTTTGTTTCTTCATTGTTCTCTGTTCCTGTCCTTTCTCTTTTTGTCAATGTCTATTCTTCAATGGAATATTCATGGATATTACGCCAATTTCCATGAATTCCAACTTTTGATTTCACAGTTTTCACTCCTTTGTGTCCGTCTCCAGGAGCCGATGCTTGGTGCTCATCCTGGTCGCTTCTGTGATTATTCCTTTCTCTCCCCCTGCCCCCCCCCCTTCAGCTTTTGCTGGGGCCAATAACTTTTCTGCTTTTGATTCGTTCTGATGTTCCCTTCGTCTTCTTACTTTTTCCATCACCTCTCCAATGTTCTGTTGCCCGTGTATTTGTGCATAAATGGTACACAGTTTGTTCCATTTATCTCCCCCCAAATGTGCCGCTTTCTCTTCCCGATCTTAAACACCTAGTGGACTCCTTGCCAGAGTCTGTGCTCCTGCTGGGTGATTTCAGTTGTCGACATACCCTCTGGGGTGATGCTCTGACAAACACCCGGGATCGCCTTCTCGAACCATTCGTCCTCTCTTCTTCCCTGCCTCTTCTGAATTCTGATGAGCCCACTCATTTGGACTCTCAGACTGCACCCTTTCCTGTCTTGATTTTTTCTTTGCTCGTTGTGTCTTTACTTGAATTTCACATGGCGGGTTCTTGATGACTTCCATGGCAGTGACCATTTCCCCATCCTTGTTACCTTTTCTCTTTTTACCCTCCCCTCTCCTTCCCTAGGTGGCAGTTTGCTGAGGCTGACTGGCATCAATTTACTCTCTGTGCTACTCTCTCCGACCTCTCCATTCTGCTTCTTTTTCGCGCCCTCCTCCTCCTTCTTCATGACACTCTCCGATGCTGCCCTCCACTCTATTCCTCGCTCTACCTCTCAGGGAACACGGAAGTGCGTTCCCTGGTGGAATGTGGACTGTGCTTGGGCTGTCTGCTATAAGCGTGCGGCCTGGAAGAGACGCTGCCGCCGGCAGATGGCTTATTCTTTTTCGGAAGGTGAATTCAGTGGTCCGTAGGACCATCTGTACAGGTAAACGTGAGTGTTGGAGGTCATATGTTTCCACCATTACATCCGAAACTACTCTGCCGCGGATCTGGAGGGGTATCTGCAAGATAGTGGGTAAGTTTGCTTCTGATGTCTCGCCGGTCCTCCACCTCCGTGATACTCTTGTGGTGGACCCGTTGCAGGTCGCGACCGAACTGGGTTCCCACTTTTCGTCTGTTAGCTCTGGTTCTCATCTTCCTCAATCTTTCCTTCTTCTTAAGCCTTAAGGTTCTTGAATCTCGACCTTTAGATTTCTGCACTCATCTCAGCCTTCTCTATAACGATCCCTTCTCTCTCTCTCTGAACTTCAGTCTGCCCTGGCCCTCTGTGGTTCTAGGGCAGCGGACTCCGATGGTATTCATTATGAGATGCTTCGCCATCTCCCTCCGTGCACGTCTCTGTATTTACTTATTTATTTAATTATTTATGCATATACAAGAATGTACATAAGGAATGTGAGGATACAAATATGGTAATTACAGTCTTATAAAGCCACTAGCACGCGCAGAGTTTCGGGCAGGTCCTTAATCTAAGAAAATTTTAAGGAGGTAAATACTTGCAAAAATTATAGACAAAAAAATGATAACAGATTACATGAAATGAAAGAAAGATGAGAGAAAATTGTAGGTACAGTATATTAAAGCACATAGGTAGCTGAGATTGATTGCAATGACAGCTTGAATGGTAGTTGACAAAAAAATTGGTAGGCACAATACAGCAGAAACAATATAAGATTGGTTGCAATGACAGCTTGAATGGTAGTTGACAAAAATTGGTAGTCACAATACAGCATATGGCTAGCACATAGAAGAAGACAGCAATGAACACAATGATAAGGTTGTTTGATATTACATAAAAATTAGGAGATTGGGTAACACTAGGTACAGAGCAAATTTAAAGCTCAGTGTAGGAAACTAAGAAGATGAAGTTAAGTACTTTTTGGTTTTGCTTTTAAATAAGGCAAAAGTTTTACAGTTTTTCAATTCACTAGGGAGTGAGTTCCATAGACTAGGTCCCTTAATTTGCATAGAGTGTTTACACAGATTAAGTTTGACCCTGGGGATATCAAAGAGATATTTATTTCTGGTGTGGTGATAATGGGTCCTATTACATCTGTCCAGGGAGAGTTTCAGAGCATGGTTTGCATTTAAGAACAGGGTTTTGTAAATGTAGTTGACACAAGAGAATGTGTGAAGGGAGTTAATATTTAGCAAGTTTTGGGATTTAAACAATGGAGCTGAGTGTTGTCTGAAAGCAGAGTTAGTTATTATTCTGATAGCAGATTTTTGCTGTGTGATGATGGGCTTAAGGTGGTTTGCAGTGGTAGACCCCCATGCACAGATACCATAATTAAGATAGGGGTAGATTAGTGCATAATATAGTGAGAGGAGAGCAGAGTTAGGAACATAATATCTGATTTTGGAGAGTATACCAACTGTCTTAGAGACTTTCTTAGTTATGTGTTGAATGTGGGTGCTGAAGTTGAGTCTCTTGTCTAGGAATAGGCCAAGAAACTTGCCATCATTTTTATTACTGATGTTGATGTTGTCTATCTGTAGCTGAATTGTATTTGATGATTTGCTTCCAAATAAGATGTAGTAAGTCTTTTCGATGTTTAATGTTAGTTTGTTCGTTGACATCCATAAGTGGACTTTTTTAATTCATTATTCACAACATTATTTAGTGTATGTGGGTTGAGGTTTGAATAGATAAGAGTAGTATCGTCAGCAAAGAATATAGGTTTGAGAATATTAGAGACATTAGGCAGATCGTTTATATATATAAGAAATAGAAGAGGTCCTAAGATGCTGCCCTGTGGCACTCCAACGGTAATTGGTAGAGTGGAAGAAGTTGTATCATTGATGGTTACATATTGGTGTCTGTCACTAAGATAGGATCGGATGTAGTCAAGGGCAAGGCCTCGGATTCCATAATGCTGGAGTTTAAGGAAGAGGTAGTTGTGATTAACAGTATCAAAGGCTTTTCTTAGGTCAATGAAGAGTCCAATCGGAAACTCATTTTTGTCAAGGGCTGAGTAGATAATGTCAAGGAGACTAATGATTGCATCGTTGGTGCTCTTTTGGGACCGGAAGCCAAACTGGCAGGGGCTGAGTATGTCGAATTTTACGAGGTAGGAATAGAGCTGTTTGTAAATAATTTTTTCAAATATTTTTGATAGAATGGGTAGATTTGATATTGGTCTATAATTGTTTATGTCCGCCGGATTGCCTCCTTTATGGACTGGCGTTACTCTTGCTTTTTTTGAGGATATCAGGGAAGGTGTGACACTCTATAGATTTGTTGAACAGTAGTGCTATGAGTCTGTATAATCGGGTCCGAGAGTAGTCTTCAGTACCTGAGGACTGACTCGATGCCATTGTCCTCCCTGTTATGTTTCCAGGGTCTCTTGGGACATCCCCTAAGGATTTCCACCCTATTGCCCTCATGAGTTGTCTGCAAACTCTTTTGAACGTATGGTTAACGTTTGTCTGATGTGGTTTTTAGAACACTCACCACCTCTCCCCTTCTTAATTTGGTTTTCGCAAGTGCCGCAGCACAACAGATGTCCTGGCAAACTTGGAGGTCTATATTTGTACTGCTGTTGCTGCGAAGACCTCTGTTGTTGCCGTCTTCTTTGACCTGGAAAAGGCGTACGACACCACCTGGAGATATCATATTCTGTCACAACTTCATTCATCTTGCCTTCGGGGTAATCTCCCTCTCTTCCTCCAAAGCTTTATCTCTCGTTTCTTTCGAGTTAGGCTTAGTGCTACTCTCTCTGCCCCTTTTAGGCAATATGAGGGTGTACCCCAAGGTAGTGTTCTGAGTACTACTCTTTTTCTAGTTGCACTCAATGGTCTTATTTCTTCCCTTCTGGCGTTTTCTTCGCTCTCTATGTCGACGATCTTACCCTTTCCTGTCGGGATGATGATTCGCCTCTCCTTCAACGGTGGCTTCAACTTGCGATTGATGCCATGTCATCTTGGGCCACTTATCATGGCTTCAAGTTCTCTATGTCTAAGACTTGTGCTATGACTTTTACTCAGAAGCATGTCATTCTTTGTCCCTCTTTCGCTTTATGGTCATCTCCTTGTGTTCAGGTAGTCCGCTAAGCTTTTGGGGTTAATCTTTGACACTCGTTTGTCTTGGTCGCCTCATATCTCTTACCTCCGAGTTGAATGCTCCAAGACCCTTACCATCCTTAAGGTTTTGTCCCATACTTCTTGGGGAGCTGATAGCCGTACACTCCTCTCTTTACATTCGTCTCTCGTCCTGTCTAAACTCGCTTATGGTTGCCCTGCTTACTCGTCTCCTACTCTTCGTCGTCGTGATGCTTTGCACCATACTGGGTTGCGCCTCAGCTCTGGTGCCTTTCGTTCGACTCCCGCCCTCAGCTTGTATGTTGATACTGCCTTCCTATCTTTCCAGGATCACCGTGATCGCCACTGTCTTTGATATCTTGCGCGGTCCTTACAACATCCTTCCTCTCGCCTCTTGTCATGCTTTGACTTTTACCCCTCCTGTAGTTCCTGTTCTTCATCACCACCTCCCTCTTTTTCGTCTCGTCTTTATTTAGATTTCACGTGGTGGATTCTTCGTGACCTCCATAACAGTGACCATTTCCCCATCCTTGTCACCTTTTCCTCTTTTCACCCTTCTCTCTCCTTCCATAGGTGGCAGTTTGCCAAGGCTGACTGGAATCTATTCACTCTACATGCTACTCTTTCTGACCTCTCCTATCTGCCTCACCGTCGAGCCCTACTCCTTTTTCATCACACCATATTAGATGCTGCCCTCCACTCTATTCCTTGCTCTACCTTCAGGGGCATGCGGAAGTGCGTTCCCAGGTGGAATGCTGGGTGTTTCCACTGTCCTCTGTAAGAGTGCAGCCTGGAAGAAAGACAGATGCAGACAGACGGCTGTTTTCTTTTGTTTTATAAGGTGACTGCGGTCCGTACGGTTAAACGTGAGAGTTGGAAATCTTTTGTCTCCACCATTACGTCTGATATTCTTCTGCCCCAGATCTGGAAGAAAATCCGTAAGATTGCGGGTAAGTTTGTTCCAGATGTCTCGCCAGTCCTTCACTTCCATGGTTCTATTGTGGTGGATCCTGTGTCAGTCGCTACCGAACTGTGTTCCCCTCTTTCGACTGGTGGCTCCAGTTCTAGTCTTCCTCCATCTTTCCTTATTCGTAAGCACCTTCATGAATCTTGTCCTATAGATTTTCGCACGCATCTCCAATTTCTCTATAATGATCTCTCTCCAAACACCAGTCTGCCCTGACTCTATGCGGTTCTATGGCAGCGGGCTCAGAAAGCGAAACATCTCCTAATGAATTTCACCTCTCTCAATGCATGGTTTCAGCATATACTGAATCTGTTTAACCATATCTGGGAGTCATCATCTGTCCCTGAGGACTGGCTTCAGGTGGTAGTTTTTCCTATTCAGAAACCAGGGTCTCCAGGGACAGCTGCTAAGGACATCTGCCCCATTGCCCTCACAAGTTGCGTCTGCAAACTCTTTGAACTTATGTTCAATGTCCTTATGATGTTGTTCTTAGAACACTATTGCCACCACTTACCTTCTCAATTTGGCTTTTTCATGTGTCATGACTGATGTTTTGGTGAACATGGTCTATATATGTACTGCTTTTGCTGCAAAGATCTCTGTTGTTGCTGTCCTTTTTTGACCTGGAAAAGGCATATGACACCACCTGGAGATACCATATTTTGTCCCAACTCCATTCGTGGTAATCTCTTCCTCTTCCTACGAAGCTTCCGCTCTAAGCGTTCCTTTAGTGATGGTTTGTACCATTCTGCCTCTTTACGGCAATATGAAGGTGTACCCCACAGTAGTGTTCTGAACACTTACTAATTTTCCTGGTTGCCCTCAGTGGTCTTCTTTACTCCCTTCCCTCTGGAATCTCATCAGCTCTCTATGTTGACAATCTTACCCATTGCTGTCAAGGTGATGACTTGCCTTTCCTTCAACGGCGACTTCAACTTGCGATTAATGCCGTGTCATCCTGGGCCACCAATCATGGCATCAAGTTCTCTACAACTAAAACTTTTGCGATGACTTTTACTCGGAAGTAGGTCGTTCTTCATCCCCCTTTGTCGCTTTATGGTAATCCCCTTTTGTGCAAAGGTTTTGCTAAACTTATGGAGTTAATCTTTGAAACTCGTTTGTTTTGGTCTCCCCATATCTCTAACCTCTGAGTTGGATGCTCTAAGGTCCTTAACTTACTTAAGGTAAGTTATACTTCCTGGGGAGCTGATACGAGCACGCTTCACCTTCGTGCTGTCTAAACTCAAGTATGGTTGTCTTGCTTACTCGTCTGCCTCTCCTTCTACTCTTTGCTGTCTTCATGCTCTGCACCATAATGGGTTATGCCTCAGCTCTGGTGCCTTGCGTTTGACTCCTACCCTAAGTCGGTATGATGAAACAGGCATACTGTATCTACAGGATCGCCATGATCGCTACTGTCTTTGCTACATTGCACAGTCCTTACAACACCCTCCTCACTCTCGCTTATGTCGTACTTTTCCTTGCACACTTTTCTTCACACTTCCGCTCCATTTCCGTCTTCACAGATGGGGTCAAAGGCTGCAGATGGTGTAGCCTGCTCTGTTGTTTTTCCTGACCACACCTATGTGTCACCTGCATCCAGAGACTAGCATCTCCACAGCAGAACTTTGTGCTATTTTGTATGCTCTTTGTCAACAGCTTTCTTGTTATCAATTTTCCTTTATTGTTGTAGTTGACTCTCACAGTGCCCTCATGGCTCTGGAGCCCTTTAATCCAGTTCATTCGGTTGTAGTCGAAATTCAACATTGGCTGTTTCTTATCTCCAATAGATTTAGGACAGTGGAATTTTGCCAGTTTCCCAGCCATATTTGCGTGTCCTTAAATGAGCGTGCGGACTCTGTCACTAAGGAGGCTATCTGCACTTGCCCCATCTCCCTTAAAGGTGTTCCTTATTCTGACTTCTACCCAGTTATTCATTCCTCCATCCTTACCTATTGGCAGGATTGTTGGTCTTCTGTTACTCGTGACAAACTGCATACTCTTGAAGGTAGTGTGTTCCCATGGCCCTCCACCCATCACCATAAGTGGTGGTGAGAAATGGCTCTGAGATTACATATTAGCCATAAATGTTTAATTCATAGGCACTTAATGGAGCGCCGCCCTGCTCTTTATTTTCCAAACTGCAGTGTCCCTCTTACGGTCGTGCATATCCTTGTAGAATGTCCTGACTTCCAGGAGGTGTGTGTGTCTTGTTTCCTGACTGTCCCTCGTGGTCACTTGTTCCTCGATAGAATCCTTGAAGAATCAGATACCTTTGATATTTTCTGCCTTATGCACTTTTGTTCTCGAATTGGCATCCTTAGTGATATTTACCGTTTTTTTTATATCCCACACAGTTGATGGTGCTTCTGAGCCTTCCGGGCTTGGTGCCCTCTTTTGATAATTACTTGCGTACTCTTTCTCATCTACATTAATGACATTCCGAATGCCTCTCAATACTTCAAGCCAGTTTTATTTGCTGTTTACACAACCCTCATTTTCTCCAATCCTAAGAATTGGCAATATCCAGATTGGTAATAAAGTAGATAGTATATTCCATGATGTTCTCATTGATAAAAAGCTGAATTTCCAGTGTCACATACAAATTATAGCTAAAAAATATTTTAAAATCACTTGGCATTCTTTTCTAAATCAGATATTATGTACGTCACCCTCTACCTTGGTTAAGCTTTATTGGCCTCTCGTCTTTCCTTATCACAATTTTGGTATCATTGCCTGGGGTTCTCCCTAAATTATTTATGATCTCTAATTACTCAAGACAAATCATCAATTAGAACAATAACAAACTGAAGCCACAGACAGCATTGCATTCTGCCCTCCCCCCTTTTCTTAAATCTAAATCATTGAATATTTTAGATATTAAGTCTAAGTCACTTCACACCCTGTCAAGTGCACTATATAATATATATATATATATATATATATATATATATATATATATATATATATATATATATATATATATATATATATATATTGTGACGATAATCTCCTTCAAGAAATTGAGCCTGCTCTTCCCTCCAAAATACGTCAATATAAATCCCTATGCAACTAATATGGAAGAAATATCCAACAACGACAAAAACACCAAGTTTTGCCAGAAGCGCAAAACGTATGCAGCCAGGAACACCTGCTCCACCTCGAACCACCAAACTACCTGTCTTGTCGCCTGCTCATCGCTGATTGGCTGCGGGTCCAGTTGCAACTGCACTTCACCCACCACACTACTTGATGTCTGGGGCCACCACGACCTCAGTCCTCAGAATATCCAGTGCTTTCATCAGGTTAACACGTCTCGTTGGAAGACGTACTAAGCTGTGGCTTACGTGTACTAAGAGAGGTGATAGCTTAAAGCCAATATTCCTGCACCTCTTATTTGATTGTATATTGTTCACTTGTTATTACTCACTTGTCTTAACGAAACTTTTCATTTTGTCATTTGATTATTCTTATTATTTTGATTAATTGATTTTATTATACGAATTTGTATGTCCATTTTATTCATGTTTTGCTTTTCTAACGTAATTAAAATTTCATTGTTAAATTTACTTCTGTTTTGTGTGTCTTCTCATTACCTTACCACAGACGAAGTTCCAGATTTTCTATTTTTTGTTTCTATATGTGACGAGGCCATACCCCTAGCTTTTGAACAGCCGAACACCAACGCGTTACCGTCACATATTATATATGTGACGGTAATATATATGTATTATATATTTCTGGCCCCAGACATCACTCGGTACCCCTACTCAAATCCCTGAATATGTTAGACATTAAGTCACTGCACATTCTCTCATGTGTACTATACATATACAAAACGCTAAATTGTAATGCCAATCCTGATCTCAAAAGCTTTATAGAAGGTTGTAACAGAACCCATGAGCACCACACCAGAAATAAATACAGTTTTGATATTCCTAGAGTACGACTTAATCAAACCAGAAATGCTCTACAAATCAAGGGGCCCAGAATGTGGAATGACCTTCCCAACAATGTTAAAGACAGTACCTCTCTCAACCAGTTTAAGTTAAAAACGAAGCTATACCTAATAAATTCCCTGTAACCTACCTTACCTCTCTATTGTCAACCCATGTATGTTTTTTTTTTTTTTTTGTTTTTTTTTTCAAATCAATGCTGTTTTAATGTAATTTTCTGTAATAATTTGTAATTGTATTTGTGCTGTTTTTTCAACAATGTTCCCCCCTCTTTTACCTCAATTTTTATTTGTACTCAACGCATTTTTTTCTTTTTACCCATTAGTTTTAAGCTTTAGTCAGTAGTGTTTTTTCCTGCCCGAAACGCTTTGCGTAATAGTGGCTTTAGGCATTGTATGTACTAGCTCTTATCTATAAAGCCAACAAACTTTGTAAAATCTCTTTATGTATGTACCTTTGCCTAAATAAAAATTATTATTATTATTATTATTATTATTATTATTATTATTATTATTATTATTATATATATATATATATATATATATATATATATATATATATATATATATATATATATATATATATATATAACTGAAAACTCACACCCCAGAAGTGACTCGAACCCATACTCCCAGGAGCAACGCAACTGGTATGTACAAGACGCCTTAATCCACTTGACCATCACGACCGGACAAAATGAGGTGATAGCCGAGGCTATTTGAACCACCCCACTGCCGGCACTCGGATAGTAATCTTGGGCATAGCATTTTACCAAATCAACTCATTCTTTGGGGTACACGTGAGGAACACAAATGCGAACAAGCCTGAATGGTCCCCAGGACAATATGCAACTGAAAACTCACACCCCAGAAGTGACTCGAACCCATACTCCCAGGAGCAACGCAACTGGTATGTACAAGACGCCTTAATCCACTTGACCATCACGACCGGACAAAATGAGGTGATAGCCGAGGCTATTTGAACCACCCCACTGCCGGCACTCGGATAGTAATCTTGGGCATAGCATTTTACCAAATCACCTCATTCTTTGGGGCACACGTGAGGAACACAAATGCGAACAAGCCTGAATGGTCCCCAGGACAATATGCAACTGAAAACTCACACCCCAGAAGTGACTCGAACCCATACTCCCAGGAGCAACGCAACTGGTATGTACAAGACGCCTTAATCCACTTGACCATCACGACCGGAAAAAATGAGGTGATAGCCGAGGCTATTTGAACCACCCCACCGCCGGCACTCGGATAGTAATCTTGGGCATAGCATTTTACCAAATCACCTCATTCTTTGGGGCACACGTGAAGAACACAAATGCGAACAAGCCTGAATGGTCCCCAGGACAATATGCAACTGAAAATTCACACCCCAGAAGTGACTCGAACCCATACTCCCAGGAGCAACGCAACTGGTATGTACAAGACGCCTTAATCCACTTGACCATCACGACCGGACAAAATGAGGTGATAGCCGAGGCTATTTGAACCACCCCACCGCCGGCACTCGGATAGTAATCTTGGGCATAGCATTTTACCAAATCACCTCATTCTTTGGGGCACACGTGAGGAACACAAATGCGAACAAGCCTGAATGGTCCCCAGGACAATATGCAACTGAAAACTCACCCCAGAAGTGACTCGAACCCATACTCCCAGGAGCAACGCAACTGGTATGTACAAGACGCCTTAATCCACTTGACCATCACGACCGGACAAAATGAGGTGATAGCCGAGGCTATTTGAACCACCCCACCGCCGGCACTCGGATAGTAATCTTGGGCATAGCATTTTACCAAATCACCTCATTCTTTGGGGCACACGTGAGGAACACAAATGCGAACAAGCCAGAATGGTCCCCAGGACAATATGCAACTGAAAACTCACACCCCAGAAGTGACTCGAACCCATACTCCCAGGAGCAACGCAACTGGTATATACAAGACGCCTTAATCCACTTGACCATCACGACCGGACAAAATGAGGTGATAGACGAGGCTATTTGAACCACCCCACCGCCGGCACTCGGATAGTAATCATGGGCATAGCATTTTACCAAATCACCTCATTCTTTGGGGCACACGTGAGGAACACAAATGCGAACAAGCCTGAATGGTTCCCAGGACAATATGCAACTGAAAACTCACACCCCAGAAGTGACTCGAACCCATACTCCCAGGAGCAACGCAACTGGTATGTACAAGACGCCTTAATCCACTTGACCATCACGACCGGACAAAATGAGGTGATAGCCGAGGCTATTTGAACCACCCCACCGCCGGCACTCGGATAGTAATCTTGGGCATAGCATTTTACCAAATCACCTCATTCTTTGGGGCACACGTGAGGAACACAAATGCGAACAAGCCTGAATGGTCCCCAGAACAATATGCAACTGAAAACTCACCCCAGAAGTGACTCGAACCCATACTCCCAGGAGCAACGCAACTGGTATGTACAAGACGCCTTAATCCACTTGACCATCACGACCGGACAAAATGAGGTGATAGCCGAGGCTATTTGAACCACCCCACCGCCGGCACTCGGATAGTAATCATGGGCATAGCATTTTACCAAATCACCTCATTCTTTGGGGCACACGTGAGGAACACAAATGCGAACAAGCCTGAATGGTCCCCAGGACAATATGCAACTGAAAACTCACACCCCAGAAGTGACTCGAACCCATACTCCCAGGAGCAACGCAACTGGTATGTACAAGACGCCTTAATCAACTTGACTATCACGACCGGACAAAATGAGGTGATAGCCGAGGCTATTTGAACCACCCCACCGCCGGCACTCGGATAGTAATCTTGGGCATAGCATTTTACCAAATCACCTCATTCTTTGGGGCACACGTGAGGAACACAAATGCGAACAAGCCTGAATGGTCCCCAGGACAATATGCAACTGAAAACTCACCCCAGAAGTGACTCGAACCCATACTCCCAGGAGCAACGCAACTGGTATGTACAAGACGCCTTAATCCACTTGACCATCATGACCGGACAAAATGAGGTGATAGCCGAGGCTGTTTGAACCACCCCACCGCCGGCACTCGGATAGTAATCATGGGTATAGCATTTTACCAAATCACCTCATTCTTTGGGGCACACGTGAGGAACACAAATGCGAACAAGCCTGAATGGTCCCCAGGACAATATGCAACTGAAAACTCACACCCCAGAAGTGACTCGAACCCATACTCCCAGGAGCAACGCAACTGGTATGTACAAGACGCCAAGAGTTTTCAGTATGGGTTCGAGTCACTTCTGGGGTGTGAGTTTTCAGTTATATATATATATATATATATATATATATATATATATATATATATATATATATATATATATATATATATATATATAGAAGGGGTACCACCTCTGGTGCAAGTGTAGGAACCCATAGCCTCGGAGAAGAAAATAAAGAGTACTCAGAGAAGACCTAGCTTGTGGATCCTCACTGAACACTTCGATATTTTCTTCTCCTACCACCCCTATTTTGGTATGTGTGTAAATATATATATATATATATATATATATATATATATATATATATATATATATATATATATTATTAAATATGACCGAAAAAGTAAGATTAATAATTCTAACACGAATTTTCTCAATCTTTCGTACATTATGCTTCACTGTTGGAGGTAAATAAAAAATCACTTCTCCAAAATTCATTTATATTTCTAGTCTGACGCGACACGGGCGCGTTTCGTAAAACTTATTACATTTTCAAAGACTTCACAAATACACAACTGATTAGAACTTGCGTTTCCCTGATTTTATATCTACATTTGAGTGAGGTGGGAAGGGTGATGTGGCAATACATTTGAGTGAGGTGGGAAGGATGATGTGGCATTAACACAAGACAGAACACTAGAGGATATTAATAGGGTATTAAAAGTATCAACACAAGACAGAACTGAAACAATGGGTATTGAATAGAAGTGTTTGTAGAAAGCCTATTGGTCCATATTTCTTGATGCTTCTATATTGGAGCGGAGGCATTTGAGCAGAGTTCCGTACTGCGTTTCACTTACGAGACGGAAAAGGATGGGAAGCTGCCTTTTCTAGATGTAACAGTCATGGAAAAGGGCGGAGGTTTCCACACTGCAGTCTACACAAAGGAAACAAACATAGGAATGTGCCTAAATGCCAACAGCGACTGCCCTGACAGGTACAAGAGGAGTGTTGTTAACGCATACGTCGACCGTGCTCTCAGCCACAGCTCAGAATGGAAGCAAGTCGACGAAGAACTCTGTAGGGTAAGGCAGGTTCTAGTCAATAACGGCTTCTCCAATGGTTTCATCGAAGACATCATAAGAAGGAAAGTGAAAAGCCATGCAACCTCCGAAGAGACAACTAACACAACACCTATACCCCCTATTAGACTATTTTACAGGAACTTCTTTTCCACAGCTCATAAAACAGAGGAAAGGGTCCTGAAAGATATTGTTAATAGAAACGTTATCCCTACAGACAAAAATCAGAGGATACAACTGACGATTTACTATAAAACCAGAAAAACGGCCAGCCTACTCATGAGAAACTCTCCAGACACGAAACAGAACGCTTTAAAAGAGACTAACGTCGTCTATGCCTTCAAATGCCCACTTGGGGACTGTAAGCTCCAAAAAACCCAGTATATAGGCAAGACAACAACATCTCTTTCTAGGCGTTTAACGATGCATAAACAACAGGGCTCCATTAAGGAACATATAATCTCTTCCCATAACCAAACCATCGCCAGAGAAATCCTAGTAAACAACACAGAAATCATCGATAGATACAGCGATAGCAGGCGGCTTGACGTTTGCGAGGCACTACACATCAAGAAGTCAACACCAGCAATCAACAGCCAATTATTGCACAACTATATTCTACCCACCTCAAGACTCCGCTCCAATATAGAAGCATCAAGAAATATGGACCAATAGGCTTTCTACAAACACTTCTATTCAATACCCATTGTTTCTGTTCTGTCTTGTGTTGATACTTTTAATACCCTATTAATATCCTCTAGTGTTCTGTCTTGTGTTAATGCCACATCATCCTTCCCACCTCACTCAAATGTATTGCCACATCACCCTTCCCACCTCACTCAAATGTAGATATAAAATCAGGGAAACGCAAGTTCTAATCAGTTGTGTATTTGTGAAGTCTTTGAAAATGTAATAAGTTTTACGAAACGCGCCCGTGTCGCGTCAGACTAGAAATAAAAATGAATTTTGGAGAAGTGATTTTTGATTTACCTCCAACAGTGAAGCATAATGTACGAAAGATTGAGAAAATTCGTGTTAGAATTATTAATCTTACTTTTTCGGTCATATTTAATAATATATGTCTACAGGAAAGACTGCTACCAAAATATACTAATATATATATATATATATATATATATAATGTCGTACCTAGTAGCCAGAACGCACTTCTCTGCCTACTATGCAAGGCCCGATTTGCCTAATAAGCCAAGTTTTCCCTAATTAATAGATTTTCTCTATTTTTTTTCTTATGAAATGATAAAGCTACCCATTTCATTATGTATGAGGTCAATTTTTTTTTATTGGAGTTAAAATTAACATAGATATATGGCCGAACCTAACCAACCCTACCTAACCTAACGTAACCTATCTTTATAGGTTAGGTTAGGTTAGGTAGCCGAAAAAGTTAGGTTAGGTTAGGTTAGGTAGGTTAGGTCGTCGAAAAACAATTAGTTCATGAAAACTTGGCTTACTAGGCAAATCGGGCCTTGCATAGTAGGCTGAAAAGTGCGTTCTGGCTACTAGGTACGACATATATATATATATATATATATATATATATATATATATATATATATATATATATATATATATATATATATATATATATATATATATATATATATATATATATATATATATATATATATATTGGTGTATACTGGCAGCAGGTTTTCTTTCAAACATGTTTCATTGAATATGACCGCATATTCTGTATTTATTATTTTCTGGTTTAGGGCTTCTATCCCTCTAACTATTTTCTTAGCATCAGGGCTTAATTGAAATAGGAGTTCTCCAAAACTCATTTTCGTACTTTTAAGGTGAAGAAAAGAAGTGATTTACTATAGAGTGTATTACACTTATTTGTATAATTTGCACGACGTTTCGAACCTCCATGGTTCATTCTCAAGTGAACAGATCTTACAATACTAGTTGATTTTATACCCGCATTAGGTCAGGTGATAATACAATGAAGGTGAAAACATGGGGGGATACATAAGGGATAAACATAGGGGCTGCAGAAGGCTTATTGGCCCATACGAGGCATCTCCTATCTAAACACAAAGATTAATCCAGTGTAATTGGCCTGTTATGTTGGACATTGTCTTCTGTGTTGGCATCGATATGTTCTTGTCTTGTCCTTACTCTCATGGTGGGTAGAGTAAATAGTTCCGTGATTTGGGTGTTCATGGTAGGTCGCTCTATTCTTATGTGAATTGCCTCAAGAATTTGTAATCTTCTTGAATCTTGGGTTTTGTCTATTATGCAAGTATTCTTGTTCAACATTTCTCTTGTTAGAGTAATGTCATGGGCTTGTCTCATGTGATTCCTAGGGGCACCAGATTGAAGATGGCATGTCAAACGCCTCGTCAGCTTGGTCGACGTCATACCTATGTACTTACATTGAAGGTTACATCCTTCGTGGGGGCAAGTGTACATGTATACAACGCTTGACTGCTGTAGAGGGTTCTCCGTCGGCTTCGGGCTGTTTTTGATAAGGAGTTCGGAAGTCTTCTTGGTTTTGTAGAATATTATCAGGTTTATGTTTTGGTTAGGAGTAGTGCTTTTTACTCCTTTACGGATTATTTCTTTCATTATTCTTTCCTCTTTTATATGTTCACTGTGCATGGTTGATTTGTAATATAATTTTTATAAGCAGCGAAACAACTAAAAAATCTGAAAGACGTAACAATAAGAAAAGCCGACAAAACAGCAGCATATGTATTGATTCCTACCCATGAATACATGAACAAAATTAGCGACATCCTAAGTGACGACTCCAAATTTCAACGAATCACGAGGAACCCCGTAGAAGACCTTAAGCGGAAAGTAAACAAAACAATTACAGCAATCAACGCAAAGAAAGGTAGTGTGCATTTCAATAAACTTCAAGGCGACTATGGCTTAGGATATGCCTACGGCAATGTTAAGACGCATAAACCAGGTAACCCACTACGCCCTATAATCAGCCAAATACCAACCCCAACTTATCACCTGGCAAAGAAACTCAATGAACTCCTAACTCCATACACTCCAAGTAAGTTTAGTCTACAATCATCAGCAGATTTCCTAGAATTGATCAAATCTACCCAGCCCGATGGAATCATCGCTTCCCTGGACGTTGAATCCCTTTTTACCAACGTCCCAGTCGACACAACCATAGGAATGATACTGGACAGAGTATACAGAGACGAGAGCACCCCCAAATTAGACATACCTGAGCCACACTTGAAAAGTCTTCTCGAAGCATGTACAAAGGAAGCCCCTTTCATCAGTCCACAAGGAAACATGTATTTACAAATAGACGGAGTAGCAATGGTCTCCCCCTTAGGAGTTTTATTTGCTAATTTTTATATGGGAACCATCGAAGATAGGGTCTTCAGTAGCAGACAAAAACCAACTGTATACTGCAGTTATGTAGATGACATATTCGTAATAGTAAAAGACTCAGATGAACTAATTGACCTAAAAAGACACCTAGAGAGAGAGTCAGTACTCCGATTTACACATGAAAATAGTGAAAATAACAGTCTGCCATTCTTGGATGTACTAATAACAAAAACAGGAACCTCTTTAAGCACCAACGTATATACCAAGCCCACCAACATAGGATTATGCCTGAACGGTAGAAGTGAGTGCCCCCAAAGATACAAAGCCAGTGTTCTCAATGCTTATATTCGTCGAGCGCTTACCCACTGCTCTGAATGGAGCAACGTGAGTAGAGAGTTTGAAAGAGTAACTCAGGTATTGGTGAACAACGGATATAGCAACGCGGAAATAAACGCTGCTATAAGAAGACACTTGGACCGTTGGTATAATTCAGAACCTAGAACAGAAACCACAACACCCCCAATAAAATTATATTACAAATCAACCATGCACAGTGAACATATAAAAGAGGAAAGAATAATGAAAGAAATAATCCGTAAAGGAGTAAAAAGCACTACTCCTAACCAAAACATAAACCTGATAATATTCTACAAAACCAAGAAGACTTCCGAACTCCTTATCAAAAACAGCCCGAAGCCGACGGAGAACCCTCTACAGCAGTCAAGCGTTGTATACATGTACACTTGCCCCCACGAAGGATGTAACCTTCAATGTAAGTACATAGGTATGACGTCGACCAAGCTGACGAGGCGTTTGACATGCCATCTTCAATCTGGTGCCCCTAGGAATCACATGAGACAAGCCCATGACATTACTCTAACAAGAGAAATGTTGAACAAGAATACTTGCATAATAGACAAAACCCAAGATTCAAGAAGATTACAAATTCTTGAGGCAATTCACATAAGAATAGAGCGACCTACCATGAACACCCAAATCACGGAACTATTTACTCTACCCACCATGAGAGTAAGGACAAGACAAGAACATATCGATGCCAACACAGAAGACAATGTCCAACATAACAGGCCAATTACACTGGATTAATCTTTGTGTTTAGATAGGAGATGCCTCGTATGGGCCAATAAGCCTTCTGCAGCCCCTATGTTTATCCCTTATGTATCCCCCCATGTTTTCACCTTCATTGTATTATCACCTGACCTAATGCGGGTATAAAATCAACTAGTATTGTAAGATCTGTTCACTTGAGAATGAACCATGGAGGTTCGAAACGTCGTGCAAATTATACAAATAAGTGTAATACACTCTATAGTAAATCACTTCTTTTCTTCACCTTAAAATTACGAAAATGAGTTTTGGAGAACTCCTATTTCAATTAAGCCCTGATGCTAAGAAAATAGTTAGAGGGATAGAAGCCCTAAACCAGAAAATAATAAATACAGAATATGCGGTCATATTCAATGAAACATATATATATATATATATATATATATATATATATATATATATATATATATATATATATATATATATATATATATATATATATATATATATATATATATATGTCGTACCTAGTAGCCAGAACGCACTTCTCAGCCTACTATGCAAGGCCCAATTTGCCTAATAAGCCAAGTTTTCATGAATTAATTGTTTTTCGACTACCTAACCTACCTAACCTAACCTAACCTAACTTTTTTGGCTACCTAACCTAACCTAACCTATAAAGATATGTTAGGTTAGGTTAGGTAGGGTTGGTTAGGTTCGGTCCTATATCTACGTTAATTTTAACTCTAGTAAAAAAAAAATTGACCTCATACATAATGGAATGGGTAGCTTTATCATTTCATAAGAAAAAAATTAGAGAAAATATATTAATTCAGGAAAACTTGGCTTATTAGGCAAATCGGGCCTTGCATAGTAGGCTGAGAAGTGCGTTCTGGCTATTAGGTACGACATATATATATATATATATATATATATATATATATATATATATATATATATATATATATATATATATATATATATATATATATATATATATATATATATATTTGTGTGTGTGTGTATATAAATCCCTTTTTTTCATTGATAAGCTTAGGTATACACAGCATTGTGCTGCTACCCTATTCTATATAATTCTACGATATTCTATATGACGAATTACAAAGAGTAAATAAAAAAAACTGGCTATAAGTTTATCTTTTATCCGCACCTCACAGGCTTCATGAAAAAAATAACACGTAATGAATAGTATGACAATGTAGAGTTGAAGACAATGTATAACCACGAAGGAAAATTATGAAAGGAAAAAACTTAAGCACTTCCATATTGATGAACATATCAGCCAAAGTATATTATGACGTGTTGATTATTGGTCTCCGAATGCATGATAGAACTGATGAGTTGGCCAAGACTTTTGCTCGTAAGGAGGGAATTGATTACCAACTTGGACTGCCTTTGAGCAGCCTGAGGGCAGCAATATCCCAGGAACATCAACTAAATTTCGGATACTTGAGGCAAAGTGAAATTCACACCAGTTACTCCATCTATCATCATTCTATTATGCATGAAGAACCGCACGTCTATGGGTCATCCAATAATGTTAGCAGACTTCTAGATGTTACCACTGCTAGGCTTAGGCTCGGCTACAAGTACCTCTGGGAGTTTGTAACATCTGCTGATGTAGATTTGACTAGATGTAAACTCTGTCAGCAGAACAAAGCGTTTCTGCCCGAAACGCTTTGCGTAATAGTGGCTTTAGGCATTGTATGTACTAGCTCTATCTATAAAGCCAACAAACTTTGTAAAATCTCTTTATGTATGTACCTTTACCTAAATAAAAATTATTATTATTATTATTATAATTATTATTATTATTATTAACTATTCGCATACTTCGCGTCATTATATAATGGAATGTGAAAAAATTATTGTGGAATTTAGAGATAACACCATTAATAGTGTCCAAGAAATGTGTAAGTACTTCATTCATAATGATGTGCTGCCCGAAATTTTAGCGAAGTATCCAAAATTTGCTTACTGTAGGTAATGCATACACATGATTGTAAAGCTGCCGCCCAGTTGGGTGGGTGTGGAGCACATGACTGTAAAGCTGCCGCCCAGTTGGGTGGGTGTGCAGCAAGACTAGTAACTGTGTGACTCACTATAGATGTAAAGTGCCTTGTATAGTGACTGTTGTGAGCCTCTTGTAATGTCACTTGTGGCACAAAGATTATTGATGTGTGTATTTGTGTGGGTGATTAGATATATGTATGTGTATGTATATGTGTATACGTATATATATATATATATATATATATATATATATATATATATATATATATATATATATATATATATATATATATATATATATATATATATATATATATATATATATATATATATATATATATATATATATAACAACTGAAAACTCACACCCCAGAAGTGACTCGAACCCATACTCCCAGGTGCAACGCAACTGGTATGTACAAGACGCCTTAATCCACTTGACCATCACGACCGGACATAATGAGGTGATAGCCGAGGCTATTTGAACCACCCCACCGCCGGCACTCGGATAGTAATCTTGGGCATAGCATTTTACCAAATCACCTCATTCTTTGGGGCACACGTGAGGAACACAAATGCGAACAAGCCTGAATGGTCCCCAGGACAATATGCAACTGAAAACTCACACCCCAGAAGTGACTCGAACCCATACTCCCAGGTGCAACGCAACTGGTATGTACAAGACGCCTTAATCCACTTGACCATCACGACCGGTGTTACAACTGATATGAGTGGGGCTTCTATGGGGTACTGGTACTATTAAGGGGTATAGGTAGTTAGAAGACAAGAGTATCAAATATGGGAGAGCTAAAAGGCCCGGCCCCCAAAATAAACTATCCACAGTAGTAATAACTTGCTACAAGACCATATATGTTAGTCTAAGGGTTGATCACTGCGCTCCCACCTTGGAAGAAGAGATACTCTGTAATTCATGTACTTATTTATTAACCCCTTAACAACCCCCCATATACACTCACACCAATAACAATAATAATAATAACTTTACCACACTATCTTACGTTAAAAGCCTTGGTCCACTTAGACAGGATACAAGGTTTACACTAATAACAAGCTAGGGTAAAGTACTACTGGATAAGCACTGAAGCTGGATGCAGCTTAGGGTAGTGAGACCATGTGGTACCCTAATACAAAACACAACACTTAGGGTAAACAAAACACTGGCAAATACTAACCCCAGGTCTCACCAATAGTTACTACCAGAGTAGGTACACTCCCTAATGCCCCGTACTTAGCTTAAGGATACAGGAACTTCAGGTAAGGGAAATAAGTAAGAGGAGAAGGAAGGAGAGTAGGGATACAGCCACAGAGTAGGTCTTAACCGCACGACACCAGCCACAGAGAAGAGCGAGCTAGCCACCAGCTGCCTCCTTCATCGTGGTGCCGGGAGGAGCCTAATTGATCATGCAGCTAAGCACATTAAAGATCTTCCCCTATGCAACGTATTGTTACTTTATGAATGATTAGAAATTATTAGTAAGCAAAGTTGGTACCTATATATATTTAATAATCAACCCCAGCTCAGTCTTTAAATGCTCTTTGAGAAACAATAATAGTCTTACGTCTGGCAGGGAAGATACAAACAATTGACATTCTAGATGCCCAACTGTACTACCAGAAAGTTTAATAGCTCAATTTTGACCTCAGGTTTCCACTGGAGAACCCAGGGTCGTAACACTCCTCCCCCCTTCAGAGAAAAAAAAATGTGACTACTAGAATAGTAGTCATATTTTTTTGTAAGAGTATACAGAGAATAAAAAGAAAAGACACATGACGAAAACAAAAAATCAATCAAAAACAATTTCTCTGCAAAAAAAAAAAAAAAAAATACAAAGGAGTTCTCTGAAAGAAAAAAAAAACATACACAAAAAAATAAAAGAACAGGGAAGTAAATAAATTGGACACGGAATATTTAATGTCATGGGAGAACCTAAAAAAAAATTAACTAAAGCATGACAGTTGGTAAATGGCTTTCTGTGGCTCAGATGAATGTTATTCAGGCAACCGGGACAGAGCGTCGGCTATCACGTTGAGTCTGCCCGGTAGGTGGGTAATGGAAAGATTGAAGTCCTGTAGGTACAATGCCCACCTGAGGATGCGTTTATTCTTACCCTTCATCTGAGTCAGGAAGACTAGTGGGTTATGGTCCGTGTACACTTCCACTATATTACCTGTGAGGTAAACTTCGAACTTTTTACATGTTAACACTAGCGCCAACGCCTCTTTTTCTACCACTGAATAATTGCGTTGCGCCTTGTCGAATTTCACAGAGTAATAATATACTGGGTGTTCCACCTGATCATCCCCAGTTTGCAACAACACTGCACCAGCACCCGAGTCAGACGCGTCAACATGAATTTTAAACGGTCGGTCGAACCTTGGACTAGCAAGCACTGGGGCGGAAGCTAAGATCAATTTCAAATTTTTAAATGCCTCTGCACAGTCTGATGACCACTTAAATTTAACGGCTTTCCGCAACAAGTCTGTGAGAGGAGTGGCAACACTGGAAAAGTTCTGACAAAAACGTCGATAGTACGCACACATACCGATAAATCTTTGAACGTCCTTTTTAGACTTTAGTACTGGATACTCCAGAATGGCACTGATTTTATCTTGCCGAGGTAACACTTTTCCTTGGCCCACTTCATAACCGAGGTACGTCACTGTGCCTTGGCCAAAATGACACTTTTTAGCATTTAAGGTAAGATTTGCCCTTTTCAAGATGGTAAACAACTGGCGTAACCTAGCTATGTGGTCAGCCCAATTACTGTCAAACAGCACGATATCATCTAAATACGCCCGAAAATTTGGCACCTTAGCGAGTAGAGAGTTCATGAGTCTCTGGAACCTGGCAGGGGCATTACGCAAGCCGAACGGTAACACTTGATACTCAAAAACACCCTCGGGTGTCACGAACGCAGTGAGTTGTTTAGCACGTTCAGTGAGTGGGATTTGATAATACCCCCTCGAGAGGTCGAATTTCGAAACGTACTTGGCATTTCCCAACTCGTTGATGCAGTCCTCGAGGAGGGGCAGCGGATAGGCATCCACAATGGTCACCTTGTTGAGCTGCCGATAGTTGGTGCATAATCGCCAGGAGCCGTCTGGTTTGGGGACCAAAAGGCAGGGCGAGCACCAAGAGCCCTGGCTCGGCCGGATGAGGCCGTGCTGGAGCAAGAAGTCGACCTCCTTCCGTACGATGGCCTTCTTTTCTGGACTCATCCGATAGGGTTGAAGGCGAATGGGAGTGTAGTCCGTCAACTCGACATCATGGCAAATGGCATCAGTCTGGGTCGGGACGTCCCCGAACAGACTGGAGAATTCATCAACCAACGACTGCACCTCTTCACGTTGGGCCATCTGCAAATGGGACAGTTCCTCCACAGCATTCACAGAACTAGAATTATTGAAAATGAGATTAGTTGGGTCCCCAGAACAATCATCCCCTCTCTCACTGGAAATGGAAACATTGGTTAGTGCAATGGGCCTGGGGTCCTGGAACTTCTTCAGTCGATTTACATGTATGAGCATTACCTGGTTACGTTTGTCAGAGTGCCTCACTTTGTACGTGAGGTCCCCAGTCTTTTCTGTCACTATGAAGGGGCCTTCGTATTTGTGGGACATAGTGTTCCCTAGTCGAGGCTTTAATACCAGGACAGGGTCGCCAGGCTGAAATACCCGTAACTTAGATTTAGCATCGTTACGTTCTTTCATCTTTTCTTGGGCCTTGCCCAGATACTTTAATGCAGCCGCCTTGCAGTCCTTGAGTCTCTGGTGGTGTTGCGCAAAGAAAGCCGAACCTTCGGATAACGTTACGTTCCCTAACAGATTCTCCTGTAACATTTGCAAGGGTCCACGAACTTTATGGCCAAAGACTAACTCAAAAGGAGAACAGCCCAGTGAACTTTGTAATCCCTCTCTAGCCGCAAACAAAACATACGGTAAATTCTCATCCCAGAAGGTGTGGGAACTCTCGCACGATGTCTTCAACATCTGCTTCAGAGTTAGATGGAAACGTTCAATTACCCCCTGACTCTGTGGATGGTATGGGCTGGAAACCTTATGAGTTATTACATGTTCCTTACAAAATTGCTCGAAAACATCAGACCTAAAATTAGTACCATTGTCCGTTTGCACGACCCGAGGCAGTCCAAAAGTGGAAAAAAATTGCAACAACATTTTTTGCTCGGATGTTCCTTACAGCAAAAGCCTCTGGGTAACGAGTAGTGATACACATCATCGTGATTAGGTAAATATTACCAGACTTAGTTCTAGGTAATGGTCCAACACAGTCCATTACCACATGAGAAAATGGTTCCTCTGGCACGACAATAGGTCTTAGAGGAGCTTTAGGTGGAGTCTGGTTTGGTTTCCCAACCAGTTGACAAACAATACACGCATTACAAAATTTTGCCACATCGCTTTTCACATTGGGCCAGAAAAAATACTTTAAAATTTTGTGATACGTAATATTAATACCTTGATGTCCCCCCATAGGATCATCATGAGCAGCTGCCAAAACTCTTTCTCTATAGCAGGTCGGCAACATAACCTGGTGGACTACCTCCCACTCATTTGACAAGGGAGCACTCTGTGGTCTCCATTTTCTCATCAAAATCCGATCATTGTAGTAGTACCCAGTTGCTGCGTCTACAATTTCCTCCATAGAGACGGCTGTTTCATGACAATCTGCAAGAGTGGGGTCAGCTTTCTGTAACTCACTCAAGGAGGCATCTAGGCCTTGGTCAGATGCCATTGGCCGAGGCTCAACAGTGTTCTCCTCCCCCTCCCCACTACTCTCGGTAGACGGCAGTGGCAGGCTCTCCACAATGTCCTCGGCCATGTCATCGAGTCGGGCCATGAATGTGTCCGCGAGGTCCACTTGGTTTTCACCACTCGGAAAGCTCCTCGTGACCTCGGGATTTACCACCTTGGCAAGCACAGGGCTGCCCTTACATTTAAGTCCCATAGACCTGGTCACCGCGCACGCAGGGTACACAACATTATCCTCTGCGGCGGGTGGATCCAGGCAAACCTTAGGGGTAGGCCACATAATAGGCAGTCTGGAGTCCCCTACCTTATCCCCTGCTAAATCATTACCAACTATTACATCAACATTAGGGAAAGGTAGGTATGAAGTGACTCCGACTGTACAAACACCCTTGTGGAAATTAGATTCCAGGGTAACCTTATGGAGGGGTACTGCCCGAGTATCACTAGTGACACCCTCGACCAGTACCACCTCTCCAGTGTCGAGAGTGTTGGCACCTTGCAATGCACTCTCTAAAATTAAAGTCTGGATGGCACCGGTGTCTCGGAAGATCACCACGTCCTTCCAGGAAGAACCCTCAGACAAAAGTAGTCTCCCTTTCGATAAGAATGGGGTAAGCAAGTCCAACCACTGTGGGTTGGAGGTCTTACTCCCTAACCCTTCTGAAAGCCTCAAGCCCTGTGTCACAACTAGAGCATTGGGTCTTTTTTCAGGGTGCAGTTGCCAACAACGGCTAATAGTGTGGTTTGGACGATTACAGTGACCACAAAAACGTCGGGGAGAAGAGACATTACTAACAGAATTACCCTTCGGTTCACCTTTAGGTGCCGTTGGGCTAGACACTTTAACAGGGTTAGTTATGTCTGAAACAGAAGGTGCATTAGGTAAAGGGTTAGAATGAGCTGGTCTGGACTGGCTGTGGGTATAAGGTTTGCTACTCTGTGGGGTATAATTATTTTTATTGGGCCTTTTGCCCGCCAATTGGTAGTTTTCTGCCAACTTAGCCAAATCCCCTATTTTAGAATTTAACTCTATCCTTCCTCTAATATACTGGGAAACATTCTCTGGCATAATATCTATAAAATGCTCCATTAAAATTAAGTTCCTGAGAGCCTCGTATGTTTCGGCTTTCGCCGAGCGAATCCATCTATCAAATAATCGAACTTGATCATTCACAAATTCAGTGAGCGGTTGGTTGTGAGTAGGCCTAAGGTTACGATAAACTTGGCGGTGAGCTTCAGGAGTAATTTCATATGCCCGCAAAATACATTCCCTGACTTTATCATATTCGAAACACTCGTCGTCAGGCATGTTTATAAAAATATCTTGTGCTTTACCCCTAAGTCTTCCCTGTAGGATTTTCACCCACTCTTCCTTTGGCCAGTTCATGGACGTGGCCACTCTCTGAAAATGGTTGAAAAACCTTTCAGGGTCAGACTCGGAAAATTCAGGCAAATTATGCTTTTTCTCATAATACCTGGGGTTTGAATCCCCGGCAGGTGGAGTTCCAGTGGCATTCGCTCTAATTTTAGCCTCCTCGGTTTTGAGTCTTTGCTCCTCTAATTTTATTTTTGCTAACTCTAAAGCTAATTCACTTTCCCTATGAGTTGCACTTTCTGCTTGGCTAGGCTGGCATAAAGGTGTATCACTTGCCAATAGTTGTTCATCAATACAATGTTGTAATATTTCATTCACCAAAGTCCACTTTTTATCTGCGACATTTAATTCTAGGCCAAATTCCTGGCCTAACAATACTAAATTAGACTTTTTAAGTTTCTTTATCTCTACGACTGAAGGCTCCCTTGCCAGTTCCTGCATTTCAAAAGACATCACTAATAATTTTAGCTCCCAGCCAAAGAAAAAATTAAAAAATAAAAATTGGAAAAAAAACAAAAATTGCACGGCCCCTAACACAAGGCCACACTAACCTTAATCGTGAAGGGATCCAGCTGGGTGTCCAGTCAGTGCAAGAATGTCCTTTGCTAGATGAGCTGGACCCTAGGCTAGCACACAACCGTTCTGCGGAAATAAAAAATTTTAATTTTGGCACTCAAGAATCTAATTTTTTACACTTATAATGTTCCTCCCGGACTGGCCAACCACTTGTTACAACTGATATGAGTGGGGCTTCTATGGGGTACTGGTACTATTAAGGGGTATAGGTAGTTAGAAGACAAGAGTATCAAATATGGGAGAGCTAAAAGGCCCGGCCCCCAAAATAAACTATCCACAGTAGTAATAACTTGCTACAAGACCATATATGTTAGTCTAAGGGTTGATCACTGCGCTCCCACCTTGGAAGAAGAGATACTCTGTAATTCATGTACTTATTTATTAACCCCTTAACAACCCCCATATACACTCACACCAATAACAATAATAATAATAACTTTACCACACTATCTTACGTTAAAAGCCTTGGTCCACTTATAGACAGGATACAAGGTTTACACTAATAACAAGCTAGGGTAAAGTACTACTGGATAAGCACTGAAGCTGGATGCAGCTTAGGGTAGTGAGACCATGTGGTACCCTAATACAAAACACAACACTTAGGGTAAACAAAACACTGGCAAATACTAACCCCAGGTCTCACCAATAGTTACTACCAGAGTAGGTACACTCCCTAATGCCCCGTACTTAGCTTAAGGATACAGGAACTTCAGGTAAGGGAAATAAGTAAGAGGAGAAGGAAGGAGAGTAGGGATACAGCCACAGAGTAGGTCTTAACCGCACGACACCAGCCACAGAGAAGAGCGAGCTAGCCACCAGCTGCCTCCCTCATCGTGGTGCCGGAAGGAGCCTAATTGATCGTGCAGCTAAGCACATTAAAGATCTTCCCCTATGCAACGTATTGTTACTTTATGAATGATTAGAAATTATTAGTAAGCAAAGTTGGTACCTATGTTATTATTTAATAATCAACCCCAGCTCAGTCTTTAAATGCTCTTTGAGAAACAATAATAGTCTTACGTCTGGCAGGGAAGATACAAACAATTGACATTGTACTACCAGAAAGATGCCCAACTGTACTACCAGAAAGTTTAATAGCTCAATTTTGACCTCTGGTTTCCACTGGAGAACCCAGGGTCGTAACAACCGGACATAATGAGGTGATAGCCGAGGCTATTTGAACGACCCCACCGCCGGCACTCGGATAGTAATCTTGGGCATAGCATTTTACCAAATCACCTCATTCTTTGGGGCACACGTGAGGAACACAAATGCGAACAAGCCTGAATGGTCCCCAGGACAATATGCAACTGAAAACTCACACCCCAGAAGTGACTCGAACCCATACTCCCAGGTGCAACGCAACTGGTATGTACAAGACGCCTTAATCCACTTGACCATCACGACCGGACATAATGAGGTGATAGCCGAGGCTATTTGAACCACCCCACCGCCGGCACTCGGATAGTAATCTTGGGCATAGCATTTTACCAAATCACCTCTTTCTTTGGGGCACACGTGAGGAACACAAATGCGAACAAGCCTGAATGGTCCCCAGGACAATATGCAACTGAAAACTCAACTTGTGTTCCTCACGTGTGCCCCAAAGAATGAGGTGATTTGGTAAAATGCTATGCCCAAGATTACTATCCGAGTGCCGGCGGTGGGGTGGTTCAAATAGCCTCGGCTATCACCTCATTATGTCCGGTCGTGATGGTCAAGTGGATTAAGGCGTCTTGTACATACCAGTTGCGTTGCACCTGGGAGTATGGGTTCGAGTCACTTCTGGGGTGTGAGTTTTCAGTTGCATATTGTCCTGGGGACCATTCAGGCTTGTTCGCATATATATATATATATATATATATATATATATATATATATATATATATATATATATATATATATATATATATATATATATATATATATATATATATATATATATATATATATATATATATGAGGGTGTGTACATGTGTATGCAACATTGATAATTTTGTAACTAGCGTCAAACATTGTTATTTGCTTAGCTAAACGAACTAGAGGGTTCAGTTCCTGAACCGATTATGTGTCTGTGTAATCCTTTACCCCACCGCACACGAGATGGGTATGGGGTGCATAATAAAGAAAGAAATTGAATTGATTATCACGTAAGTGCTTAAGTAATTTCCTGTTTGATTTTTCATTCATGATTATACATTGTTATATGTATATATTTTCAGATTATAATTCGTATTATGCAAATATCTCCGAGTGAAATAGTGTACATCCGTATTTTTAATTTTTAATACAACATACATAATACATTTTTTAAGTAAATAAAATAAATAAATAAATAAATGTTTATTTAGGTAAGGTACATACATACAAGAAATTTTTACGAAGATTGGTGGACTTATAGGTAGAGCTAGTACATACAATGCCTAAAGTCACTATTACGCAAAACGTTTCGGGCATGAAAAACTTAAATGACTAAAGCTTAATACTAATTGAGCATAAAGAGTAAAATGAAAACATGGAATGAAAACATAGCTGAAAAAGCAGCACAAATACAATTCTGTCGACAAACAGCGCTCTTTAAAAAAAACCAGACATTGGTTGACAATAGAGGGGTAAGGTAGGTTACAGGGAATTTATTAGGTATAGCTTCGTTTTTGTCTTAAACTGGTTGAGAGAGGTACAGTCTTTAACATGGTTGGGAAGGTCATTCCACAATCTGGGTCCCTTGATTTGTAGAGCATTTCTAGTTTGATTAAGTCGTACTCTAGGAATATCAAAACTGTATTTCTGGTGTGGTGCTCATGGGTTCTGTTACAACCTTCTATGAAGCTTTTGAGGTCAGGATTGGCATTACAGTTTAGCGTTTTATATATGTATAATACACATGAGAGAATGTGCAGTGACTTAATGTCTAACATATTCAGAGATTTGAGTAGGGGTACCGAGTGATGTATTTTTGTGATGAGTGATGTGAGACCAAAAGTATTTATTTATAATAAATAATTTAATTATTTAATTTATAATAATTTAATTATTAATAGCATTATATAGTCGATTTAATACTGAACACGTACACATAAGCGAAACGTCCAAAACTGGTTTCCGAAATGGCAAAAAAATTAGTGTTGTCAATGTAAGTAGTATCTTGCATCCCTGTGGGAGAACTGTTTCCTTCAAAAAGTATAATCGTGTGGCCTTATGTTTAAAGAAACAATTTCAAGTACATTCTTTGATTCAAAAACATGAGAATAAATACAAGTGTTAATTTCAAATGACTAGATATAAACAAAAATAAGAGTTGGAAAAATGATATGTGGAACCAGACCAAAACATTGGAACGCTTAGGTGATGAGAGGGTAAACAACCGCCGCCATTTTAGTAGCGCCCGCCGGTGAGGTCCAGCACGAGCAATAAGGGAAAATCTTGACACAAACTGTATCTATCATAAAGAAGAAGCACCACCATTGACCGCCAAGTGCTCACATCAAGTCTAACTCTAAGAAACAACACTCAAGCCTTGACGCTTCTCCCAACATCTGGGGGAGAAAACCTTCACACAAACTGCACCTGTCATAAAGAAGATGAAGACTCACCAGTGTCCACAGTGTCCGAAGGTATTCACCCGTAATAGAGATGTGAAGCGTCACATGGTAGTGCATTCAGGTGACAAACTTCACGAGTGTCCAGAGTGTGGGAAGAGATTCAGTCAGCTTGGACATATGAAGAGACACAGGATGATACATGCGGATGAGAGACCTTTTCAATGTGCCGAGTGTGGCAAAAAATTTAGAGAACGTGGAACTATAATAGAGCACATGTTAGTGCATTCAGGTGACAAACCTTATGAATGTCCAGAGTGTGGGAAGAGATTCAGTTGGCGTGGAAGTATGAAGAGGCACAGGATGGTGCATGTGGATCAGAGACCTTTTCAATGTGCCGAGTGTGGCAAAAAATTTAGAGAACGTGGAACTATAATAGAGCACATGTTAGAGCATTCAGGTGATAAACTTCATGAGTGTCCAGAGTGTGGGAAGAGATTCAGTCGGCGTGGAAATATGAAGACACACATGTTATTGCATTCAGGTGACAAACCTCACGAGTGTCCAGAGTGTGGGAAGAGATTCAGTCTGCTTGGACATATGAAGAGACACAGGATGATACATGCGGATGAGAGACCTTTTCAATGTGCCGAGTGTGGCAAAAAATTTAAAAGACGTGGAACTATAATAGAGCACATGTTAGTGCATTCAGGTGATAAACTTCATGCATGTCCAGAGTGTGGGATGAGATTCAGGCAGCGCAGAAGTATGAAGAGGCATAAGATGATACATGCAGATAATAGGCTAAACACTTTGAGTGTGAAAGATAATTAAAAGAATGTTGAAGGATAATGAGGCACATAATGGTATATTATCTTACCTTTAATCTAACAGTGTGCTATCACAATGTCAGTTGGATGTTCTTCAGAGGTAATTACATTTTGTTTCAGAAATACACTTCACAATGAAAAGGTAAATATACACAATGAAAAGGTAAAGATATGAAGATATTTTATTATATTGTTCTTTTATGAAAGTTAGATGACCAAGCAAGAACTAGAGATGCTGTCACTGTAGGAAAACTCAAAATTGCTTATAAGTATAGAAATATCTCTTTAATTTAGCAAAGGTAAAACAAAGCTTTAAATGTTTTTCTTCATATTTATGTAAATAATGTGCTTCCATTTTTTGCTTCCTGTGGAAATTTATTTAAAATGTAATATACTCTGTAGCTAAGTTATGGACATTTTTGTTGTAATATTATTTAGCATTGGAGTTGGTAAAGAAGACAATCTGAGACATACTTAAGGTGAGACCATTTGATTGGTAAGGAAATGTATATTAATCGAGGAATCTTCTCGGGAGATTCATATGCAAACTGATGTCCATTTTTTATTTTTTGTTTAGGCCTATTTATGAGTTCTATTCTTGATTATAAATATTTCACCGAAGAGCATATTGAAGGCTGACTGGCATTTATAGCTGTCAGTCAAGTTAATATGAAATTTATATTTATATTACTCTAGAAATTTATCACTCTAAATTTACCAGAAATTTATTACTCTAGCCTAACTTTATCAGTTATGCTCTAATTGTCTGGGAATAATATTTTACCCGATTTACCTGAGGGCCACTAACCCGAGTGGCTTCGATGAGAACAGGAAGTCGTCGGCTTGTTGACGGTTCCCTTCCCCCTCCCAGTTTGTCTTCATGATTTTTTCCAGGTGTATTTTGAAATTCAGCACAGTTTTGGCAGTTATGGGTTTGGTGGGTCGGCAGTTCCAGTGATCAATAACCCTGTGGGTGAAAAAGCCTGATTCAAAGTTATATTAGTCTGATTGGCAATTATATTATCCTGACTGTCAATTAATATAAAAAAATTATATCAAAGAGATATATATGTTGTGGTGCTTGTGGGTTCTATTACGTCTATCAATGGAGAGTTTCAGATCAGGGTTAGCATTTAGGAACAAGGTTTTGTGCTTGTAAAATAGCACAAGAGAATGTGTAGAGCGAGTGTATATGTAGCATGTTCAGGGATTTAAACAGAGAGGTTGTGTGTTGTTTGAAGACAGTTTTATTGTTCTGATAGCAGATTTTCGTTGGGTGATGATGGGCTTGAGGTAGTTTGTAGTGGATGAATGAACCTCATGCATAGATACTGTATGTTGAGATACCACCCCTAATTTACAAAAAAGCCTCTAGATTTTTAGCTCCAGCCATTGCATTGCTCTACAACAAATTATTTGAACTCTAAACCTTTCCTGATATTTTGAGAAAAAAAACAAGAGTAACCTTAGTCCATAAAAGCAGCAATCTCACTGAAGTCAACAGTTATAGACCAATATCAATTCTGCCGATTTTGTCTAAAATATTTTAAAGAGTTAATTTACATGCAGCCTTACTCCTATTTATACTTAGTTCTTGCCATAATGGCTTCAGGACCAAAAAAGGACCAATCATGCCCAGTTAGTATGATTAATTTAATTTATGCAGCTCTTGGAAAAAATGAGTACCTTATTCATTTATTTGTTGACCTACATAAGACGTTTTGACACTGTAAACACATTAACTTTCTTAAATTGCAACATTACGGAGTAAGAGGTCACTCCCTCCAGTACCTACAATCTTACCTCAGTGACAGGCTCCAATATATGTCTGTGAATGATTCCAATTTTCCCACTCTACCCATTAACACTGGTGTCTCACCGAGCAGTATTCTTCACCCTCTCATCTTTTTCATCTCTCCCTCCCTTTCCAGCCTGTTGCCATCGTGAGGGAGCTTGGTTGGCGGATGCTAGAGTGTGATGCTCCATGGGACAGTGTCCTCTGTCCTTTTGAAGCCTTATGCTCCTGCTGCCTTCTTCACTAATTGTGCTGAATGCTTTTTCCTACTGAGTTTAATTTTCCTTCCCAATTCTTCTTTTTAATTGCTATTTCGCAGCGACTTTTTGCTGTTCTTGATCATTCTTTTAGATGTCATCTTCTGTTTTGACACTGGGTGTTAGGTGAGGCACAGTCTCTCGCCCGTAAAACTGTGGTACCCGAAATTGTTGAGCAAAGGGACACTTTTATTGTCACTCTTTTCCTTCGTTGCTGAGCCCAACCTTGACGGACTGATGGTTCTTGAAGTGGTGATTGCAGGGCATATATCCACGATGCACGCCTGGGGGGGGGGGCCCACGTCTTATCAGGTGTCCTATCCTCTAATTGTGTCGCCATGGTGGGTATGGGGGCTTGTTTGTTGATGAAATGTTTACCTGTTCATTTACATGCTGATATCTGACCCTTATTTTTAACTTCTCAGATGTGGGGTGGGAGACCAGGGCCCCGAGTCGGACTGTGATGGAAAGCCGGGCTCTGAAGCCCCCTGCTACTTGGGTCCCAAACCAAGCAGCTCCAGACTTTCCCTGCTTGATACCCGCTTGATGGCGTTTTGGGAGTCCTTCTAGTCCCCAAGGCCAGGCTTGACTTGTGAGAGCTTGGTCTACCAGGCCCCGACTACCTCTCTCTGCTCCCCTTCTACCTCTGTGGCAGGGTTGAGCCCCAAGCCCCCAGTAATGACCACCTCATTACATGAGTGGCTTCATCTCTCATTGTAACAACTGCGCCTTTTACCTCCCCTCTTACCGGGGGTGCTCAGTGTCGTCCTCTCCGCAGTCGCACTCACACAATTCCTTCCGGTTCTAATACCTTCCAAGCTTTGTTTGGTCCTGCTACATGGACTAAGTATTTTAATCTCGGTCATGTTAATTCTACTCGTCCTGATGATTTATTCATCCATAAACACCTAGTTGATGGGGTTCTGGGAGTTCAACTCCCCAAGCCCGGCCCGAGGTCAGGCTTGACTTGTGAGAGTTTGGTCCACTAGGCTGTTGCTTGCAGCAGCCCGCAGGCCCACATACCCACCGCGGCCCGGTTGGTCCGGCACTCGTTGGAGGAAACTATCTAGTTTCCTCTTGAAGATGTCCATGGTTGTTCAGGCAATATTTCTTATGCTCGCTAGGAGGATGTTGAACAACCGTGGACCTCTGTATGTTCATATAGTTCTCTCTAATTGTGCCTATGGCACCCCTGCTCTTCAGTGGTTGTACAGTACTCTGCATTTTCTACCATATTGTTCACTCCAGTATGTTGTTATTTTACAGTGCAGATTTGGGACATGGCCCTCCAGTATTTTCCCACTTGTATATTATTTGATATTTCTCCCATCGTCTTTCTAGCGAGTACATTCGGAGAGCTTTGAGACGATCCCAATAATTTAGATGCTTTATCTTGTTTATGTATCCCGTAAATGTTTTCTGTACTCCTCTATTTCAGCAATCTCTCCTGCTCTAAATATGGAAGTGAGTACTGAGCAGTACTCAAGATGGGACAGCACAAGTGATTTCAAGAGTACAACCATTGTGATGGGATCCCTGGATTTGAAAGTTCTCGTAATCCATCCTATCATTTTCCTGTCTGCCTCAATATTTACTTGGTTATGCTCCCTAAAATTTAGGTCATCAGACATCATTATTCCCAAATCCTTTACATGTTTCTTTCCTGCTATGGGCAAATTTGATTGTATTTTGTACCCTGTATTATGTTTAAGGTTCTCACTTTTACCGTATCCGAGTGCCTGGAATTTATCGCTGTTAAACATCACGTTATTTTCTGTTGCCAAGTCGAAAACTTTATTAATATCTGCTTGTAGTTTTTCAATATCTTCAGCAGAGGTAATTTTCATGCTGATTTTTGTGTCATCTGCAAAGGATGATACAAAGCTGTGCCTTGTATTTGAGTCTATATCTGATATGAGAATAAGGCAAAGCCATGGTGCAAGGACTGTACCTTGAGGTACTGCAGGTTTTAACTGCGCTTGGACTCGATTTTATATGGTTGACTCCCCCTCCCCGCTCAGCTCGTTGTCGCCGTGTGGGGGCTTAGTGGGCGGCTGCCGGAGTGTGATGCTCCTTGGGACAGTCCTCTGTCCTTTTTTTTTTTTTTTTTTTTTTTTTTTTTTTTTTTTTTTTTCTAGCCTTGTGCTCCTGCTGCCGTCCTCTCCAATTCTGCTGGGCATCTTTTCCTTTTCCTTCTGTTTCGTTTTTCTCCCCCCTCTTCTCCTATCTGCTTGCCGTTTCCTACCGACCTTTTGCTCGTTCTGGTTCTTCCCTTGGACTTCTTCTATTTTGACGCCCGGGTGCTTGAGGAGGCATACTCATGCACCCGTAGAACTGCAGTACCCGACGTCGAGAGCGAGGGGAACCTTTTATTGTCAATCCCCACTTCGTCACTGAACCCGATCTCGACGGACTGTCGGTTTCTTAAGGTGGCGTTTGTGGGGCGTATACTCGCGACGCACCCCTAGGAGGCCCCGACAAGATCGGCGATAGCTTCTTGTTGGGTGTCCTGCCTCTAATTGTGGCTCCATGGTGGGTGTGGGGGCACATTCGTGAGTGAATTCTTTCTTTCGTCAAGATGATTACCCCTGCTTCGGCTTCTTCTGGTTTACCTTCTCAGGCTCGTGGGGTGGGCGACCAAGCCCCCGAGTCGGTCCGTATTGGAAGACCGGGCTCTGTAGCCTCCGCTGCATTGGGCCCCGACCTTGCTCCTCCTTTGGCCTCTCTGACTCCTTCCTCTGGCTCCCCTCCCTCCTCTGTGGTTGGGTCGAGCCCAAGCCCCCAGTGGTGACTACCTCGTCCCCTGGCGCGGCTCCTTCTCTAGTTTTAACTACTGCGCCTTTTAACCCCTCTCTCTCTGGGGGTTCTCACCGCCGTCCTCGTCACGGCCGCCCTCGCTCGTTTCCTTCCAGTTCTGCTACCTATCAAGCCTTGTTTGGTCCCGCTTCGTGGGCCAAATATTTTGATCTCCTCCCTCTTGATTCTGCGCCTCCTGACGATTTCTCCCTCCATCGACATCTCATTGATTCCGTGGATGCCTCCATTACTTTCAACCCCACTCGTCTCGGTACACGTGTCGTTGCTGCTCCTTCTCAGGATGCTGCTTCCCGCTTGGCTGCCTTATCCTGCCTTGGCGAGACCCCCGTTCGGGTCTCGAAGAACGTTCAGTTGAATGCCAGTGTTGGCACTATTTTGCTCCCGCCCCATGTTGCGACCGGTGTTCGGGACCTGCGCGACTGCCACGACGATATTCGACATATCCTCGCTGCCCAGGGCCACTCTATTCTCCAGGTGGACACGTTTACTCGTCCCCCTCGTGGTAGTCGCCGTCAACCCCTCTGGGTTGTGAAGATTACCTTTGATGGTAGGACCCTTCCACCCTCTGTCATTCTTGCTGGTGCCAGGTGCTCTGTCCAGGAGTACATTCCTTCTCCTCGGCTCTGCAACAAGTGCTGGAGGTTTGGGCATGGTGCCCTCCGCTGCTCCGGGACTGTCTCTCTCTGTCCTTTGTGTGGTGGCGAAGGTCACTCTAAGTCGGAGTGTGCTTCTCCCCAGGCTCGTTGCCTCAACTGCGGTGAGGCCCATCCTACCTTCTCCCGTGCGTGTGTCCATTACAAGCTTGAGGCAGCCGTCCTCAACTTGAAGCACCGGGAGCGTTTATCTTTTCCTGAGGCGAGGCGCCAGGTTCGCCGGCTCCCGCCTTATGCTAATATCTCTTATGCTCGCGTGTTGCGCTCTTCCTCTCCTCGTCCTTCCCGCCTTCCTCAGACTCACAACCGTTTCCGGGCCTTGGACCCTGATGCGCCCACTGCCCCCTCCTCTGTCCCTTTGGGTTCTCTCCCGAAGGATCCTCCTCCTGGTCCTCTGTCTGGGGTTCCCCTTCCTTCTACCCGGTCTGTCGTGTCTTCTGTGTCTTCTTCCTCGTCCCCCTCCGATCCTCCTTCCCATCCTCTTCCTCCATCTATCGGCTCTCCCCGCCGCCTGTCGGTGCGGGCGGATGTCCATCGCTCTCCTAACGGCCGTCGTGTGTGCTCTCGTTCGGCTTCTCCTGTTGAGACACTGGAATCCGTTGCCCGGTACGTAGTTGCTGGGACACCGGTCTCTTTAAGTCAGAAGCGTAAGCCTGGCTCCTCTCCTTCCTCTTCCCCGGCGGGTAAGAAGGCTTCGTTTTCTTCCTCAGCTCCTCCTCCTGGCTCTGTTGCTCCTTCCCCTCTCGTTTCAGTGCTTGCGCCCCCTGTTCCTGCTATGGAGGTTTCTTTGGCCCCTGCTTCCCTTTCGGTTGCTGCTCTTGCTGGGGTGCGCTCCTCTCTTTCTACTCCCCCTCTTCCTGCCGCTGTCCTTGACTGCTCCTCTCCGTTGTCTCCTCCTCCTCCTCCTCCTCCTCCTCCTCCTCCTCCTCCGGACCCTGCCCGCCCACCTCTGATCTGTTCTCCCGTTTCCTTCACTCCGTCTTTGCTCAGTTTACCCATGCCCCCTAACCCTGACTTTGCTGACCCTGATCCCGACCCTGATATTCTTTAACGTGCTCTGTTGCTCTTTCGCCTTTGTTTCTTCCTTGTTCTCTGTTTTTGTCCTTTCTCTTCTCGTCGTTGTCCATTCTTCAATGGAACGTTCGAGGTTATTACGCCAATTTCCTCGAACTCCAACTTCTGGTTTCGCGGTTTTCGCCCCTTTGTGTCTGTCTCCAGGAGCCAATGCTTGGTGCTCGTCCTGGTCGTTTTCGTGGCTATTCCTTTCTCTCCCCCCCCCAGCCATTGCTGGGGCTTCTAATTCTTCTGCTCTCTTGATTCGGGCTGATGTTCCCTTTGTTCCTTTACTTTTTCCTTCGCCTCTCCATTGTTCTGCTGCTCGTATCTTTGTGGGGAAATGGTACACAGTTTGTTCCATATATCCCCCCCCGAGTGTCCCGCTCTCTCTTCCTGATTTGAATCACCTCCTAGACTCCTTGCCGGAGCCTGTGCTCCTGCTGGGTGACTTCAATTGTCATCATTCTCTTTGGGGTGACGTTCTGACGAATACCCGGGGTCGCCTCCTTGAGCCGTTTCTCCTCTCTTCTTCCCTGTCTCTTCTGAATTCTGGTGAGCCCACTCATTTGGACTCTCGAACTCGCACCCTTTCTTGTCTTGATCTTTCTCTCTGCTCTTCTTCTCTTTACTTAGATTTCACGTGGCAGGTTCTTGATGACCTCCATGGAAGTGATCATTTCCCCATCCTTGTTTCCTTTTTCTCTTTTCGCCCTTCCCTCTCTTTCCCTAGGTGGCAGTTTGCTAAGGCGGACTGGACCCTATTTTCCCTCAGTGCTACTCTCTCTGACCTCTCCCTTCTGCCCCTCTCTCGCGCTCTCCTCCTTTTTCATGACACTGTCTTCGATGCTGCCCTCCGCTCTATTCCTCGCTCTTCCTCTCGGGGTCCACGGAGGTGCGTTCCCTGGTGGAATGCGGACTGTGCTTGGGCTGTCCGCTGTAAGCGTGCAGCCTAGAAGAAGCACCGCCGTAGGCAGACGACCGATTCTTTTCTTTTCTTTCGGAAAGCGAGTGCGGTGGCCCGTAGGGCCATCCGTACGGCTAAACGTGAATGTTGGGCATCTTATGTCTCGACAATTACGTCCGAAACCCCTCTGGCCCAGATCTGGAAGCGTATCCGCAAGATAGCGGGTAAGTTCGTTCCCGATGTTTCACCGGTCCTTCACCTCCATGATACTCTTGTGGCGGACCCGTTGCAGGTCGCTTCCGAACTGGGTTCCCACTTTTCTTCTGTTAGCTCTGGTCTTCATCTTCCCCAATCTTTCCTTCTTCGTAAACCTGTCCTTGAGTCTCGTCCTTTAGATTTCTGCACTCATCTTCAGCTTCCCTATAATGATCCCTTCTCTCTCTCTGAACTTCGTTCTGCCCTGGCCCTCTGCGGTTCTACGGCGGCGGGCTCCGATGGTATTCATTATGAGATGCTTCGCCATCTCCCTCCGAGCACGTCTCAGTATTTACTGAGTCTGTATAATCGGATCTGGGAGTCGTTGTCAGTCCCTGAGGACTGGCTCGATGCCGTTGTCCTCCCTGTTCGCAAACCGGGGTCTCTGGGTACTTCCCCTAAGGACTTTCGCCCTATTGCTCTCACAAGTTGTGTCTGCAAACTCTTTGAACGTATGGTTAACGTTCGTCTGATGTGGTTCCTGGAACACCATCACCTCCTCTCCCCTTCTCAATTTGGTTTCCGCAAGTGCCGCAGCACGACAGATGTCCTGGTGAACTTGGAGGTCTATATTCGTACTGCTTTTGCTGCGAAGACCTCCGTTGTTGCCGTCCTTTTTGACCTAGAAAAGGCTTACGACACCACTTGGCGTTATCATATCCTATCTCAACTTCATTCTTTTGGCCTTCGTGGTCATCTCCCTCTCTTTCTCCGCAGCTTCCTCTCTCGTCGTTCCTTTCGGGTGCGCCTTGGTACCGCTCTGTCTCCCTCTTTTCAGCAATACGAAGGTGTGCCCCAGGGTAGTGTTCTGAGCACTACTCTTTTTCTGGTTGCCCTCAATGGTCTTCTTTCCTCTCTTCCTTCTGGTGTCTTCTCCGCTCTCTATGTCGATGATCTTACCCTTTGTTGTCAGGGTGATGATTCGCCTCTCCTTCAACGCCGGCTTCAACTTGCAATTGATGCCGTGTCGTCTTGGGCCACAGGTCATGGCTTCAAGTTCTCTACTTCTAAGACTTGTGCCATGACTTTTACGCGGAAACGGGTTGTTCTTCGTCCCTCTTTGTCACTTTATGGTCATCCCCTTGAATACAAAGATTCCGCGAAGCTTTTGGGGTTATTCCTTGACACTCGTTTGTCTTGGTCTCCCCATATCTCTTACCTCCGTGTTGAGTGCTCTAAGGCCCTTACCCTCCTTCGGGTCTTGTCCCATACTTCTTGGGGGGCAGATAGGCGCACTCTCCTTGCTTTACATTCCTCTCTCGTCCTGTCTAAGCTCGATTATGGTTGCCCTGCTTACTCGTCTGCTTCTCCTTCTACTCTTCGCCGTCTTGATGCTTTGCACCATACTGGGTTGCGCCTCAGTTGTGGTGCCTTTCGTTCGACTCCCGTCCTTAGCTTGTATGTTGACACTGGCTTCCTGTCTCTCCAGGACCGCCGTGATCGCTACTGTCTTCGCTATCTTGCGCGGTCCTTGCAACATCCTTCCTCTCGCCTCTGTCGTGCTTTAACTTTTACCCCTCCTGCGGTTCCTGTTCCTCTTCACCACCTCCCTCTTTCTGTCCGGTTATCTCGCCTACAGGATTCTCTTTCCGTTCGTATTTCTGATGTTTCTCCTCGTGTTGTTCCTTCTTTGCCCCCGTGGAGGGTCCCTCTTCCGCGGTTTTGTACATCCTTGACTCGTATCACTAAAGCTTTTACCCCTCCTACGGTTCTAAAACGCCTTTTCCTCGAGCACTTTTCTTCTCACTCCCGCTCAGTTTCTGTCTTCACCGATGGGTCTAAGTCAGCGGACGGTGTTGGCTACTCTGTTGTTTTTCCTGATCGCACTTATATGTCGCTTGCCTCCGGAGACTAGCATCTTTACAGCGGAACTTTATGCTATTCTCTATGCTCTTCGTCTCCTGCTTTCTCATTGTCAGTCTTCCTTTGTGGTTGTTGTTGACTCTCGTAGTGCCCTCATGGCTCTCGGGTGCTTTAATCCAGCTCATCCAGTAGTTGTCGAGATCCAGCATTGGCTGTTTCTCGTTCACAGTAAATTTAAGTCGGTTGAGTTTTGTTGGGTTCCCAGCCATATTGGCGTGTCTTTAAATGAGCGTGCGGATGCTGCCGCTAAGGAAGCTGTCCGCTCTTGTCCCATCTCTCGTAAAGGCATTCCGTATTCCGACTTTTACCCGGTTATCCATTCCTCAGTCCTTACCCGTTGGCAGGCTTCTTGGTTGTCTCTTACTGGTAACAAGCTACGTACTCTTAAATGTTGTGTTTCCTCGTGGCCGTCTTCCTTCCACCGTAACCGGCGGTGGGAAACAGCTCTGGCGAGGTTGCGTATTGGCCATACTCGCTTAACCCATGGTCACTTGATGGAGCGCCGCCCTGCTCCTTATTGTCCTAGTTGCATTGTCCCTCTTACGGTCGTGCATGTCCTTCTTGAATGTCCTGACTTCCAGGACGAGCGTGTGTCTTGCTTTCCGACCGCCCCTCGCGGTCACCTGTCCCTCGATAGAATTCTTGGTGACTCGGATACTTTTGATATCGTTCGCCTTATGCGTTTTTGTTCTCGTATTGGCATCCTTGGTGATATTTAGCGCCCTCTGATTATTTTGCGTATTTGATGGTGCTACATAGCCTTCCCGGTTTGGTGCCTTCTTTTGATAATTACTTACTTACTTATATTGTTGACTGTTACTCTCTGTGTTTTGTTCGACAGAAAACTGAGTATCCAGCGTCCTACTTTACCAGTTATTTCCATTGACCTCATTTTGTGTGCTATCACTTCATGGTCACATTTATCGAATGCCTTTGCAAAATCCATGTATACTACATCTGAACTCTGTTTTTCTTTTAATGCCTCAGTGATTTTGTCGTAATGGTCAAGTAGCTGTGAGAGGCATGACCTTCCTGCTCTAAATCCATGTTGGCCTGGATTGTGGATGTCATTGTTCTCCATGAAACTAGTGACCTGACTCCTGGTCACTCTCAAATACAGTACTTTTATTATGTGGGACGTTAGTGCAACTGGTCTATAATTCTTTGCCAATGCTTTGCTACCTCCCTTGTGTGGAGGGGCTATGTCTGCTGCTTTAAGCGCATCTGGTATCTCCCCAGTGTCCAAGCTCTTCCTCCACACTATACTGAATGCCTGTGCTACTGGCACTTTGAATTTCATTATAAATATTGAATTCCATGAGTCTGAACCCAAGGCTGAGTGCATGGGCATATTGTCAATTTCTCTTTCAAAACCTGCCACGCTCGTGTTGATATCAGTTATATTTACAGGGGTTTGTATATCACACATAAAGAAGGTGTCCGGATCTTCCACTTTCATGCTGTGTATCGGGGTGCTAAACATGTCCTCATATTGCTTTTAAGGATTTCACTAATTTCTTTGTCATCCTCAGTGTATGAACCTTCACTAGTATGAATAGGTCCAATACTGGCAGTGGTTTTTGCTTTTGATTTAGTATATGTGAAGAAATATTTTGTGTTTTTCTTTATTTCTTGAATTGCTTTCTGTTTTAGTTGCCGTTCTTCAATCTGATATGAATGCTTCAGTCTCTGTTCGATTTCTTCAATCTCCCTGTTTAAATTATTCCTTCTTTGTTTGGAAAGTCGTGTCTGCTTCAGCATTTCTGTTAAATTTTTTCTTCTTCTGTAATGTCGTCTGCATTCTCTTTAAACGTTGGACCTTGTGTAGGATTTTTATTACTTAGACATTTTCCCATTGAATGTTGTAAGTTCCTTGTTTATTTTCTCCGAGTCTATCCTTTTATTATTAAAATTTAATTTATTGAATGGCCCTTCTCGCTTGTTGTTTCTCTTGGGCCTACTACCGTTATTAATGTTAGTTTGCACTTCAGTGAGCTTGTGGTCCGAGTACGTAGTGTCCGAGACAGTAATGTCTCTGATTAGCTATCATCATTGTTGGTGAATATGAGGTCTAGTGTGTTCTCATTCCTAGTCGGTTCTGTAATCTGCTGACTGAGAGAGAATTTGTCACAGAATCTCAGTAGTTCTTTGACCTGTGATTCATTATTTCCAAGTTGATTTCATGCTATAGTATTATTGTTTACTATTCTCCATTGTAAACTGGGTAGATTGAAGTCTCCAAGGAAGATAAAATCTGGTACTGTACTGGGTTTGCTAGGTTATCAAGGCTATTTTCTATTTTGTGGATCTGCTCAGTGAATTCCTCAACTGTTGCATCTGGCGGTTTGTATATTAGAATAATAATTAGATCTATATTCACTACCATGATTCCAAGTACCTCTACCACCTCATTGGTCAAGTTCAGGAGCTCTGTGCATGCCAGCTCCTCTTTAATATACAGACCTACTCTTCCACTTGACCTAATTACTCTTACTCTAGTTGATTTGGTGGATACCTTTGTCACTTTTAACTCCACCCATACTGGTACACGTGTTGTTGCAGCTCCTTCTCGGGAAGCAGCTGTCCACTTAGCCTCGTTGTCCTGCATTGGGGAGACACCGGTTCGAATATCAAAAAATGCCTGATTAAATAAATGCCAGGATTGGCACAGTTATTCTTCCATACCATGTAGCGACTGGTGATAAGGAACTTAAAGACTACCATAATAAACATATCCTTGAGGCCCAAGGCCATTCTATCCTCCATATTAATATGTTACTCGCCCTCCCTCGTGGTCGTCATGGCCAGTCTCTGTGTAATGAAAATTACTTTTGATAGGTTCCTTCCGTCTTCTGTAACTCTTGGTGCCAGATGCTCTATTCAGAAGTATTTCTGCTCTTCTCGCCTCTTCCCTCTGTGGTGTCACCTTGTCGTGGTGAGGGGCTCACGTACACCACCCTGGGACTAGTGAGGGTTGCCTTTACCCGCTCTCCTGACCCCTCTTTGTGTGCTGTACATGCAGATGGGCACCAGGTAGGGGCTTTGTAAGCTATCGGACCGCCCGCTGGAGGGTTAGCCCTGAGTGGATGGCTGGGTGTCCAGGCTGGGGCAATAGGGGGAGTGGGGTCTTTGCATCAGTGTGGGAGAATGAACTATGCAGTAGGACTCCTTGTTAAAAATGGAGGGGGGGGGGGCACCGCTGGGGACGATGCACCCTTCCTTCACTGCCCCACGCTCGGCCTCCCTGGCTGCCCTGGTAGGTGGTATCCCTTGGATCCAGGTCCCAAACTTTTAGAAAGACTGCTGCATGGATAATGAAACAACTTCTCTTTCCCAGGCTCATGGGGGTGGGTGACCAGGCCCCCGAGTCGGACTGTGCTGGAAAACTGGGCTCTGTAGCTCCCGCTACATTGGGCCCAGACTGGACTACTCCCCCGCTCCCCTTCCTCTTCTGTGGTTGGGTCGAGCCCCAAGCCCCCTGTGGTGACTACCTCGTCCCCTAGTATGACTCCATCTCTCATTGTGACTACTGCATCCTATGACCCCACTCTCTCTCTAGGGGGTTCTCACCACCGTCCCCGCCATGGCTGCTCTTGCATGCTTCCTTCCCATACCAATTCGTACCATGCCTTGTTTGATCTTGCTACGTGGACTAAGTACTTTGACCTCCATCATTTAGATTCTACTCCTGACAATTTCTCCCTCCATAGGGACCTTGTTGGTTCAGTAGATGCCTCTGTTACTTTTAACCCCACCCATCTCGGTACGCATGTTGTTGCTGCTTCTTCGCGGGATGCAGCTGTCCACTAGGCGACTTTGTCCTACATTGAGGTGACCCCCTGTTGGGGTCTCCAAGAATGCTCAGTTAAGTGCCAGTTTTGGAACTGTTCTCCTCCTCCCATGTTACAACCGGTATTAGGAACCTCAAGGACTGCCACGAGGATATTAAACATGTCCTCGAGGCCCAAGACCATTCTGTTCTCCAGGTTTACACGTTCACGACCCCCCTCGTGGCCGTCGCCGTCTGTCCCTTCGGCTTGTGAAAATTACCTTTGATGGTTGGACACTTCCGCCCTCTGTTATTCTTGCTGGTGCCAGATGCTCCATTCAGGAGTACATACCGTCTTCTCGGCTTTGTAATAAGTGCTGGAAGTTCGGACATGGTGCCCTCAAATGCTCCAGTATTCTTTCTCTCTCTGCCCTATGTGTGGGAACGAAGGTCACTTTAAGTCGGAGTGCACTTCTCCCCAGGCTCGCTGCCTCAATTACGGTGATGCCCACCCTACCTTCTCTCGCACGTGTATCCATTACAAACATGAGGCAGCTGTCCTCAACTTGAAGCACTGGGAACGTTTGTCTTTTCCTGAGGCGAGGCGCCAAGTTCACCATCCCCCTCCTTCCGCTTTCGCTGGGGTTTCTTACGCTCACGTGTTGCACTCTTCCTCTCCTCGTCCTTCCCACCTTCCTCAGTCTCACAACAGTTTCCAGGCCTTAGACCCAGATACGCCCATCGCCTGCTCCCCTGTTCCTTTACATTCTGACCCGAAGGATCCACCTCCTGGTTCTCTGTCTGGGATTCCCCTTCTTTCTACCCAGTCTGTCATGTCTCCTGTGTCTTCTTTCTCAACTCCCTTTGATCCTCCTTCCCATCCTTCTCTTCCATCTCTTAGCTCTCCATGCTGCCTCTCTGAGTGGGCTGATATCCATCCTTCTCCTAGCGATCATCGTGTTGTTTGCTCTCGTTCTTCTTCTGTTGAGACGTTTGAGTCTATTGCCCAGTACGTTGCTGCTGGAACACCTGTCTCTCTGAATCAGAAGCAAAAGCCTGGCTTACCTCCTTCCTCCTCCCTGGTTGGTAAGAAAGCTTCACTTTCATCCTCGCCCCCTACCTCTGACTCTATCGCTCCACCTCTCCCATTTCGGTGGTCGAGCCCCCTGTTCCTGCTTTGGAGGTTTCTTTGGCCCCCGCTACGCTCTCAGTTCCTGCCCTTGCTGAGGTGTGCTTCCCGGTTTCTGCCCCTCCTGCTGTCCTTGACAGTCCCTCTCGGTTGCCTCCTCCTCTGGACCCTGCTCATCTGCCTGTGGTCTGCCCTCCCACTCCCTTCCCTCCGTCTTTACTCAGTTTACCCATGCCCACTATCCCTGACTTCGCTGACCCTGATCCTGATCCTGCACTTCTTTGACATGTGTTCCTTTTTAACCTTTGTTTCTTCATTGTTCTCTGTTCCTGTCCTTTCTCTTTTTGTCGATGTCTATTCTTCAATGGAATATTCATGGATATTACGCCAATTTCCATGAATTCCAACTTTTGATTTCACAGTTTTCACTCCTTTGTGTCCGTCTCCAGGAGCCGATGCTTGGTGCTCATCCTGGTCGCTTCCGTGATTATTCCTTTCTCTCCCCCTGACCCCCCCTTCAGATTTTGCTGGGGCCAATAACTTTTCTGCTTTTGATTCGTTCTGATGTTCCCTTCATCCCCTTACTTTTTCCATCACCTCTCCAATGTTCTGTTGCCCGTGTATTTGTGCGTAAATGGTACACAGTTTGTTCCATTTATCTCCCCCCAAATGTGCCGCTTTCTCTTCCCGATCTTAAATACCTAGTTGACTCCTTGCCAGAGTCTGTGCTCCTGCTGGGTGATTTCAGTTGTCAACATACCCTCTGGGGTGATGTTCTGACAAACAGCCGGGGTCGCCTGACCCCGTTCATCCTCGAACCGTTCATCCTCTCTTCTTCCCTGTCTCTTCTGAATTCTGATGAGTCCACTCATTTGGACTATTGGACTGCACCCTTTCCTGTCTTGATTTTTTTCTTTGCTCGTCGTCTCTTTACTTGAATTTCACATTTCGGGTTCTTGATGACTTCCATGGCAGTGACCATTTCCCCATCCTTGTTACCTTTTTTCTTTTCACCCTGCCCTCTCCTTCCCTAGGTGGCGGTTTGCCGAGGCTGACTGGCATCAATTTACCCTCTGTGCTACTCTCCGACCTCTCCATTTTGCTTCTCCCTCACGCCCTCCTCCTTTTTCATGAAACCATCTTCAATGCTGCCCTCCACTCTATTCCTCGCTCTACCTCTCAGGAAACATGGAAGTGCGTTCCCTGGTGGAATGTGGACTGTGCTTGGGCTGTCTGCTATAAGCGTGCAGCCCGGAAGAGACACTGCCGCCGGCAGATGGCTGATTCTTGTCTTTTGTTTCGGAAGGCAAGTTCAGTGGTCCATAGGACCATCTGTACAGGTAAACGTGAGTGTTGGAGGTCTTATGTTTCCACCATTACGTCCGAAAATACTCTGCTGCAGATCTGGAGGGGTATCCGCAAGATAGTGGGTAAGTTTGCTTCTGATGTCTCGCCGGTCCTCCACCTCCGTGATACTCTTGTGGTGGACCCGTTGCATGTTGCGACCAAACTGGGTTCCCACTTTTTGTCTGTTAGCTCTGGTTCTCATCTTCCTCAATCTTTCCTTCTTCGTAAGCCTGTTCTTGAATCTCGTCCTTTAGATTTCTGCACTCATCTCAGCCTTCCTTATAACGATCCCGTCTCTCTCTCTGAACTTAAGTCTGCCCGGTCCCTCTGTGGTTCTATGGCAGTGGGTTCCGATGGCATTCATTATGAGATGCTTCGCCATCTCCCTCTGTGCATGTCTCGGTATTTACCGAGTCTGTATAATCGGGTCTGAGAGTCGTCTTCAGTACCTGAGGACTGGCTCGATGCCGTTGTCCTCCCCGTCCTCCCTGTTATGTTTCCAGGGTCTCTCGGAACATTCCCTAAGGACTTCCACCCTATTGCCCTCATGAGTTGTTTACAAACTCTTTGAATGTATGGTTAACGTTTGTCTGATGTGGTTTTTAGAACACTCACCACCTCTTCCCTTCTTAATTTGGTTTTCGCAAGTGCCGCAGCACAACAGATGTCCTGGCAAACTTGGAGGTCTATATTTGTACTGCTGTTGCTGCGAAGACCTCTGTTGTTGCCGTCTTCTTTGACCTGGAAAAGGCTTACGACACCACCTGGAGATATCATATTCTGTCACAACTTCATTCATCTTGCCTTCGTGGTAATCTCCCTCTCTTCCTCCAAAGCTTTATCTCTCGTTTCTTTCGAGTTAGGCTTAGTGCCACTCTCTCTGCCCCTTTTAGGCAATATGAGGGTGTACCCCAAGGTAGTGTTCTGAGCACTACTCTTTTTCTAGTTGCCCTCAATGGTCTTTTTTCCTCCCTTCAGGCGTTTTCTTCGCTCTCTATGTCGACAATCTTACCCTTTCCTGTCGGGATGATGATTCGCCTCTCCTTCAACGGTGGCTTCAACTTGCGATTGATGCCATGTCATCTTGGGCAACTGATCATGGCTTCAAGTTCTCTATGTCTAAGACTTGTGCTATGACTTTTACTCAGAAGCATGTCGTTCTTTGTCCCTCTTTCGCTTTATGGTCATCCCCTTGTGTTCAGGGAGTCCACTAAGCTTTTGGGGTTAATCTTTGACACTCGTTTGTCTTGGTCGCCTCATATCTCTTACCTCCGAGTTGAATGCTCCAAGACCCTTACCATCCTTAAGGTTTTGTCCCATACTTCTTGGGGAGCTGATAGCCGTACACTCCTCTCTTTACATTCGTCTCTCGTCCTGTCTAAACTCGATTATGGTTGCCCTGCTTACTCGTCTCCTTCTACTCTTTGTCATCTTGATGCTTTGCACCGTACTGGGTTGTGCCTCAGCTCTGGTGCCTTTCGTTCAACTCCCACCCTCAACTTATATGTTGATACTGCCTTCCTATCTTTCCAGGATCGCCGTGATCACTACTGTCTTTGATATCTTGCGCGGTCCTTGCAACATCCTTCCTCTCGCCTCTTGTCATGCTTTGACTTTTACCCCTCCTGTAGTTCCTCTTCTTCATCACCACCTCCCTCTTTTTCGTCTTCTCTTTATTTAGATTTCACGTGGTGGGTTTTTCGTGACTCCATAACAGTGACCATTTCCCCATCCTTGTCACCTTTTTCTCTTTTCACCCTTCTCTCTCCTTCCCTAGGTGGCAGTTTTTCAAGGCTGACTGGAATCTATTCACTCTACATGCTACTCTTTCTGACCTCTCCTATCTGCCTCACCGTCGAGCCCTACTCCTTTTTCATCACACCATATTAGATGCTGCCCTCCACTCTATTCCTTGCTCTACCTTCAGGGGCATGCAGAAATGCGTTCCCAGGTGGAATGCTGGGTGTTTCCACTGTCCTCTGTAAGAGTGCAGCCTGGAAGAAAGACAGATGCAGACAGACGGCTGTTTTCTTTTGTTTTATAAGGTGACTGCGGTCCGTACGGTTAAACTTGAGAGTTGGAAATCTTTTGTCTCCACCATTACGTCTGATATTCCTCTGCCCCAGATCTGGAAGAAAACCCATAAGATTGTGGGTAAGTTTGTTCCAGATGTCTCACCAGTCCTTCACTTCCATGATTCTATTGTGGCGGATCCTGTGTCAGTCGCTACCAAACTGTGTTCCCCTTTTTCGACTGGTGGCTCCAGTTCTAGTCTTCCTTCATTTTTCCTTATTCATAAGCACCTTCATGAATCTTGTCCTATAGATTTTCGCATGCGTCTCCAGCTTCTCTATAATGATCTCTCTCTCCGAACACCAGTCTGCCCTGACTCTCTGCGGTTCTATGGCAGCGGGCTCATGAATGTCACCTCTCTCAATGCATGGTTTCAGTATATACTGAATCTGTTTAACCTTATCTGGCAGTCATCATCTGTCCCTGAGAACTGGCTTCAGGTGGTGGTTTTTCCTATTCAGAAACCAGGGTCTTGGGATAGCTGCTAAGGACATCTGCCCCATTGCCCTCACGAGTTGCGTCTGCAAACTCTTTGAACTTATGTTCAATGTCCTTATGATGTTGTTCTTAGAACACTATCGCCACCACTTACCTTCTCAATTTGGCTTTTACAAGTGTCATGACTGATGTCTTGGTGAACATGGTCTATATATTTACTGCTTTTGCTGCAAAGACCTCTGTTGTTGCTGTCCTTTTTTTGACCTGGAAAAGGCATATGACACCACCTGGAGATACCATATTTTGTCCCAACTCCATTCGTGGTAATCTCTTCCTCTTCCTACGAAGCTTCCGCTCTAATCGTTCCTTTAGTGATGGTTTGTACCATTCTGCCTCTTTACGGCAATATGAAGGTGTACCTCACAGTAGTGTTCTGAGCACTTACTAATTTTCCTGGTTGCCCTCAGTGGTCTTCTTTACTCCCTTCCCTCTGGAATCTCATCAGCTCTCTATGTTGACAATCTTACCCATTGCTGTCAAGGTGATGACTTGCCTTTCCTTCAACGGCGACTTCAACTTGCGATTAATGCCGTGTCATCCTGGGCCACCAATCATGGCATCAAGTTCTCTACAACTAAAACTTTTGCTGTGACTTTTACTCGGAAGTAGGTCGTTCTTCATTCCCCTTTGTCGCTTTATGGTAATCCCCTTTTGTGCAAAGGTTTTGCTAAACTTATGGAGTTAATCTTTGAAACTCGTTTGTTTTGGTCTCCCCATATCTCTAACCTCTGAGTTGCATGCTCTAAGGTCCTTAACTTACTTAAGGTAAGTTATACTTCCTGGGGAGCTGATACGAGCACGCTTCACCTTCGTGCTGTCTAAACTCAAGTATGGTTGTCTTGCTTACTCGTCTGCCTCTCCTTCTACTCTTTGCTGTCTTGATGCTCTGCATCATAATGGGTTATACCTCAGCTCTGGTGCCTTGCGTTTGACTCCTACCCTAAGCCGGTATAATGAAACAGGCATACTGTATCTACAGGATCGCCATGATCGCTACTGTCTTTGCTACATTGCACAGTCCCTACAACACCCTCCTCACTCTCGCTTATGTCGTACTTTTCCTTGCACACTTTTCTTCACACTTCCGCTCCATTTCCGTCTTGACAGATGGGGTCAAAGTCTGCAGGTGGTGTAGCCTGCTCTGATGTTTTTCCTGACCACACCTATGTGTCGCCTGCATCCAGAGACTAGCATCTCCACAGCAGAACTTTGTACTATTTTGTATGCTCTTTGTCAACAGCTTTCTTGCTGTCAATTTTCCTTTATTGTTGTAGTTGACTCTCACAGTGCCCTCATGGCTCTGGAGCCCTTTAATCCAGTTCATTCGGTTGTAGTCGAAATTCAACATTGGCTGTTTCTTATCTCCAATAGGTTTAAGACAGTGGAATTTTGCCAGTTTCCCAGCCATATTTGTGTGTCCTTAAATGAGTGTGCGGACTCTGTCACTAAGGAGGCTATCTGCACTTGCCCCATCTCCCTTAAAGGTGTTCCTTATTCTGACTTCTACCCAGTTATTCATTCCTCCATCCTTACCCATTGGCAGGATTGTTGGTCTTCTGTTACTCGTGACAAACTGCATACTCTTAAAGGTAGTGTGTCCCCATGGCCCTCCTCCCATCACCATAAGTGGTGGTGAGAAATGGCTCTGATGAGATTACGTATTAGCCATAAATGTTTAATTCATAGGCACTTAATGGAGCGCCGCCCTGCTCTTTATTTTCCAAACTGCAGTGTCCCTCTTACGGCCGTGCATATCCTTGTAGAATGTCCTGACTTCCAGGAGGTGTGTGTGTCTTGTTTCCTGACTGTCCCTCGTGGTCACTTGTTCCTCGATAGAATCCTTGAAGAATCAGATACCTTTGATATTGTCTGCCTTATGCACTTTTGTTCTCGAATTGGCATCCTTAGTGATATTTACCGTTTTTTTTTTATATCCCACACAGTTGATGGTGCTTCGTAGCCTTCCGGGCTTGGTGCCCTCTTTTGATAATTACTTGCGTACTCTTTCTCATCTACATTAATGACATTCCGAATGCCTCTCAATACCTCAAGCCAGTTTTATTTGCTGTTTACACAACCCTCATTTTCTCTAATCCTAAGAATTGGCAATATCCAGATTGGTAATAAAGTAGATGGTAAATTCCATGATGTTCTCATTGATAAAAAGCTGAATTTCCAGTGTCACATACAAATTATAGCTAAAAAATATTTTAAAATCACTTGGCATTCTTTTCTAAATCAGATATTATGTACGTCACCCTCTACCTTGGTAAAGCTTTATTGGCCTCTCGTCTATCCTTATCACAATTTTGGTATCATTGCCTGGGGTTCTCCCTAAATTATCTATGATCTCTAATTACTCAAGACAAATCATCAATTAGAACAATAACAAACTGAAGCCACAGACAGCATTCTGCCCCCCCCCCCCTTTCTTAAATCTAAATCATTGAATATTTTAGATATTAAGTCTAAGTCACTTCACACCCTGTCAAGTGCACTATATACATATATATATATATATATATGAAACACTGAACTGCAATGCTAAACTTGTTCTTAAATACATGGTAGGGGGCTGTAACAGAATCTTTGAAATCCACACTAGAAACAAATATTTATTTGATATTCCAAGAGTGCGACTTAGCCAAAGTGGAAATATTCCACAAATCAAGAGTCCCTAAATGTAAAATGTTCTTCCCAATAACATCAAAGACTGTCCCTCTCTCAACCAGTTTAAGAGAGAAACTAAGTACTACCTAATAAATGCCATGTAACCTACCTTACCTACTGATTGTCAACCTATGTCTTGCTATTATTAAACAATAATGAATAATGACTGAACTTGTAATACTGCTATATGCCAAGTAAACAAAAAAAGTTACCATGTTTATTTAGTTAAAATTACCATCGGCTGTTCTGTTGCAGTTTTGCTGTTCCGTTCAACATGTAATTATTGTCATTCTTTTTATTTTTTCTACTTCTGTTCAACTTTTGCTTTTCATCTCAATTATTTTTAGCAATTAATTTTAAGTGTTTATCCACAGCATGTCTGAAACACTGTGCATATTAGTGGCTTTAGGCATAGTATATTCTTGCTTTATCTAGACATCCAACATTGTGCTTGTAACCCATTTTCTATGTACGTTTCTCAAAAAAACATTATCATCTTTAGCATTATCATTATGTTAAACAGGGATAGCTTACGGAATAGTATAGTGAAAGGACAGAAGAGTGGGGAATATAATATGTGATTTTTGAGAATATACCAACAGTTTGAGACTTTGCCTGTGTACTGTATGCGAGTGTTCAAATTTAGTCTCTTGTTTATGTATAAGCCAAGGAACTTTTTCATCTTTTTTAATGGTAATGTTGACATTATCTATTTGAAGGTGAATTTCATTTGATAATTTACTTCCAAATACAATGTAATAGGTATTCTCTATATTTAGTTTGTTGGTTGACATCCAACCACATCCAGAGTGTTTCAATTTGTTGTTTACAATATTACTTATTGTGTGATGCATTGGGGTTTGAATAGATGAAGGTAGTATCGCCAGCAAATAGTATTGGTTTAAGAATGTTAGAGACATTTGGTAAATCATTGATGTATATAAGCAATAGGAGAGGTTCTAAGATGCTGCCCTGTGGCACTCCTACGATTACAGTAGAGATGTGGGGGGGGGTTATGTCATTAATGGCTACATATTGGTGTCTATCATTAAGATATGATAGAATATAGTTATCAGGAAGGCCTCAGATTCTGTAATGATTAAGTTTAAGTAAGAGGTAGGTATGGCTTACAGTATCAAAGCCTGACTGTCAATTATATTAACCTGAATCTGGCAGTTATATTATCCTAAGACTGGCAATTATAAAACTCATATACCTGTATATATATATGCAACAATGATCACAAAAACACTGATCCAAGTATGCAGAATAACCACATATGAAAAATAGAAAATGCTTAACGCGTTTTCGGCTAATTCGCCTTCATCACTACTTGATTCTACTTTGCTCTGATGAAGGCGAATTAGCCGAAAACGCGTTAAGCATTTTCTATTTTTCATATGTGGTTATTCTGCGTATATATATATATATAAATAGCATAAATATGTTAATTACATTATCTTGAATCGGGCAGTTTTATATTTATATGGATCTAGCAATTCGATATATGTATATATGAATCTGGCAATTATATATATATATAAGTAGCAAGCAATTCTATATATATAAGTAGCAAGCAATTCTATATATATATATATATATATATACAGTACTGTATATGAATCTGGCAATAATATTAGCCTGATTCTGATATTTGTATTATCTTGTATCTGGTATTTTATAAACCAAAACTTTGCATTTATATGAGTGACTCCAGAATTTGTATTATAATGTGGAGTATTTCATCGAAGGCTTAATTACTAATATTTATTTCATTTGTTTACAGATGCCTTAATCTGACAATTTATTAATATAAAAGGATGTCTGCTTTTAAATTAGTGATTTAAAAAAATTGATGTAAAGTCCTTAGTTTGAATATTGTTTAATTGATAGGTAGATTTATGATCATTATTGGCCTGTATTATGAGGTGTAGGAGTAACCTGTATGGTTTTGATTGGTCGTTTAATTTCTTGTCTTGATGGATGTGAATGATGTTTAATTATTATTTATTTAGGCTCTATTATTAGTTCAAATTATTTATAGATAGAATAATGTGCAATAGATGGCTCTTAAAACCTGTTATATATTATATTATTATTACTTGACAATTGTCTCAACATTCCAATTTACTGTCCTCTTACTGTAAGTGTTGTTTTAATTAGCACATAAATGATCTTCACTTAACATGGTTTATTTACCCCATGACAATGCTTCAGTATTTGTAAAGTTATAATTCCCGATTATTAAGGTAATTAGAGAAATAACAAACCATGAATATATGAACATTAAAAGCATTTTGGTATGTGCAAAATATTCTTGTTTTGCAAGAACACTGGCTTACATCTTATGAATATCAAAACCACTTCAAATTTATTGATAGTTCTTTTTCCACTGCTAGTATTGACATGTCTATTGACTGGTCAGGTCCTGGAAGACCCTATGGTGCTGCTGCTATCCTGGGCATAACAATATGCAATGTAAAGTTGAGGTTGTCAATATTGTATCAGGGCTCACTCCTGCTATACTTGTGTCCTATAGTTATCTGGAGATGATTTCGGGGCTTATCGTCCCCACGGCCCGGTCCTCGACCAGGCCTCCTTTTTGTTACACAATCCCAAGGAAGCAGCCTGTAGCAGCTGTCTATCTCTCAGGTACATATTTAGTGCTAGGTGAAACGACGCATCAGGATGAAAGAAACTCTGCCCATTTGTTTCCGCCTCCACCAAGAATCGAACCCGGAACCTCAGGTTTATGAATCCAATGCGCTGTCCACTCAGTTGTCATGAGCCTGAAAGGTGCTCAGCAGTACTTCATTAAGTGTGTGTGTGTGTGTGTATATGCATGGTTTCACAAGCAATATCAACTGTGCAGATGAGTATGGAAATATATGATCAGAAATATATCAGTTGAGTAATTTGTATCATAATGCTGAACTCATGGGGTGGTAGGTGATTTTTAACACTGATTTTACCTGCCAAGATGTATACTTAAATTTGTTTAATGAATTCATGAATGCTGAAAATTTACATAATCCTGCTATTAATGATTTATTTACTATTAACTATAGCTTTATGTCATGAGATAGGAATGGAAGGTCTCATATTGATCATTTTCTTATTGATGATATAACTGGTCACACCTTTAAGTATAAGGCTGTCAGTGATGACAACCTGTCCTGGTATCATCCTGCCATGGCCACCTCCAATATACCTCACTCACAAGTTGCTGCTGCCAAAGATAACATAAACCTCCCTAGAACACACCTAAACGTAGGAAGGCCACTCTTGCTGACCTGGATAAGTTTAAATGCCTGCTTAACGAATACTCAAATCACAAGTGATACAATTGCTTGCAATATTATCCAGTGCAATTTGCATCAGAACAATCTCAAGGACTTTTTCACATCTGTCGTTTCAGTGCTAGATAGGGCAGGGGAAGAGAGTATTTATCTTATAACCAGTAAAAGAAGTAGTATGCCTGGTTGGAATAATCATCTTAGGGAATTTCAAAATAGATCTACCTTTTGGAAAACCCTACGGAAAGTTGCAAGGTGCTCGAGACCATTTGGCATAACCTATGGAAAGATGCAAGGTGCCCCAGACCTTTTGGTATAACCTACGAAATGATGCAGAGTGTCCCAGACCTTTTGGCCTAACCCACAAAAAGATGCAGGGTACCGCAGACCTCTTGGCATGACCTACGGAAAGAGGCAGGAATGCCTTTTGGCATAGCCTATGGAAAGAAGCAGGGGGAGCCCCATTCCTTTTGGCATAATCTACGGAAGGGTGCAGGGGGGGGGGGCAGACCTTCTAGCATTACCTACGTAAAGTTGCAGGTGGCCCCAGAGATGGTTGGTGGCCCCAGCTAAGGTGTGGCACCAGGGCTCAAAATCATCAAGAAAGAGGATTAAGAAAGAGAAAGATAATATTGTGAGATTAAAAGTTGCTGATAATCTTTCAAGGAAAAAGTTTTATGATTTTTTGGGTGAAATTAGAAAAAAAAGGTTCATACAGAGGAGTAACAAAAGTTATAGATGATGTCTCTGGGGCACATTAATATATGAAATGGTTTAAAAGAAAAATCTTTAACATTGTAGAACACTGCGAGGTGCAGGACAGATGAGACTGAAACTGACCTAATTACAGCTCCATGTGAAACCTGCATGGACCCTGCCCCCCCCCCCCCCCCTCAATGTTAAACACCTGCACACAGTAATCCATGTAATGGTTGAGAAAACTTAGAAAGCTAATCAATAGGAATTACGATATTTTACACAATTATGATATAATACAGTAATATATTATGATATATTACTGTACTTTATTTATTATTTTTGTATACAAGGGTTCTTACATTCCAGTACAGCCAGTAGCACGCATAGCGTTATGGGTGAAAGTCTGTGTGTCTTACTGGCACACTCTCCCATGGTACATCACCACCATGTGTCTTACAGGCACACTCTCCCATGGTACATCACCACCATGTGTCTTACAGGCACACTCTCCCATGGTACATCACCACCACGTGTCTTACAGGCACACTCTCCCATGGTACATCACCACCACGTGTCTTACAGGCACACTCTCCCATGGTACATCACCACCATGTGTCTTACAGGCACACTCTCCCATGGTACATCACCACCACGTGTCTTACATGCACACTCTCCCATGGTACATCCCCACCATGTGTCTTACAGGCACACTCTCCCGTGGTACATCACCACCATATGTCTTACAGGCACACTCTCCCATGGTACATCACCACCACGTGTCTTACAGGCACACTCTCCCATGGTACATCACCACCACGTGTCTTACAGGCACACTCTCCCATGGTACATCACCACCATGTGTCTTACAGGCAGACTCTCCCATGGTACATCACCACCACGTGTCTTACAGGCACACTCTCCCATGGTACATCACCACCATGTGTCTTACAGGCACACTCTCCCATGGTACATCACCACCATGTGTCTTACAGGCACACTCTCCCATGGCACATCACCACCATGTGTCTTACAGGCACACTCTCCCATGGTACATCACCACCATGTGTCTTACCCGCACACTCTCCCATGGTACATCACCACCATGTGTCTTATAGGCACACTCTCCCATGGTACATCACCACCATGTGTCTTACAGGCACACTCTCCCATGGTACATCACCACCATGTGTCTTACAGGCACACTCTCCCATGGTACATCACCACCATGTGTCTTACAGGCTCTCTCTCCCATGGTACATCACCACAATGTCTTACAGGCACACTCTCCCATGGTACATCACCACCATGTGTCTTACAGGCACACTCTCCCATGGTACATCACCACCATGTGTCTTACAGGCTCTCTCTCCCATGGTACATCACCACAATGTCTTACAGGCACACTCTCCCATGGTACATCACCACCATGTGTCTTACAGGCACACTCTCCCATGGTACATCACCACAATGTCTTACAGGCACACTCTCCCATGGTACATCCCCACCATGTCTTACAGGCACACTCTCCCATGGTACATCCCCACCATGTGTCTTACAGGCACACTCTCCCATGGTACATCCCCACCATGTGTCTTACAGGCACACTCTCCCATGGTACATCCCCACTATGTGTCTTACAGGCACACTCTCCCATGGTACATCACTACCGTGTGTCTTACAGGCACACTCTCCCATGGTACATCACCACCGTGTGTCTTACAGGCACACTCTCCCATGGTACATCACCACCGTGTGTCTTACAGGCACACTCTCCCATGGTACATCACTACCATGTGTCTTACAGGCACACTCTTCCATGGTACATCACCACCATGTGTCTTACAGGCACACTCTCCCATGGTACATCACCACCATGTGTCTTACAGGCACACTCTCCCATGGTACATCACCACCATGTGTCTTACAGGCACACTCTCCCATGGTACATCACCACCACGTGTCTTACAGGCACACTCTCCCATGGTACATCACCACCACGTGTCTTACAGGCACACTCTCCCATGGTACATCACCACCACGTGTCTTACAGGCACACTCTCCCATGGTACATCACCACCATGTGTCTTACAGGCACACTCTCCCATGGTACATCACCACCATGTGTCTTACAGGGACACTCTCCCATGGTACATCACCACCATGTGTCTTACCCGCACACTCTCCCATGGTACATCACCACCATGTGTCTTACAGGCACACTCTCCCATGGTACATCACCACCATGTGTCTTACAGGCACACTCTCCCATGGTACATCACCACCACGTGTCTTACAGGCACACTCTCCCATGGTACATCACCACAACGTGTCTTACAGGCACACTCTCCCATGGTACATCACCACCACGTGTCTTACAGGCACACTCTCCCATGGTACATCACCACCATGTGTCTTACAGGCACACTCTCCCATGGTACATCACCACCATGTGTCTTACAGGCACACTCTCCCATGGTACATCACCACCATGTGTCTTACCCGCACACTCTCCCATGGTACATCACCACCACGTATCTTACAGGCACACTCTCCCATGGTACATCACCACCATGTGTCTTACAGGTACACTCTCCCATGGTACATCACCACCATGTGTCTTACAGGCACACTCTCCCATGGTACATCACCACCATGTGTCTTACAGGTACACTCTCCCATGGTACATCACCACCATGTGTCTTACAGGCTCTCTCTCCCATGGTACATCACCACCATGTGTCTTACAGGCTCTCTCTCCCATGGTACATCACCACCATGTGTCTTACAGGCACACTCTCCCATGGTACATCACCACCATGTGTCTTACAGGCACACTCTCCCATGGTACATCACCACCATGTGTCTTACAGGCACACTCTCCCATGGTACATCACCACCACGTGTCTTACAGGCACACTCTCCCATGGTACATCACCACCACGTGTCTTACAGGCACACTCTCCCATGGTACATCACTACCATGTGTCTTACAGGCACACTCTCCCATGGTACATCACCACCACGTGTCTTACAGGCACACTCTCCCATGGTTCATCACCACCACGTGTCTTACAGGCACACTCTCCCATGGTACATCACCACCATGTGTCTTACAGGCACACTCTCCCATGGTACATCACCACCATGTGTCTTACAGGCTCTCTCTCCCATGGTACATCACCACAATGTCTTACAGGCACACTCTCCCATGGTACATCACCACCATGTGTCTTACAGGCACACTCTCCCATGGTACATCACCACCATGTGTCTTACAGGCACACTCTCCCATGGTACATCACCACCATGTGTCTTACAGGCTCTCTCTCCCATGGTACATCACCACAATGTCTTACAGGCACACTCTCCCATAGTACATCACCACCATGTGTCTTACAGGCACACTTTCCCATGGTACATCACCACCATGTGTCTTACAGGCACACTCTCCCATGGTACATCACCACCATGTGTCTTACAGGCACACTCTCCCATGGTACATCACCACCATATGTCTTACAGGCACACTCTCCCATGGTACATCACCACCATGTGTCTTACCCGCACACTCTCCCATGGTACATCACCACCACGTATCTTACAGGCACACTCTCCCATGGTACATCACAACCATGTGTCTTACAGGTACACTCTCCCATGGTACATCACCACCATGTGTCTTACAGGCACACTCTCCCATGGTACATCACCACCATGTGTCTTACAGGCACACTCTCCCATGGTACATCACCACCATGTGTCTTACAGGCTCTCTCTCCCATGGTACATCACCACCATGTGTCTTACAGGCTCTCTCTCCCATGGTACATCACCACCACGTGTCTTACAGGCACACTCTCCCATGGTACATCACCACCATGTGTCTTACAGGCGCACTCTCCCATGGTACATCACCACCATGTGTCTTACAGGCACACTCTCCCATGGTACATCACCACCACGTGTCTTACAGGCACACTCTCCCATGGTACATCACCACCACGTGTCTTACAGGCACACTCTCCCATGGTACATCACCACCATGTGTCTTACAGGCACACTCTCCCATGGTACATCACCACCACGTGTCTTACAGGCACACTCTCCCATGATATATCACCACCATGTGTCTTACAGGCACACTCTCCCATGGTACATCACCACCATGTGTCTTACAGGCACACTCTCCCATGGTACATCACCACCATGTGTCTTACAGGCACACTCTCCCATGGTACATCACCACCATGTGTCTTAATTACAGGCACACTCTCCCATGGTACATCACCACCATGTGTCTTACAGGCTCTCTCTCCCATGGTTCATCACCACAATGTCTTACAGGCACACTCTCCCAAGGTACATCACCACCATGTGTCTTACAGGCACACTCTCCCATGGTACATCACCACCATGTGTCTTACAGGCTCTCTCTCCCATGGTACATCACCACAATGTCTTACAGGCACACTCTCCCATGGTACATCACCACCATGTGTCTTACAGGCACACTCTCCCATGGTACATCACCACCATGTGTCTTACAGGCACACTCTCCCATGGTACATCACAACCATGTGTCTTACAGGCTCTCTCTCCCATGGTACATCACCACAATGTCTTACAGGCACACTCTCCCATGGTACATCACCACCATGTGTCTTACAGGCACACTCTCCCATGGTACATCACCACCATGTGTCTTACAGGCTCTCTCTCCCATGGTACATCACCACAATGTCTTACAGGCACACTCTCCCATGGTACATCACCACCATGTGTCTTACAGGCACACTCTCCCATGGTACATCACCACCATGTGTCTTACAGGCACACTCTCCCATGGTACATCACCACCATGTGTCTTACAGGCACACTCTCCCATGGTACATCACCACCATGTGTCCTACAGGCACACTCTCCCATGGTACATCACCACCATGTGTCTTACCCGCACACTCTCCCATGGTACATCACCACAAACGTATCTTACAGGCACACTCTCCCATGGTACATCACCACCATGTGTCTTACAGGTACACTCTCCCATGGTACATCACCACCATGTGTCTTACAGGCACACTCTCCCATGGTACATCACCACCATGTGTCTTACAGGCACACTCTCCCATGGTACATCACCACCATGTGTCTTACAGGCTCTCTCTCCCATGGTACATCACCACCATGTGTCTTACAGGCTCTCTCTCCCATGGTACATCACCACCATGTGTCTTACAGGCACACTCTCCCATGGTACATCACCACCATGTGTCTTACAGGCACACTCTCCCATGGTACATCACCACCATGTGTCTTACAGGGACACTCTCCCATGGTACATCACCACCACGTGTCTTACAGGCACACTCTCCCATGGTATATCACCACCACGTGTCTTACAGGCACACTCTCTCATGGTACATCACCAGCATGTGTCTTACAGGCACACTCTCCCATGGTACATCACCACCACGTGTCTTACAGGCACACTCTCCCATGGTACATCACCACCATGTGTCTTACAGGCACACTCTCCCATGGTACATCACCACCATGTGTCTTACAGGCACACTCTCCCATGGTACATCACCACCATGTGTCTTACAGGCACACTCTCCCATGGTACATCACCACCATGTGTCTTAATTACTGGCACACTCTCCCATGGTACATCACCACCATGTGTCTTACAGGCTCTCTCTCCCATGGTACATCACCACAATGTCTTACAGGCACACTCTCCCATGGTACATCACCACCATGTTTCTTACAGGCACACTCTCCCATGGTACATCACCACAATGTCTTACAGGCACACTCTCCCATGGTACATCACCACTATGTGTCTTACAGGCACACTCTCCCATGGTACATCCCCACCATGTGTCTTACAGGCACATTCTCCCATGGTACATCACTACCATGTGTCTTACAGGCACACTCTCCCATGGTACATCACTACCATGTGTCTTACAGGCACACTCTCCCATGGAACATCACCACCATGTGTCTTACAGGCACACTCTCCCATGGTACATCACCACCATGTGTCTTACAGGCACACTCCCCCATGGTACATCACCACCATGTGTCTTACAGGCACACTCTCCCATGGTACATCACCACCATGTGTCTTACAGGCACACTCTCCCATGGTACATCACCAGCATGTGTCTTACAGGCTCTCTCTCCCATGGTACATCACCACAATGTCTTACAGGCACACTCTCCCATGGTACATCACTACCATGTGTCTTACAGGCACACTCTCCCATGGTACGTCACCACAATGTCTTACAGGCACAATCTCCCATGGTACATCACCACCATGTATCTTACAGGCACACTCTCCCATGGTACATCCCCACCATGTGTCTTACAGGCACACTCTCCCATGGTACATCACTACCATGTGTCTTACAGGTACACTCTCCCATGGTACATCACCACCATGTGTCTTACAGGCACACTCTCCCATGGTAAATCACCACCACGTGTCTTACAGGCACACTCTCCCATGGTACATCACCACCATGTGTCTTACAGGCACACTCTCCCATGGTACATCACCACCATGTGTCTTACAGGCACACTCTCCCATGGTACATCACCACCATGTGTCTTACAGGCTCTCTCTCCCATGGTACATCACCACAATGTCTTACAGGCACACTCTCCCATGGTACATCACCACCATGTGTCTTATAGGCACACTCTCCCATGGTACATCACCACCATGTGTCTTACAGGCTCTCTCTCCCATAGTACATCACCACAATGTCTTACAGGCACACTCTCCCATGGTACATCACCACTACGTGTCACAGGCACACTCTCCCATGGTACATCACCACCATGTGTCTTACAGGCACACTCTCCCATGGTACATCACCACCATGTGTCTTACAGACTCTCTCTCCCATGGTACATCACCACAATGTCTTACAGGCACACTCTCCCATAGTACATCACCACCATGTGTCTTACAGGCAAACTCTCCCATGGTACATCACCACCATGTGTCTTACAGGGTCTCTCTCCCATGGTACATCACTACAATGTCTTACAGGCACACTCTCCCATGGTACATCACCACCATGTGTCTTACAGGCACACTCTCCCATGGTACATCACCACCATGTGTCTTACAGGCACACTCTCCCATGGTACATCACCACCATGTGTCTTACAGGCACATTCTCCCATGGTACATCACCACCATGTGTCTTACAGGCACACTCTCCCATGGTACATCACCACCATGTGTCTTACCCGCACACTCTCCCATGGTACATCACCACCACGTATCTTACAGGCACACTCTCCCATGGTACATCACCACCATGTGTCTTACAGGTACACTCTCCCATGGTACATGACCACCATGTGTCTTACAGGCACACTCTCCCATGGTACATCACCACCATGTGTCTTACAGGCACACTCTCCCATGGTACATCACCACCATGTGTCTTACAGGCTCTCTCTCCCATGGTACATCACCACCATGTGTCTTACAGGCTCTCTCTCCCATGGTACATCACCACCATGTGTCTTACAGGCACACTCTCCCATGGTACATCACCACCATGTGTCTTACAGGCACACTCTCCCATGGTACATCACCACCATGTGTCTTACAGGCACACTCTCCCATGGTACATCACCACCATGTGTCTTAATTACAGGCACACTCTCCCATGGTACATCACCACCATGTGTCTTACAGGCTCTCTCTCCCATGGTACATCACCACAATGTCTTACAGGCACACTCTCCCGTGGTACATCACCACCATGTGTCTTACAGGCACACTCTCCCATGGTACATCACCACCACGTGTCTTACAGGCACACTCTCCCATGGTACATCACCACCATGTGTCTTACAGGCACACTCTCCCAGGGTACATCACCACCATGTGTCTTACAGGCACACTCTCCCATGGTACATCACCACCATGTGTCTTACAGGCACACTCTCCCATGGTACATCACCACCATGTGTCTTACCCGCACACTCTCCCATGGTACATCACCACCATGTGTCTTATAGGCACACTCTCCCATGGTACATCACCACCATGTGTCTTACAGGCACACTCTCCCATGGTACATCACCACCATGTGTCTTACAGGCACACTCTCCCATGGTACATCACCACCATGTGTCTTACAGGCTCTCTCTCCCATGGTACATCACCACAATGTCTTACAAGCACACTCTCCCATGGTACATCACCACCATGTGTCTTACAGGTACACTCTCCCATGGTACATCACCACCATGTGTCTTACAGGCACACTCTCCCATGGTACATCACCACCATGTGTCTTACAGGCACACTCTCCCATGGTACATCACCACCATGTGTCTTACAGGCACACTCTCCCATGGTACATCACCACCATGTGTCTTACAGGCACACTCTCCCATGGTACATCACCACCACGTGTCTTACAGGCACACTCTCACATGGTACATCACCACCACGTGTCTTACAGGCACACTCTCCCATGGTACATAACCACCACGTGTCTTACAGGCACACTCTCCCATGGTAGATCATCACCATGTGTCTTACAGGCACACTCTCCCATGGTACATCACCACCATGTGTCTTACAGGCACACTCTCCCATGGTACATCACCACCATGTGTCTTACCCGCGCTCTCTCCCATGGTACATCACCACCACGTATCTTACAGGCACACTCTCCCATGGTACATCACCACCATGTGTCTTACAGGCACACTCTCCCATGGTACATCACCACCATGTGTCTTACAGGTACACTCTCCCATGGTACATCACCACCATGTGTCTTACAGGCTCTCTCTCCCATGGTACATCACCACCATGTGTCTTACAGGCTCTCTCTCCCATGGTACATCACCACCATGTGTCTTACAGGCACACTCTCCCATGGTACATCACCACCATGTGTCTTACAGGCACACTCTCCCATGGTACATCACCACCATGTGTCTTACAGGCACACTCTCCCATGGTACATCACCACCACGTGTCTTACAGGCACACTCTCCCATGGTACATCACCACCACGTGTCTTACAGGCACACTCTCCCATGGTACATCATAACCATGTGTCTTACAGGCACACTCTCCCATGGTACATCACCACCACGTGTCTTACAGGCACACTCTCCCATGGTTCATCACCACCACGTGTCTTACAGGCACTCTCTCCCATGGTACATCACCACCATGTGTCTTACAGGCACACTCTCCCATGGTACATCACCACCATGTGTCTTACAGGCTCTCTCTCCCATGGTACATCACCACAATGTCTTACAGGCACACTCTCCCATGGTACATCACCACCATGTGTCTTACAGGCACACTCTCCCATGGTACATCACCACCATGTGTCTTACAGGCACACTCTCCCATGGTACATCACCACCATGTGTCTTACAAGCTCTCTCTCCCATGGTACATCACCACAATGTCTTACAGGCACACTCTCCCATAGTACATCACCACCATGTGTCTTACAGGCACACTCTCCCATGGTACATCACCACCATGTGTCTTACAGGCACACTCTCCCATGGTACATCACCACCATGTGTCTTACAGGCACACTCTCCCATGGTACATCACCACCATATGTCTTACAGGCACACTCTCCCATGGTACATCACCACCATGTGTCTTACCCGCACACTCTCCCATGGTACATCACCACCACGTATCTTACAGGCACACTCTCCCATGGTACATCACCACCATGTGTCTTACAGGTACACTCTCCCATGGTACATCACCACCATGTGTCTTACAGGCACACTCTCCCATGGTACATCACTACCATGTGTCTTACAGGCACACTCTCCCATGGTACATCACCACCATGTGTCTTACAGGCTCTCTCTCCCATGGTACATCACCACCATGTGTCTTACAGGCTCTCTCTCCCATGGTACATCACCACCACGTGTCTTACAGGCACACTCTCCCATGGTACATCACCACCATGTGTCTTACAGGCACACTCTCCCATGGTACATCACCACCATGTGTCTTACAGGCACACTCTCCCATGGTACATCACCACCACGTGTCTTACAGGCACACTCTCCCATGGTACATCACCACCACGTGTCTTACAGGCACACTCTCCCATGGTACATAACCACCATGTGTCTTACAGGCACACTCTCCCATGGTACATCACCACCACGTGTCTTACAGGCACACTCTCCCATGGTATATCACCACCATGTGTCTTACAGGCACACTCTCCCATGGTACATCACCACCATGTGTCTTACAGGCACACTCTCCCATGGTACATCACCACCATGTGTCTTACAGGCACACTCTCCCATGGTACATCACCACCATGTGTCTTAATTACAGGCACACTCTCCCATGGTACATCACCACCATGTGTCTTACAGGCTCTCTCTCCCATGGTACATCACCACAATGTCTTACAGGCACACTCTCCCAAGGTACATCACCACCATGTGTCTTACAGGCACACTCTCCCATGGTACATCACCACCATGTGTCTTACAGGCTCTCTCTCCCATGGTACATCACCACAATGTCTTACAGGCACACTCTCCCATGGTACATCACCACCATGTGTCTTACAGGCACACTCTCCAATGGTACATCACCACCATGTGTCTTACAGGCACACTCTCCCATAGTACATCACCACCATGTGTCTTACAGGCTCTCTCTCCCATGGTACATCACCACAATGTCTTACAGGCACACTCTCCCATGGTACATCACCACCATGTGTCTTACAGGCACACTCTCCCATGGTACATCACCACCATGTGTCTTACAGGCTCTCTCTCCCATGGTACATAACCACAATGTCTTACAGGCACACTCTCCCATGGTACATCACCACCATGTGTCTTACAGGCACACTCTCCCATGGTACATCACCACCATGTGTCTTACAGGCACACTCTCCCATGGTACATCACCACCATGTGTCTTACAGGCACACTCTCCCATGGTACATCACCACCATGTGTCTTACAGGCACACTCTCTCATGGTACATCACCACCATGTGTCTTACCCGCACACTCTCCCATGGTACATCACCACCACGTATCTTACAGGCACACTCTCCCATGGTACATCACCACCATGTGTCTTACAGGTACACTCTCCCATGGTACATCACCACCATGTGTCTTACAGGCACACTCTCCCATGGTACATCACCACCATGTGTCTTACAGGCACACTCTCCCATGGTACATCACCACCATGTGTCTTACAGGCTCTCTCTCCCATGGTACATCACCACCATGTGTCTTACAGGCTCTCTCTCCCATGGTACATCACCACCATGTGTCTTACAGGCACACTCTCCCATGGTACATCACCACCATGTGTCTTACAGGCACACTCTCCCATGGTACATCACCACCATGTGTCTTACAGGCACACTCTCCCATGGTACATCACCACCACGTGTCTTACAGGCACACTCTCCCATGGTACATCACCACCACGTGTCTTACAGGCACACTCTCCCATGGTACATCACCACCATGTGTCTTACAGGCACACTCTCCCATGGTACATCACCACCACGTGTCTTACAGGCACACTCTCCCATGGTACATCACCACCATGTGTCTTACAGGCACACTCTCCCATGGTACATCACCACCATGTGTCTTACAGGCACACTCTCCCATGGTACATCACCACCATGTGTCTTACAGGCACACTCTCCCATGGTACATCACCACCATGTGTCTTAATTACTGGCACACCCTCCCATGGTACATCACCACCATGTGTCTTACAGGCTCTCTCTCCCATGGTACATCACCACAATGTCTTACAGGCACACTCTCCCATGGTACATCACCACCATGTGTCTTACAGGCACACTCTCCCATGGTACATCACCACCATGTGTCTTACAGGCTCTCTCTCCCATGGTACATCACCACAATGTCTTACAGGCACACTCTCCCATGGTACATCACCACCATGTGTCTTACAGGCACACTCTCCCATGGTACATCACAACAATGTCTTACAGGCACACTCTCCCATGGTACATCACCACTATGTGTCTTACAGGCACACACTCCCATGGTACATCCCCACCATGTGTCTTACAGGCACATTCTCCCATGGTACATCACTACCATGTGTCTTACAGGCACACTCTCCCATGGTACATCACTACCATGTGTCTTACAGGCACACTCTCCCATGGAACATCACCACCATGTGTCTTACAGGTACACTCTCCCATGGTACATGACCACCATGTGTCTTACAGGCACACTCTCCCATGGTACATCACCACCATGTGTCTTACAGGCTCTCTCTCCCATGGTACATCACCACCATGTGTCTTATAGGCTCTCTCTCCCATGGTACATCACCACCATGTGTCTTACAGGCACACTCTCCCATGGTACATCACCACCATGTGTCTTACAGGCACACTCTCCCATGGTACATCACCACCATGTGTCTTACAGGCACACTCTCCCATGGTACATCACCACCATGTGTCTTAATTACAGGCACACTCTCCCATGGTACATCACCACCATGTGTCTTACAGGCTCTCTCTCCCATGGTACATCACCACAATGTCTTACAGGCACACTCTCTCGTGGTACATCACCACCATGTGTCTTACAGGCACACTCTCCCATGGTACATCACCACCACGTGTCTTACAGGCACACTCTCCCATGGTACATCACCACCATGTGTCTTACAGGCACACTCTCCCATGGTACATCACCACCATGTGTCTTACAGGCACACTCTCCCATGGTACATCACCACCATGTGTCTTACAGGCACACTCTCCCATGGTACATCACCACCATGTGTCTTACCCGCACACTCTCCCATGGTACATCACCACCATGTGTCTTATAGGCACACTCTCCCATGGTACATCACCACCACGTGTCTTACAGGCACACTCTCCCATGGTACATCACCACCACGTGTCTTACAGGCACACTCTCCCATGGTACATCACCACCACGTGTCTTACAGGCACACTCTCCCATGGTACATCACCACCATGTGTCTTACAGGCACACTCTCCCATGGTACATCACCACCATGTGTCTTACAGGCACACTCTCCCATGGTACATCACCACCATGTGTCTTACAGGCTCTCTCTCCCATGGTACATCACCACCATGTGTCTTACAGGCTCTCTCTCCCATGGTACATCACCACCATGTGTCTTACAGGCACACTCTCCCATGGTACATCACCACCATGTGTCTTACAGGCACACTCTCCCATGGTACATCACCACCATGTGTCTTACAGGCACACTCTCCCATGGTACATCACCACCACGTGTCTTACAGGCACACTCTCCCAAGGTACATCACCACCACGT
>NC_091218.1:6061139-6263034 GCF_040958095.1 Procambarus clarkii | reverse complement strand
GCACCACTGTGTCTTACAGGCACACTCTCCCATGGTACATCACCACCATGTGTCTTACAGGCACACTCTCCCATGGTACATCACCACCATGTGTCTTACAGGCACACTCTCCCATGGTACATCACCACCATGTGTCTTACAGGCACACTCTCCCATGGTACATCACCACCATGTGTCTTACAGGCACACTCTCCCATGGTACATCACCACCATGTGTCTTACAGGCACACTCTCCCATGGTACATCACCACCATGTGTCTTACAGGCACACTCTCCCATGGTACATCACCACCATGTGTCTTACAGGCACACTCTCCCATGGTACATCACCACCATGTGTCTTACAGGCACACTCTCCCATGGTACATCACCACCATGTGTCTTACAGGCACACTCTCCCATGGTACATCACCACCATGTGTCTTACAGGCACTACTCTCCCATGGTACATCACCACCATGTGTCTTACAGGCTACTACTCTCCCATGGTACATCACCACCATGTGTCTTACAGGCACACTCTCCCATGGTACATCACCACCATGTGTCTTACAGGCACACTCTCCCATGGTACATCACCACCATGTGTCTTACAGGCACACTCTCCCATGGTACATCACCACCATGTGTCTTACAGGCACACTCTCCCATGGTACATCACCACCATGTGTCTTACAGGCACACTCTCCCATGGTACATCACCACCACGTGTCTTACAGGCACACTCTCCCATGGTACATCACCACCACGTGTCTTACAGGCACACTCTCCCATGGTACATCACCACCACTGTGTCTTACAGGCACACTCTCCCATGGTACATCACCACCATGTGTCTTACAGGCACACTCTCCCATGGTACATCACCACCATGTGTCTTACAGGCACACTCTCCCATGGTACATCACCACCATGTGTCTTACAGGCACACTCTCCCATGGTACATCACCACCATGTGTCTTACAGGCACACTCTCCCATGGTACATCACCACCATGTGTCTTACAGGCACACTCTCCCATGGTACATCACCACCATGTGTCTTACAGGCACACTCTCCCATGGTACATCACCACCATGTGTCTTACAGGCACACTCTCCCATGGTACATCACCACCACTGTGTCTTACAGGCACACTCTCCCATGGTACATCACCACCATCGTGTCTTACAGGCACACTCTCCCATGGTACATCACCACCACGTGTCTTACAGGCACACTCTCCCATGGTACATCACCACATAGTGTCTTACAGGCACACTCTCCCATGGTACATCACCACCATGTGTCTTACAGGCACACTCTCCCATGGTACATCACCACCATGTGTCTTACAGGCACACTCTCCCATGGTACATCACCACCATGTGTCTTACAGGCACACTCTCCCATGGTACATCACCACCATGTGTCTTACAGGCACACTCTCCCATGGTACATCACCACCATGTGTCTTACAGGCACACTCTCCCATGGTACATCACCACCATGTGTCTTACAGGCACACTCTCCCATGGTACATCACCACCACTGTGTCTTACAGGCACACTCTCCCATGGTACATCACCACCACGTGTCTTACAGGCACACTCTCCCATGGTACATCACCACCACGTGTCTTACAGGCACACTCTCCCATGGTACATCACCACCACTGTGTCTTACAGGCACACTCTCCCATGGTACATCACCACCATGTGTCTTACAGGCACACTCTCCCATGGTACATCACCACCATGTGTCTTACAGGCACACTCTCCCATGGTACATCACCACCATGTGTCTTACAGGCACACTCTCCCATGGTACATCACCACCATGTGTCTTACAGGCACACTCTCCCATGGTACATCACCACCATGTGTCTTACAGGCACACTCTCCCATGGTACATCACCACCATGTGTCTTACAGGCACACTCTCCCATGGTACATCACCACCATGTGTCTTACAGGCACACTCTCCCATGGTACATCACCACCATGTGTCTTACAGGCACACTCTCCCATGGTACATCACCACCATGTGTCTTACAGGCACATCTCTCCCATGGTACATCACCACCATGTGTCTTACAGGCACACTCTCCCATGGTACATCACCACCATGTGTCTTACAGGCACACTCTCCCATGGTACATCACCACAATGTCTTACAGGCACACTCTCCCATGGTACATCACCACCATGTGTCTTACAGGCACACTCTCCCATGGTACATCACCACCATGTGTCTTACAGGCACACTCTCCCATGGTACATCCCCACCATGTGTCTTACAGGCACACTCTCCCATGGTACATCCCCACCATGTGTCTTACAGGCACACTCTCCCATGGTACATCACCACCATGTGTCTTACAGGCACACTCTCCCATGGTACATCACCACCATGTGTCTTACAGGCACACTCTCCCATGGTACATCACCACCATGTGTCTTACAGGCACACTCTCCCATGGTACATCACCACCATGTGTCTTACAGGCACACTCTCCCATGGTACATCACCACCATGTGTCTTACAGGCACACTCTCCCATGGTACATCACCACCATGTGTCTTACAGGCACACTCTCCCATGGTACATCACCACCATGTGTCTTACAGGCACACTCTCCCATGGTACATCACCACCATGTGTCTTACAGGCACACTCTCCCATGGTACATCACCACCATGTGTCTTACAGGCACACTCTCCCATGGTACATCACCACCACGTGTCTTACAGGCACACTCTCCCATGGTACATCACCACCACGTGTCTTACAGGCACACTCTCCCATGGTACATCACCACCATGTGTCTTACAGGCACACTCTCCCATGGTACATCACCACCATGTGTCTTACAGGCACACTCTCCCATGGTACATCACCACCATGTGTCTTACAGGCACACTCTCCCATGGTACATCACCACCATGTGTCTTACAGGCACACTCTCCCATGGTACATCACCACCATGTGTCTTACAGGCACACTCTCCCATGGTACATCACCACCATGTGTCTTACAGGCACACTCTCCCATGGTACATCACCACCATGTGTCTTACAGGCACACTCTCCCATGGTACATCACCACCATGTGTCTTACAGGCACACTCTCCCATGGTACATCACCACCATGTGTCTTACAGGCACACTCTCCCATGGTACATCACCACCACGTGTCTTACAGGCACACTCTCCCATGGTACATCACCACCACGTGTCTTACAGGCACACTCTCCCATGGTACATCACCACCACGTGTCTTACAGGCACACTCTCCCATGGTACATCACCACCATGTGTCTTACAGGCACACTCTCCCATGGTACATCACCACCATGTGTCTTACAGGCACACTCTCCCATGGTACATCACCACCATGTGTCTTACAGGCACACTCTCCCATGGTACATCACCACCATGTGTCTTACAGGCACACTCTCCCATGGTACATCACCACCATGTGTCTTACAGGCACACTCTCCCATGGTACATCACCACCATGTGTCTTACAGGCACACTCTCCCATGGTACATCACCACCATGTGTCTTACAGGCACACTCTCCCATGGTACATCACCACCATGTGTCTTACAGGCTACACTCTCCCATGGTACATCACCACCATGTGTCTTACAGGCACACTCTCCCATGGTACATCACCACCATGTGTCTTACAGGCTCTCTCTCCCATGGTACATCACCACCATGTGTCTTACAGGCTACACTCTCCCATGGTACATCACCACCATGTGTCTTACAGGCACACTCTCCCATGGTACATCACCACCATGTGTCTTACAGGCACACTCTCCCATGGTACATCACCACCATGTGTCTTACAGGCACACTCTCCCATGGTACATCACCACCATGTGTCTTACAGGCACACTCTCCCATGGTACATCACCACCATGTGTCTTACAGGCACACTCTCCCATGGTACATCACCACCATGTGTCTTACAGGCACACTCTCCCATGGTACATCACCACCATGTGTCTTACAGGCACACTCTCCCATGGTACATCACCACCATGTGTCTTACAGGCACACTCTCCCATGGTACATCACCACCATGTGTCTTACAGGCACACTCTCCCATGGTACATCACCTACCATGTGTCTTACAGGCACACTCTCCCTATGGTACATCACCACCATGTGTCTTACAGGCACACTCTCCCATGGTACATCACCACCATGTGTCTTACAGGCACACTCTCCCATGGTACATCACCACCATGTGTCTTACAGGCTCTCTCTCCCATGGTACATCACCACCATGTGTCTTACAGGCACTACTCTCCCATGGTACATCACCACCATGTGTCTTACAGGCACACTCTCCCATGGTACATCACCACCATGTGTCTTACAGGCACACTCTCCCATGGTACATCACCACCATGTGTCTTACAGGCACACTCTCCCATGGTACATCACCACCATGTGTCTTACAGGCACACTCTCCCATGGTACATCACCACCATGTGTACTTACAGGCACACTCTCCCATGGTACATCACCACCACGTGTCTTACAGGCACACTCTCCCATGGTACATCACCACCACGTGTCTTACAGGCACACTCTCCCATGGTACATCACCACCACTGTGTCTTACAGGCACACTCTCCCATGGTACATCACCACCATGTGTCTTACAGGCACACTCTCCCATGGTACATCACCACCATGTGTCTTACAGGCACACTCTCCCATGGTACATCACCACCATGTGTCTTACAGGCACACTCTCCCATGGTACATCACCACCATGTGTCTTACAGGCACACTCTCCCATGGTACATCACCACCATGTGTCTTACAGGCACACTCTCCCATGGTACATCACCACCATGTGTCTTACAGGCACACTCTCCCATGGTACATCACCACCATGTGTCTTACAGGCACACTCTCCCATGGTACATCACCACCATGTGTCTTACAGGCACACTCTCCCATGGTACATCACCACCACGTGTCTTACAGGCACACTCTCCCATGGTACATCACCACCACGTGTCTTACAGGCACACTCTCCCATGGTACATCACCACCACGTGTCTTACAGGCACACTCTCCCATGGTACATCACCACTAAGTGTCTTACAGGCACACTCTCCCATGGTACATCACCACCATGTGTCCTACAGGCACACTCTCCCATGGTACATCACCTACCATGTGTCTTACAGGCACACTCTCCCATGGTACATCACCACCATGTGTCTTACAGGCACACTCTCCCATGGTACATCACCACCATGTGTCTTACAGGCACACTCTCCCATGGTACATCACCACCATGTGTCTTACCGCACACTCTCCCATGGTACATCACCACCACTGTATCTTACAGGCACACTCTCCCATGGTACATCACCACCATGTGTCTTACATGTACACTCTCCCATGGTACATCACCACCATGTGTCTTACAGGCACACTCTCCCATGGTACATCACCACCATGTGTCTTACAGGCTCTCTCTCCCATGGTACATCACCACCATGTGTCTTACAGGCACACTCTCCCATGGTACATCACCACCATGTGTCTTACAGGCACACTCCCCATGGTCCATCACCACCATGTGTCTTACAGGCACACTCTCCCATGGTACATCATCACCACGTGTCTTACAGGCACACTCTCCCATGGTACATCACCACCATGTGTCTTACAGGCACACTCTCCCATGGTACATCACCACCATGTGTCTTACAGGCACACTCTCCCATGGTACATCACCACCATGTGTCTTACAGGCACACTCTCCCATGGTACATCACCACCATGTGTCTTACAGGCACACTCTCCCATGGTACATCACCACCATGTGTCTTACAGGCTCTCTCTCCCATGGTACATCACCACAATGTCTTACAGGCACACTCTCCCATGGTACATCACCACCATGTGTCTTATAGGCACACTCTCCCATGGTACATCACCACCATGTGTCTTACAGGCACACTCTCCCATGGTACATCACCACAATGTCTTACAGGCACACTCTCCCATGGTACATCACCACCATGTGTCTTACAGGCACACTCTCCCATGGTACATCCCCACCATGTGTCTTACAGGCACACTCTCCCATGGTACATCACTACCATGTGTCTTACAGGCACACTCTCCCATGGTACATCACTACCATGTGTCTTACAGGCACACTCTCCCATGGTACATCACCACCATGTGTCTTACAGGCACACTCTCCCATGGTACATCACCACCATGTGTCTTACAGGCACACTCTCCCATGGTACATCACCACCATGTGTCTTACAGGCACACTCTCCCATGGTACATCACCACCATGTGTCTTACAGGCACACTCTCTCATGGTACATCACCACCATATGTCTTACAGGCTCTCTCTCCCATGGTACATCACCACAATGTCTTTCAGGCACACTCTCCCATGGTACATCACCACCATGTGTCTTACAGGCACACTCTCCCATGGTACATCACCACAATGTCTTACAGGCACACTCTCCCATGGTACATCACCACCATGTATCTTACAGGCACACTCTCCCATGGTACATCCCCACCATGTGTCTTACAGGCACACTCTCCCATGGTACATCACTACCATGTGTCTTACAGGTACACTCTCCCATGGTACATCACCACCATGTGTCTTACTGGCACACTCTCCCATGGTACATCACCACCACGTGTCTTACAGACACACTCTCCCATGGTACATCACCACCACGTGTCTTACAGGCACACTCTCCCATGGTACATCACCACCACGTGTCTTACCCGCACACTCTCCCATGGTACATCACCACCACGTATCTTACAGGCACACTCTCCCATGGTACATCACCACCATGTGTCTTACATGTACACTCTCCCATGGTACATCACCACCATGTGTCTTACAGGCACACTCTCCCATGGTACATCACCACTATGTGTCTTACAGGCTCTCTCTCCCACGGTACATCACCACCATGTGTCTTACAGGCTCTCTCTCCCATGGTACATCACCACCATGTGTCTTACAGGCACACTCTCCCACGGTACATCACCACCATGTGTCTTACAGACACACTCTCCCATGGTACATCACCACCATGTGTCTTACAGGCACACTCTCCCAAGGTACATCACCACCACGTGTCTTACAGGCACACTCTCCCATGGTACATCACCACCATGTGTCTTACAGGCACACTCTCCCATGGTACATCACCACCATGTGTCTTACAGGCACACTCTCCCATGGTACATCACCACTATGTGTCTTACAGGCACACTCTCCCATGGTACATCACCACCATGTGTCTTACAGGCACACTCTCCCATGGTACATCACCAACATGTGTCTTACAGGCTCTCTCTCCCATGGTACATCACTACAAAGTCTTACAGGCACACTCTCCCATGGTACATCACCACCATGTGTCTTACAGGCACACTCTCCCATGGTACATCACCACCATGTGTCTTACAGGCACACTCTCCCATGGTACATCACCACCATGTGTCTTACAGGCTCTCTCTCCCATGGTACATCACCACCATGTGTCTTACAGGCTCTCTCTCCCATGGTACATCACCACCATGTGTCTTACAGGCACACTCTCCCATGGTACATCACCACCATGTGTCTTACAGGCACACTCTCCCATGGTACATCACCACCACGTGTCTTACAGGCACACTCTCCCATGGTACATCACCACCATGTGTCTTACAGGCACACTCTCCCATGGTACTTCACCACCATGTGTCTTACAGGCACACTCTCCCATGGTACATCACCACCACGTGTCTTACAGGCACACTCACCCATGGTACATCACCACCACGTGTCTTACAGGCACACTCTCCCATGGTACATCACCACCATGTGTCTTACAGGCACACTCTCCCATGGTACATCACCACCATGTGTCTTACAGGCACACTCTCCCATGGTACATCACCAGCATGTGTCTTACAGGCACACTCTCCCATGGTACATCACCACCATGTGTCTTAGAGGCACACTCTCCCATGGTACATCACCACCATGTGTCTTACAGGCACACTCTCCCATGGTACATCACCACCACGTGTCTTACAGGCACACTCACCCATGGTACATCACCACCACGTGTCTTACAGGCACACTCTCCCATGGTACATCACCACCATGTGTCTTACAGGCACACTCTCCCATGGTACATCACCACCATGTGTCTTACAGGCACACTCTCCCATGGTACATCACCACCATGTGTCTTACAGGCACACTCTCCCATGGTACATCACCACCATGTGTCTTAGAGGCACACTCTCCCATGGTACATCACCACCATGTGTCTTACAGGCACACTCTCCCATGGTACATCACCACCATGGGTCTTACAGGCACACTCTCCCATGGTACATCACCACTATGTGTCTTACAGGCACACTCTCCCATGGTACATCACCACCATGTGTCTTACTGGCACACTCTCCCATGGTACATCACCACCACGTGTCTTACAGACACACTCTCCCATGGTACATCACCACCACGTGTCTTACAGGCACACTCTCCCATGGTACATCACCACCACGTGTCTTACAGGCACACTCTCCCATGGTACATCACCACTAAGTGTCTTACAGGCACACTCTCCCATGGTACATCACCACCATGTGTCTTACAGGCACACTCTCCCATGGTACATCACCACCATGTGTCTTACAGGCACACTCTCCCATGGTACATCACCACCATGTGTCTTACAGGCACACTCTCCCATGGTACATCACCACCATGTGTCTTACAGGCACACTCTCCCATGGTACATCACCACCATGTGTCTTACCCGCACACTCTCCCATGGTACATCACCACCACGTATCTTACAGGCACACTCTCCCATGGTACATCACCACCAAGTGTCTTACATGTACACTCTCCCATGGTACATCACCACCATGTGTCTTACAGGCACACTCTCCCATGGTACATCACCACCATGTGTCTTACAGGCTCTCTCTCCCATGGTACATCACCACCATGTGTCTTACAGGCTCTCTCTCCCATGGTACATCACCACCATGTGTCTTACAGGCACACTCTCCCACGGTACATCACCACCATGTGTCTTACAGACACACTCTCCCATGGTACATCACCACCATGTGTCTTACAGGCACACTCTCCCAAGGTACATCACCACCACGTGTCTTACAGGCACACTCTCCCATGGTACATCACCACCATGTGTCTTACAGGCACACTCTCCCATGGTACATCACCACCATGTGTCTTACAGGCACACTCTCCCATGGTACATCACCACTATGTGTCTTACAGGCACACTCTCCCATGGTACATCACCACCATGTGTCTTACAGGCACACTCTCCCATGGTACATCACCACCATGTGTCTTACAGGCTCTCTCTCCCATGGTACATCACCACAATGTCTTACAGGCACACTCTCCCATGGTACATCACCACAATGTCTTACAGGCACACTCTCCCATGGTACATCACCACCATGTGTCTTACAGGCACACTCTCCCATGGTACATCACCACCATGTGTCTTACAGGCACACTCTCCCATGGTACATCACCACCATGTGTCTTACAGGCTCTCTCTCCCATGGTACATCACCACCATGTGTCTTACAGGCTCTCTCCCCCATGGTACATCACCACCATGTGTCTTACAGGCACACTCTCCCATGGTACATCACCACCATGTGTCTTACAGGCACACTCTCCCATGGTACATCACCACCATGTGTCTTACAGGCACACTCTCCCATGGTACATCACCACCATGTGTCTTACCCGCACACTCTCCCATGGTACATCACCACCACGTATCTTACAGGCACACTCTCCCATGGTACATCACCACCATGTGTCTTACATGTACACTCTCCCATGGTACATCACCACCATGTGTCTTACAGGCACACTCTCCCATGGTACTTCACCACCATGTGTCTTACAGGCACACTCTCCCATGGTACATCACCACCATGTGTCTTACAGGCTCTCTCTCCCATGGTACATCACCACCATGTGTCTTACAGGCTCTCTCTCCCATGGTACATCACCACCATGTGTCTTACAGGCACACTCTCCCATGGTACATCACCACCATGTGTCTTACAGACACACTCTCCCATGGTACATCACCACCATGTGTCTTACAGGCACACTCTCCCATGGTACATCACCACCATGTGTCTTACATGCACACTCTCCCATGGTCCATCACCACCATGTGTCTTACAGGCACACTCTCCCATGGTACATCATCACCACGTGTCTTACAGGCACACTCTCCCATGGTACATCACCACCATGTGTCTTACAGGCACACTCTCCCATGGTACATCACCACCATGTGTCTTACAGGCACACTCTCCCATGGTACATCACCACCATGTGTCTTACAGGCACACTCTCCCATGGTACATCACCACCATGTGTCTTACAGGCACACTCTCCCATGGTACATCACCACCATGTGTCTTACAGGCACACTCTCCCATGGTACATCACCACCATGTGTCTTACAGGCTCTCTCTCCCATGGTACATCACCACAATGTCTTACAGGCACACTCTCCCATGGTACATCACCACCATGTGTCTTATAGGCACACTCTCCCATGGTACATCACCACCATGTGTCTTACAGGCACACTCTCCCATGGTACATCACCACAATGTCTTACAGGCACACTCTCCCATGGTACATCACCACCATGTGTCTTACAGGCACACTCTCCCATGGTACATCCCCACCATGTGTCTTACAGGCACACTCTCCCATGGTACATCACTACCATGTGTCTTACAGGCACACTCTCCCATGGTACATCACTACCATGTGTCTTACAGGCACACTCTCCCATGGTACATCACCACCATGTGTCTTACAGGCACACTCTCCCATGGTACATCACCACCATGTGTCTTACAGGCACACTCTCCCATGGTACATCACCACCATGTGTCTTACAGGCACACTCTCCCATGGTACATCACCACCATGTGTCTTACAGGCACACTCTCTCATGGTACATCACCACCATATGTCTTACAGGCTCTCTCTCCCATGGTACATCACCACAATGTCTTTCAGGCACACTCTCCCATGGTACATCACCACCATGTGTCTTACAGGCACACTCTCCCATGGTACATCACCACAATGTCTTACAGGCACACTCTCCCATGGTACATCACCACCATGTATCTTACAGGCACACTCTCCCATGGTACATCCCCACCATGTGTCTTACAGGCACACTCTCCCATGGTACATCACTACCATGTGTCTTACAGGTACACTCTCCCATGGTACATCACCACCATGTGTCTTACAGGCACACTCTCCCATGGTACATCACCACCATGTGTCTTACAGGCACACTCTCCCATGGTACATCACCACCATGTGTCTTACAGGCTCTCTCTCCCATGGTACATCACCACCATGTGTCTTACAGGCACACTCTCCCATGGTACATCACCACCATGTGTCTTACAGGCACACTCTCCCATGGTACATCACCACCATGTGTCTTACAGGCACACTCTCCCATGGTACATCACCACCATGTGTCTTACAGGCACACTCACCCATGGTACATCACCACCACGCGTCTTACAAGCTCTCTCTCCCATGGTACATCACCACAATGTCTTACAGGCACACTCTCCCATGGTACATCACCACCATGTGTCTTACAGGCACACTCTCCCATGGTACATCACCACCATGTGTCTTACAGGCTCTCACTCCCATGGTACATCACCACAATGTGTCTTACAGGCACACTCTCCCATGGTACATCACCACCATGTGTCTTACAGGCACACTCTCCCATGGTACATCACCACAATGTCTTACAGGCGCACTCTCCCATGGTACATCACCACCATGTATCTTACAGGCACACTCTCCCATGGTACATCCCCACCATGTGACTTACAGGCACACTCGCCCATGGTACATCACTACCATGTGTCTTACAGGTACACTCTCCCATGGTACATCACCACCATGTGTCTTACAGGCACACTCTCCCATGGTACATCACTACCATGTGTCTTACAGGCACACTCTCCCATGGTACATCACCACCATGTGTCTTACAGGCACACTCTCCCATGGTACATCACCACCATGTGTCTTACAGGCACACTCTCCCATGGTACATCACCACTATGTGTCTTACAGGCACACTCTCCCATGGTACATCACCACCATGTGTCTTACAGGCACACTCTCCCATGGTACATCACCACCATGTGTCTTACAGGCACACTCTCCCATGGTACATCACCACTATGTGTCTTACAGGCACACTCTCCCATGGTACATCACCACCATGTGTCTTACAGGCACACTCTCCCATGGTACATCACCACCATGTGTCTTACTGGTGAGCACATGAAGGTGAACACATCTAGGTGAGCACATCTAGGTGAGCACATCTAGGTGAGCACATCTAGGTGAACACATCTATGTGAGCACATCTATGTGAGCACATCTAGGTGAGCACATCAAGGTGAGCACATCTAGGTGAGCACATCTAGGTGAACACATCTAGGTGAGCACATCAAGGTGAACACATCTATGTGAGCACATCTATGTGAGCACATCCAGGTGAACACATCAAGGTGAACACATCTAGGTGAGCCCATCTAGGTGAGCACATCTAGGTGAGCACATCTAGGTGAGCACATCTAGGTGAGCACATCAAGGTGAACACATCTATGTGAGAACATCTATGTGAGCACATCCAGGTGAGCACATCAAGGTGAGCACATCTAGGTGAGCACATCTAGGTGAGCACATCAAGGTGAGCACATCAAGGTGAGCACATCTAGGTGAGCACATCTAGGTGAACACATCTAGGTGAGCACATCAAGGTGAACACATCTAGGTGAGCACATCTATGTGAGCACATCCAGGTGAGCACATCAAGGTGAGCACATCTAGGTGAGCACATCTAGGTGAACACATCTAGGTGAGCACATCTAGGTGAGCACATCTAGGTGAGCACATCAAGGTGAAAACATCTATGTGAGCACATCCAGGTGAGCACATCAAGGTGAACACATCTATGTGAGCACATCTATGTGAGCACATCTAGGTGAGCACATCTATGTGAGCACATCTAGGTGAGCACATCTAGGTGAACACATCTATGTGAGCACATCTAGGTGAGCACATCTAGGTGAGCACATCTAGGTGAACACATAAACTATGCCTATAATCTTACTGTTTATAGGTATAGATGATCCCCTAGATGTGGTCACCTAGATGTGCTCACCTAGATGTGGTCACCTAGACGTGATCACATATCATACCACGGTCGTGTGTAGTGATTATTTTGTGTCAGAGTGGTTGACAACTGGAATGCATTAGGAAGTAATTTGGTGGAGGCAGACTCCATACACAGTTTCAAGTGTAGATATGATAGAGCCCAATAGGCTCAGGCACCTGTACACTACCGCAAGCACAAATAGATGAGTACCTTCATGTGCTCATTTAGTTGTTCTCACTCTAATTATCAGTCTTTCATCTTGTTTATTACTTAAGTATTACTGATACCTTAAGCTGATTTTGAAATGTTCGTGTTTGTTTTAGTAATGATCGCAAGGTAGGAACCCCAGTTGAAAGATGAGAGAAGACTGGTATACATCAGTATATATGACTAATAGATTAGGTTAAGATTTTTCTTTTATTTAGCATACACGAATGCATACGCACATGTTGTGAGTTTTGCAACATATGTGAATGGCGTTCTGTGAGTGTTGCAACACAGAAATGAGGAGTTGTGAGTGTTGTAACACAGAAATGAGGAGTTGTGAGTGTTGTAACACAGAAATGAGGAGTTGTGAGTGTTGTAACACAGAAATGAGGAGTTGTGAGTGTTGCAACACAGAAATGAGGAGTTGTGAGTGTTGTAACACAGAAATGAGGAGTTGTGAGTGTTGCAACACAGAAATGAGGAGTTGTGAGTGTTGTAACACAGAAAAAAACATTTTGGAACACTCACTGATATTATGGAAATTCTGTGGTTGCAATAAGGTATTCCTGACTGGTGAAACACTCACAACACGTTATTCCTGTGTTGTAACGTTGCACATATACCTATAACACCTATAACATGTTATTAGTATGTTGCAGTACTCACAACACATTGTTCTGCGTTATAACAATCGCAATATGGTATTTTTTTGACATATTCACAGTATGTCATTTTTGAGTTGCAAGGCTCACAACACGCTATTTATTTTCGCATCACTCACACTACGTTGTTGGTGTGTTGCAACACTCACACTACGTTGTTGCTGTGTTGCAACACTCACACTACGTTGTTGCTGTGTTGCAACACTCACAACACGTTGTTGCTGTGTTGCAACACTCACACTACGTTGTTGCTGTGTTGCAACACTCACACTACGTTGTTGCTGTGTTGCAACACTCACAACACGTTGTTGCTGTGTTGCAACACTCACAACACGTTGTTGCTGTGTTGCAACACTCACACTACGTTGTTGCTGTGTTGCAACACTCACAACACGTTGTTGCTGTGTTGCAACACTCACAACACGTTGTTGCTGTGTTGCAACACTTACACTACGTTGTTGTTGTGTTGCAACACTCACAACACGTTGTTGCTGTGTTGCAACACTCACACTACGTTGTTGCTGTGTTGCAACACTCACACTACGTTGTTGCTGTGTTGCAACACTCACAACACGTTGTTGTTGTGTTGCAACACTCACACTACGTTGTTGCTGTGTTGCAACACTCACAACACGTTGTTGCTGTGTTGCAACACTCACAACACGTTGTTGCTGTGTTGCAACACTCACACTACGTTGTTGCTGTGTTGCAACACTCACAACACGTTGTTGCTGTGTTGCAACACTCACACTACGTTGTTGCTGTGTTGCAACACTCACAACACGTTGTTGCTGTGTTGCAACACTCACACTACGTTGTTGCTGTGTTGCAACACTCACACTACGTTGTTGCTGTGTTGCAACACTCACACTACGTTGTTGCTGTGTTACAACACTCACACTACGTTGTTGCTGTGTTGCAACACTCTCAACACGTTGTTGCTGTGTTGCAACACTCACACTACGTTGTTGCTGTGTTGCAACACTCACACTACGTTGTTGCTGTGTTGCAACACTCACACTACGTTGTTGCAACACTCACACTACGTTGTTGCTGTGTTGCAACACTCACACTACGTTGTTGCTGTGTTGCAACACCCACAACACGTTGTTGCTGTGTTGCAACACTCACAATACGTTGTTGCTGTGTTGCAACACCCACAACACGTTGTTGCTGTGTTGCAACACTCACAATACGTTATTGCTGTGTTGCAACACTCACACTACGTTGCTGGTGTGTTGCAACACTCACACTACGTTGTTGCTGTGTTGCAACACTCACACTACGTTGTTACTGTGTTGCAACACCCACAACACGTTGTTGCTGTGTTGCAACACTCTCAACACGTTGTTGCTGTGTTGCAACACCCACAACACGTTGTTGCTGTGTTGCAACACTCACAATACGTTGTTGCTGTGTTGCAACACTCACACTACGTTGTTGGTGTGTTGCAACACTCACACTACGTTGTTGCTGTGTTGCAACACTCACACTACGTTGTTACTGTGTTGCAACACTCACACTACGTTGTTACTGTGTTGCAACACTCACACTACGTTGTTGGTGTGTTGCAACACTCACACTACGTTGTTGCTGTGTTGCAACACTCACACTGCGTTGTTGCTGTGTTGCAACACTCACACTACGTTGTTGCTGTGTTGCAACACTCACACTACGTTGTTACTGTGTTGCAACACTCACACTACGTTGTTACTGTGTTGCAACACCCACAACACGTTGTTACTGTGTTGCAACACTCACAACACGTTGTTACTGTGTTGCAACACTCACACTACGTTGTTACTGTGTTGCAACACTCACACTACGTTGTTACTGTGTTGCAACACTCACACTACGTTGTTACTGTGTTGCAACACTCACCCCAAGTTTAAGTGTTTCGTAATGCTATAATAATAACAGATTTTATAATATATATAAAAGTTACTGGAATTCGTAAATATAACGTGATTGAATTTGTAAAATTTGATTAAATAGATGAAAAAAGTTTTAGATTAAAACTAAAGTTTTATCTGCGTAATATATGGAAAAAACGGCAGCTAACATGTCATATATAGAGTTGGAACTGGTGACCGCGTGAACACCGGGTCCGACCTCCCAGTCTGGCCACGACTCTTAATGCCTAATGAAGAACTCAACACTCATATGTTCATCCACTTCATCATACATCATCAGTTGACAGTTGAGGCCTGAGAAGCAAAAATCCACGAGGAAAAACTATAAGAAAAATATGTAAGGTAAGGCAAGGTAATTATGAGGTGAAAGCGCTAGGCCAGTATGCTTATATATCACTTGGAAGGATCATTAAGATGAGCTGAGATGTGAGGACGGAGTGAAGGAACGCTGCCCAACTACTTCCACTTCGGGAATCGAACAAAAACATATTTTATAAACATCAAGGATCTGAATATATTTAATCGAAGGAAACTCTACACAGTTGTTCTCTGTAATTCTATAAGGTATATCAAGGTATATACTTAGTACTTAATAAATATAAAAATATCAGGACAGGTTGTTTAATGGCATTGATGTGCTCACCTAGATGTGCTCACCTAGATGTACTTTCCTAGATGTGCTCACCTAGATCTGCTCACCTAGATGTGCTCACCTAGATGTGCTCACCTAGATGTACTTTCCTAGATGTGCTCACCTAGATGTACTCACCTAGATGTGCTCACCTAGATGTGCTCACCTAGATGTGCTCACCTAGATGTACTTTCCTAGATGTGCTCACCTAGATGTGCTCACCTAGATGTGCTCACCTAGATGTACTTTCCTAGATGTGCTCACCTAGATGTACTCACCTAGATGTGCTCACCTAGATGTGCTCACCTAGGTGTGCTCACCTAGGTGTGCTCACCTAGATGTGCTCACCTAGATGTGCTCACCTAGGTTTGCTCACCTAGGTGTGCTCACCTAGATGTGCTCACCTAGATGTGCTCACCTAGATGTGCTCACCTAGATGTGCTCACCTAGGTGTGCTCACCTAGATGTACTTTCCTAGATGTGCTCACCTAGATGTGCTCACCTAGGCGTGCTCACCTAGATGTGCTCACCTAGATGTACTTTCCTAGATGTGCTCACCTAGATGTGCTCACCTAGATGTACTTTCCTAGATGTGCTCACCTAGATGTGCTTACCTAGATGTACTTTCCTAGATGTGCTCACCTAGATGTGCTCACCTAGATGTGCTCACCTAGGTGTGCTCACCTAGATGTGCTCACCTAGATGTGCTCACCTAGGTGTGCTCACCTAGGTGTGCTCACCTAGATGTGCTCACCTAGATGTGCTCACCTAGATGTGCTCACCTAGATGTGCTCACCTAGATGTGCTCACCTAGATGTACTCACCTAGATGTACTTTCCTAGATGTGCTCACCTAGATGTGCTCACCTAGGCGTGCTCACCTAGATGTGCTCACGTAGGTGTGCTCACCTAGATGTGCTCACCTCGTTGTGCTCACCTAGATGTGTTCACCTAGATGTACTTTCCTAGATGTGCTCACCTAGATGTGCTCACCTAGCTGTACTTTCCTAGATGTGCTCACCTAGATGTGCTCACCTAGATGTACTTTCCTAGATGTGCTCACCTAGGTGTTCTCACCTAGATGTGCTCACCTAGATGTACTCACCCTAGTTATCAGTGTTAAATATTATCGAAAACTATGAACGAAAATCTACTTGCACACAAACAACATATATTGAGACATTCACACATGTTGTGAGCTTCACAACAGCAACGGAATAGAGTGTTGTGAGCGTTGCAATACAGGAGTGAGTTGTTATTGTTGCAACACAGAAATAATGTGTTGTGAGTGTTGCAACACATGACTAACATATTTGTTGTGAACATTGCAACATAAAATAATATACTGTGAGAGTAGCATCACGTTATTTCTGCGTTGCATTGGTGCAACGCTCACCACATAATATCATTGTTGCAATGGTGCAACACTCACCACATAATATCTCTGTGTTGCAATGGTGCAACACTCACCACATAATATCTCTGTGTTGCAATGGTGCAACACTCACCACATAATATCATTGTTGCAATGGTGCAACGCTCACCACAAAATATCACTGTTGCAATGGTGCAACGCTCACCACAAAATATAACTGTTGCAATGGTGCAACACTCACCACATAATATCCCTGTGTTGGAATGGTGCAACACTCACCGCATAAAATCCCTGTGTTGGAATGGTGCAACACTCACCGCATAATATCCCTGTTTTGCATCATTCACACCCCATTATTTCTGTGTTGCAACACGTTATTGCACGCAACATTCCTGTCCGTTGCACGTAACATTCAAAACACGTTATTCCTGTCCGCTGCAACATTCACGATGCGTTATTCTTGTATTACAACATTGCAACATTCACAACACATTATTACTGTGTTGCAGCGTTCATAATACTTTATTTCTGCGTTGCATTATTCACAGCACTTCTGTTCTGGGGTGCAACACTCACAACATATCACCCCTGAGTTGTAACACTCACAACGGATTATTTGTGCGTTGAAACTCTCACAACACGCTAATCTTGTGTTGCAATGATGTAACGCAACACTCCCAATCTATAATGTATGCGTGCAACACTTACAGAACGTCATTTCAGTGTTGCAGTACTCACAAAATGTCATTTATGTGTTGTAACACTCACAACACGTTATTCCTGTGTTGCATCGCTGCATCACTCACAACATGTTATTGCTGTGTTTCAACACTCATAAGACGTTAGCAATGTGATGCAACACTCAACTCGTTTTCCCATCAAGCGTTAAACGTTGTATTCTTGCACCATATTAATTGTTCATTGCTAATATGTAAATTACAAATGATAAGAGATTGAAAAGATAGAGAAAAGGTGATTGAAAAATAACAAAGTTATAAATAGATAAATATTAAATAATTAAACAAATAAAACATGAAAGAATAAATTAAATATATGCAAATAAATAGTTATTGAAGATGGTTAAGTGTATAAATACAAGTGATTAGGTATGTAAAAATGTGAATGGAATAATAAGTACATGATGATTAAAGAATTAATTTAAATGTGATAAATAGATATGTAAAAGGTGCTGGAATAGATCTATAAAAAGTGAATAAATATTAAAGGGGATTAAATAGATGAAAAAATAGAACCCAATAATTCCAATTAAAGTATTTTTTAGGCAATATATGAAAAAAGGAAGAAAGGATTCATGGAGTTGGAACTGGTGACCGCGTGAACACCGGGTCCAACTGGTGACCGCGTGAACACCGGGTCCAACTGGTGACCGCGTGAACACCGGGTCCAACTGGTGACCGCGTGAACACCGGGTCCAACTGGTGACCGCGTGAACACCGGGTCCAACTGGTGACCGCGTGAACACCAGGGTCCAACTATTGACCGCGTGAACACCGGGTCCAACTGGTGACCGCGTGAACACCGGGTCCAACTGGTGACCGCGTGGACACCGGGTCCAACTGGTGACCGCGTGAACACCGGGTCCAACTGGTGACCGCGTGAACACCGGGTCCGACCTCCAAGTCTGGCCACGACTCTTCCTGCTTAATGAAGAACTCAACAGTCATACATTCATCCACTTCATCATACATCATCAACTGACAACTTGAGGCGTGTGAAGGAGAAAGTCGGGAAGGAAAATTAATCTTTATGAGAAGAGGATGTAAGGTAAGGAAATGATGAGGTGAAAGCGCCAGGCCAGTATGAATATATAACACTTGGAAGGGACATTAGGATGGGCTGGGATGTGAGGACGGAGTGAAGGAACGGTGCTCAACCACTTGCACCATCGGGATCGAACGCCGACCCTGCAAGAAGCAAAAGTATGGAGTGGAAAAACGGTGCCTAATCACTTTGACCATCGGGGATCGAACAGAAAACATATTTTATAGACATCATAGATCTCAATAAAGTTAAACAAAGCGAACTATTCGAAGTTATTTTCTCACATTTATTAAGGTAAATAAATATTCAACCAGGAGATATTCTACTTAGTATTTATTTAATCAACAAATATTATGTTTACATTGGTTGTTTATGGACATACAAGTAATTATGGTAATATTATAGTAATAGTTCAGGTAATTATGGTAATATTATAGTAATAGTTCAGGTAATTATGGTAATATTATAGTAATAGTTCAGGTAATTATGGTAATATTATAGTAATAGTTCAGATAATTATGGTAATATTATAGTAATAGTTCAGGTAATTATGGTAATATTATAGTAATAGTTCAGGTAATTATGGTAATATTATAGTAATAGTTCAGGTAATTATGGTAATATTATAGAAATAGTTCAGGTAATTATGGTAATATTATAGTAATAGTTCAGGTAATTATGGTAATATTATAGTAATAGTTCAGGTAATTATGGTAGTATTATAGTATTCGTGAAGGTAATTATCCTGTTGCTGTCAATATCTTACGACAGTTAAAATGTTTTTGATTACATAACTTTATTGACCCAAGAAATTAAAGAATCGTGAATGAAAACAGGACTGCTAGTTAAAACTTGTCATATTCATATCCAAAATACACAGATTTAAAACGAATGCACACAGACATGTTGTTAGTGTTGCAACGCTCAGGAACGGCATGTTTTGGGTGTTGCAACACAGGAATAAGATGTTATAGTTAAGGTAATTATGGTAAATTCCTTTCAATATGTTACGGCATTTAACATATTTTTCGTTATATTTCTTTACTGATGTTAGAGAGGAAAGAATCCTGAATGACAACCTTGCTGTAAATGACAGTCCATATATAGAGAAGGAAAAATACAGACATAACACGAATGCAAATATAAGTGTTGCAACGTAAAGGAATACCGTGTTATGAGTGATACATTACAGGAATGAAGTGTTGTGAGTGATACATCACAGGAATGAAGTGTTGTGAGTGTTACATCACAGGAATGAAGTGTTGTGAGTGTTACATCACAGGAATGAAGTGTTGTGAGTGTTGCAACACAGAAATATCAAATTGTGAGTGTTGCAAAATATAAATAACGTGTTGTGAGTGATGCAACACAGAAATAAAATATTGTGATTGTTCAACTGCAGAAATAACAAATCTTTGTTTTGCAACAAAGAAAATAACGTATTTTGAGAGTTATAACCCAGAATAATGTATTGTGAGTACTGCAACACAGTAATAACATGTTGCAGGTGTCACAACGTTGCAACACAAGAATAACGTGTTGTGAGTGTTGCACCAGTATGGAATAATTTATTGTAACACATAATTACCGTGTTGTGAGTGAGTGTTGCATCATATTTTTTCTGTGATGCAAAACTCACAACACGTTATTTCTGTCCTGAAATACTTGCTATACATTATTTCTTAGTTGTAACGCAGACAACAAGTTATTTATGTTTTGCAACATACAATGTTATTGTTGGATTGCAACACTCACAATGTTATTGTTGTATTGCAACACTCACAATGTTATTGTTGGATTGCAACACTCACAATGTTATTGTTGTATTGCAACACTCACAACATATTATTACTGTTTTATAATATTATAATAATAATAAATATTATAATATATGAAAGTTGCAAGAATCGATATATAAAACGTGATTGAAAATATAAAATATGATTAAATAGATGACAAATATTATTGAACTAACACTAAAGTATCTTGTAGCCAATATATGGAAAAAGGAAGATTAAACCGAGAGTTCGAACTGTCGGCAGTTAACACCCCGGTGTTGACACCCTGAACACCCCGGTGTTAACACCCTGAACACCCCGGTGTTAACACCCTGAACACCCCGGTGTTAACACCCCGAACACCCCGGTGTTAACACCCTGAGCACCCCGGTGTTAACACCCCGAACACCCCGGTGTTAACACCCTGAACACCCCGGTGTTAACACTCTGAACACCCCGGTGTTAACATCCTGAACACCCCGGTGTTAACACCCTGAACACCCCGGTGTTAACACACTGAACACCCCGGTGTTAACACCCTGAAAACCCCGGTGTTAACACCCTGAACACCCCGGTGTTAACACCCCAGTGTTAACACCCTGAACACACCGGTGTTAACACCCTGAACACCCCGGTGTTAACACCCCGAACACCCCGGTGTTAACACCCTGAACACCCCGGTGTTAACACCCTGAACACCCCAGTGTTAACACCTTGAACACCCCAGTGTTAATACCCTGGTGTTAACACCCTGAACACCCCCGGTGTTAACACCCTGAACACCCTCGGTGTTAACACCCTGAACACCCCGGTGTTAACACCCTGAAAACCCCGGTGTTAACACCCTGAACACCCCGGTGTTCACGGGGTCGGACAGCGTGAACACCGGGTACAACTGGTGACCGCGTGAACACCGGGTCCAACTGGTGACCGCGTGAACACCGGGTCCGACCTCCCAGTCTGGCCACGACTCTTCCTGCTTAATGAAGAACTCAACAGTCATAAATTCATTCACTTCATCATACATCATCAACTGACAACTGAGGCGTGTGAAGGAGAAAGTCGGGAAGGAAAATTAATCTTTATGAGAAGAGGATGTAAGGTAAGGTAAGGAAATGATGAGGTGAAAGCGCCAGGCCAGTATGATTATATAACACTTGGAAGGGACATTAGGATGGGCTGGGATGTGAGGACGGAGTGAAGGAACGGTGCTCAACCACTTGCACCATCGGGGATCGAACGCCGGCCCTGCAAGAAGCAAAAGTATGGAGAGGAAAAACGGTGCCCAATCACTTGGACCTTCGGGGATCGAACAGAAAACATACTTTATAGACATCATAGATCTCAATAAAGTTAAACAAAGCGAATTATTCGAAGTTATTTTCTCAAATTTATTAAGGTAAATAAATATTCAACCAGGAGATATTCTACTTAGTATTTATTTAATCAACAAATAATATGTTTGCATTGGTTGTTTATGGACATACAAGTAATTATGGTGTGACGGGAAAGTGTTGGAGCGTTGATGTTCAGCAGTCCTCCAATGGCAGGTGTCAATGCCTGGTCACACTTACAAAAAAAATATAGACTGCTTGCCTGTTGTCTGTGGTAAGTTAGAGGGAGGAACACGTAAAACACAAAGTATGAACAATGAAACTTTAATATATTTACTTTAAACATATATGAAAATAAAGACAAATCTTGGGGAATTAAAAATTCAATGAAATAATAAAGAACTGCAAAGACAATGTGAGACACAATAATACAAAAGAGAAAATGTAAAAATGGTGCTGAGAATATCGGCTATGGCTGAAACCTCCCTTCGTATACGAGCTAATGAGCGAGTATGCCAGAAAGAGATGTCAACGCTAAGAGCACAAGGAATATTCTGAAGTTGATAGCTGGTCAGGCTCAGACGTCGACTCGGGTAGAGGGCGCCGAGGTGCGGTGTGCAGGTGCGCGGCTGGCGAGTCACCAATCAAGAGCAGGCAGGCTGGTGAAGGGTAGTTAGCTGGTTTGATGACGAGCCGGCGTGTGGAGGGTGTGTGGAGTAGGGTGATCTTTGGTACGTTTTCCCTCCTGGTCAAAACGCTTTGTGCTACTGGTAATGTATCTTGAATGTAGCATCTTATACTTGTATTTTTGGCATAACTTGAAGTAGGGAAGAGCAGGCTCAATCTCTCTTGAAAGAGATTATCGTCACAATGGTAATATCATAGTAATAGTTCAGGTAATTGTGGTAGAATTATAGTATTCGTGAAGGTAATTATCCAGTTGCTGTCAATATCTTACGGCAGTTATAATGTTTTTGATTACATAACTTTATTGACCCAAGAAATTAAAGAATCGTGAATGAAAACAGGACTGAAGTTAAAACTTGTTATATTCATGTCCAAAATACACAGATTTAAAACGAATGCACACAGACATGTTGTTAGTGTTGCAACGCTCAGGAACGGCATGTTTTGGGTGTTGCAACACAGGAATAAGATGTTATAGTTAAGGTAATTATGGTAAATTCCTTTCAATATGTTACGGCTTTTAACATATTTTTCGTTATATATCTTTACTGATGTTAGAGAGGAAAGAATCCTGAATGACAACCTTGCTGTAAATGACAGTCCATATATAGAGAAAGAAAAATACACAGACATAACACGAGTGAATATGTGAGTGTTGCAACGTAAAGGAATACCGTGTTGTGAGTGTTACATCACAGGAATGAAGTGTTATGAGTGTTACATCACAGGAATGAAGTGTTATGAGTGTTACATCACAGGAATGAAGTGTTGTGAGTGTTACATCACAGAAATATCAAATTGTGAGTGTTGCAAAATATAAATAACGTGTTGTGAGTGATGCAACACAGAAATAAAATATTGTGAATGTTCAACTGCAGAAATAAAAAAAATGGTTTTGCAACAAAGAAAATAACGTATTTTGAGAGTTATAACCCAGAATAATGTATTGTGAGTACTGCAACACAGTAATAACATGTTGTAGGTGTCACAACGTTGCAACACAAGAATAACGTGTTGTGAGTGTTGCACCAGTATGGAATAATTTATTGTAACACATAATTACCGTGTTGTGAGTGAGTGTTGCATCATATTTTTTCTGTGATGCAAAACTCACAACACGTTATTTCTGTCCTGAAATACTTGCTATACATTATTTCTTAGTTGCAATGCTGACAACAAGTTATTGTTGTATTGCAACACTCACAATGTTATTGTTGTATTGCAACACTCACAATGTTATTTTTGTATTGCAACACTCACAATGTTATTGTTGTATTGCAACACTCACAATGTTATTGTTGTATTGCAACACTCACAATGTTATTGTTGTATTGCAACACTCACAATGTTATTGTTGTATTGCAACACTCACAATGTTATTGTTGTATTGCAACACTCACAATGTTATTGTTGTATTGCAACACTCACAATGTTATTGTTGTATTGCAACACTCACAACATATTATTACTGTTTTATAATATTATAATAATAATAAATATTATAATATATGAAAGTTGCAAGAATCGATATATAAAACGTGATTGAAAATATGAAATATGATTAAATAGATGACAAATATTATTGAACTAACACTAAACTATCTTGTAGCCAATATATGGGAAAAAGGAAGACTAAACCGAGAGTTCGAACTCTCGGCAGTTAACACCCCGGTGTTAACACCCTGAACACCCCGGTGTTAACACCCCGAACACCCCGGTGTTAACACCCCGAGCACCCCGGTGTTAACACACCGGTGTTAACACCCTGAACACCCCGGTGTTAACACTCTGAACACCCCGGTGTTAACACCCTGAACACCCCGGTGTTAACACCCTGACCACCCCGGTGTTAACACCCTGAACACCCCGGTGTTAACACCCTGAACACCCCGGTGTTAACATCCTGAACACCCCGGTGTTAACACCCTGAACACCCCGGTGTTAACACCCTGAACACCCCGGTGTTAACACCCTGACCACCCCGGTGTTAACACCCTGAACACCCCGGTGTTAACACCCTGAACACCCCGGTGTTAACATCCTGAACACCCCGGTGTTAACACCCTGAACACCCCGGTGTTAACACCCTGAACACCCCGGTGTTAACATCCTGAACACCCCGGTGTTAACACCGTGAACACCGGGTACAACTGGTGACCGCGTGAACACCGGGTCCAACTGGTGACCGCGTGAACACCGGGTCCAACTGGTGACCGCGTGAACACCGGGTCCGACCTCCCAGTCTGGCCACGACTCTTCCTGCTTAATGAAGAACTCAACAGTCATACATTCATCCACTTCATCATACATCATCAACTGACAACTGAGGCGTGTGAAGGAGAAAGTCGGGAAGGAAAAGTATCTGAGGAAGCGAGGTAAGGTAAGGTAATTATGAGGTGAAAGTACTAGGCCAGTATGATTATATAGCACTTGGAAGGGATATTAAGATCATCTGGGATATATAAGGACGAAGTGAAGGAATGGAAAGCTAACACTTGGGTCATCGGGGATCGAACGTGAACCTTGCAAGAAGCGAGAGGACGGAGTGGAGTAACGGTGCCCATGAAGCACTGGGACCATCGGGGATCGAACACAAACGTATTTTATAAGCAGCACAGTTCTAATAAATTTCAGCAAACTGAAGTGTACACAGTTGTTCTCACCAGTTCTTTAAGGTTTATCAATTAGTTATTGAACTTAGTTAATGAATCAGTATTAAAGTTATGTTTATCAGTTATTGAACTACGCCTGGAACCCGTAGGTGCGGGACTCTGTAGTCCTCCTCCTTGGGTTCCTACCTTGAGGTTACCTTGAGGTGCTTCCGGGGCTTAGCGTCCCCGCGGCCCGGTCGTCGACCAGGCCTCCTGGTTGCCGGACTGATCAACCAGGCTGTTGGACGCGGCTGCTCGCAGCCTGACGTACGAATCACAGCCTGGTTGATCAGGTATCCTTTGGAGGTGCTTATCCAGTTCTCTCTTGAACACTGTGAGGGGTCGGCCAGTTATGCCCCTTATGTGTAGTGGAAGCGTGTTGAACAGTCTCGGACCTCTGATGTTGATAGAGTTCTCTCTCAGAGTACCAGTTGCACCTCTGTTTTTCAACGGGGGTATTCTGCACATCCTGCCATGTCTTCTGGTCTCATGTGATGTTATTTCTGTGTGCAGGTTTGGGACCAGCCCCTCTAATATTTTCCACGTGTAAATTATTATGTACCTCTCCCGCCTGCGCTCAAGGGAGTACAGTTTTAGGCTCTTTAGTCGGTCCCAATAGTTTAGATGTTTTACTGAGTGGATTCTAGCAGTAAAGGATCTCTGCACGCTCTCCAGGTCAGTAATTTCTCCAGCTTTGAAAGGTGCTGTCATTGTGCAGCAGTACTCCACTCTAGAGAGCACAAGCGTTTTGAAAAGTATCATCATCGGTATAGCATCTCTAGTGTGAAAAGTTCTTGTTATCCAACATGTCATTTTTCTTGTAGTTGTGACGGCTACTGTATTGTGTTCTTTAGAGGTAAGGTCTTCCGACATGAGTACACCCAGATCCTTTACATTGCCTTTTCGTTCTATGTTATGATTTGCCTGAGTTTTGTACGTGGTTTCCGTTTTTATATTTTCATTTTTTCCATAGCGCATGAGCTGGAACTTATCTTCGTTAAACACCATATAATTTCTGTAGCCCATAGAAAGACCTGATCTACATCTGACTGGAGGTTCGCCGTGTCCTCTATGTTGCCAACTCTCATGAAGATCCTAGTGTCATCTGCAAAGGATGATACAGTGCAATAGGTTGTGTTCTTGTCTATGTCCGAAATGAGGATGAGAAAAAGTACTGGAGCAAGCACAGTACCCTGGGGGACTGAGCTCTTCACGGTTGATGGGCTGGATTTTATTTTGTTGACTATTACACATTGGGTTCTGTTGGTCAGGAAATTGTAGATCCATCTGCCTATTTTTCCGGTAATTCCTTTTGAACGCATTTTATGTGCAATAACACCATGGTCACATTTATCAAAAGCTTTTGCGAAATCTGTGTAAAATACATCCGCGTTATGTTTGTCTTCCATAGCATCTAATGCCATATCATAGTGGTCCAGCAACTACGACAGGCAAGAGCGCCCTGTTCTGGAACCATGTTGTCCGGGGTTATGGAGTTGCTGTGATTCCATGTATTTTGTGATTTTACTTCTTAGCACTCTCTCAAAATTTTTTATGATGTGCGATGTTAGCGCTATCGGTCTGTAATTTTTTGCCTCTGCCTTATTTCCTCCTTTATGAAATGGTGCTATCTCTGCTGTTTTTAGTATATCAGGAATAACGCCAGTATCTAGGCTTTGTCTCCACAGAATGTGGAGGGCCTGCGATAGTGGTTTTTTACAGTTCTTTATGAATATGGAGTTCCAAGAATCCGGGCCTGGTGCAGAGTGCATAGGCATACTGTTTATGGCTTCTTCAAAATCCAGTGGGGATAGGGTGACGTCTGATATATGATTTGATGTTGGTATCGTATCCATGCAAAATTCATTTGGGTTATCAATCTTTAGTGTGTTTAATGGCTCGCTGAAAACAGAGTCGTACTGCGTCCTCAGTAGCTCGCTCATTTCTTTGTTGTCGTCGGTGTCTCTATTACTCCCTTATCTATCCATATCTCAACTATGGTATTTGTGCTTGGGGCTCTACTAACCAAAATCACTTACGTCCTCTAATTACTCAACACAAAGCTGCTATTAGGACAATATCCAATTCTGGCCCCAGACATCACTCGGTACCCCTACTTAAATCTCTGAATATGTTAGACATTAAGTCACTGCACATTCTCTCATGTGTATTATACATATATAAAACGCTAAACTATAACGCCAATCCTGATCTCAAAAGCTTCATAGAAGGTTGTATCAGAACCCATGAGCATCACACCAGAAATAAATACAGTTTTGATATTCCTAGAGTACGACTTAATCAAACTAGAAATGCTCTACAAATCAAGGGGCCCAGAATGTGGAATGACCTTCCCAACCATGTTAAAGACTGTACCTCTCTCAACCAGTTTAAGTTAAAAGCGAAGCTATACCTAATATAATTCCCTGTAACCTACCTTACCCTTCTATTGTCAACCAATGTCTGTTTTTTTCTTTAAAGAGCGCTGTTTGTCGACATAATTGTATTTGTGCTGCTTTTTCATCTATGTTTTCATTTCTTGTTTTCATTCTACTCATTATGCTCAATTAGTATTAAGCTTGTCATTTAAGTTTATCATGCCCGAAACGCTTTGCGTAATAGTGGCTTTAGGCATTGTATGTACTAGCTATACCTATAAGTCAAACAATCCTTGTAAATATTTATTGTATGTATGTACCTTACCTAAATAAAATTGTATTGTATTGTATTGTATTGTGAAAGTTCCATCTCCCTTTCGCAGGGGCCCGATACTAGATGTGGTTTTTGATCTTGATTTTGCATAGGAGAAAAAATATTTCGGATTTCTTTCTATTTCACTGATGGCCTTTTGCTCTCTTTGCCTCTCCTGGGTTCTGTATGATTCTTGTAGCTTCCGTTCAATTGTTTCTATTTCTCTACCTAACCTTCTTCGCCGTTCTTGAGATAGGGTGCGACTCTCAAGTTGTTCCGCGATTCGTTTTCTTTGCCTATATAGGGAACGACGTTCCCGTTCCAATCTGCATCTCTTCCACTTTTTTCTTAGAGGTATGCGGTTTGATCATATTTCTAGTGCTACTGAGCTTATTTTTTCCAGGCACTGGTTCAGGTTTGCATTTCCTAGCTGTTCTTCCCAGTTTATTTCTGTGAAGTCCTGGTTTATTCGCTCCCAGTTTATCTGTTTATTATTGAAGTTGAATTTGCTGAAATCTCCTCCACCGGGAATCTGGACTGGTTTTGAAGGTCTACTCCCCATGGTTGTCATAACTTCAATTAAGTTGTGATCTGAGTAACAGGTATTTGTAATCATTATGTTCCTGATCAATTCATCATTATTAGTGAAAATGAGGTCCAGCGTGTTCTCCTTCCTAGTTGGTTCTACTATTTGCTGGTTTAAGGCAAACCTGTCGCACATCCGTAGCAGGTCATTTGCATGTGCCTGTTCATTTAGGCTACTTCCTGGTATTCTTTCTGATATTACTGTATTAGCCAGGTGCTTCCATTTCAGGTGCCGTAGGTTGAAGTCCCCAAGCAGGATGATGTTCGGAGCTGGATTTGTGAGGTTTTCCAAGCAGTGTTCTATTTTCATTAGTTGGTCTTTAAACTGCTGAGGGTTTGCCTCCGGTGACTTATATACAAGGACAATAACTACATTTAGAATTAGGGTCCCTACAAACTCAACCAAAGATGGTACCCCCTATATATTTATATAACCTATATCTATAAAATAGAATGTTTATCCGAGGTTGGTGACCAGACACTTGGTGGGACTAGCCTCGCCCAGCTTTCCAAGATGAGTCATGTTGGGTAGGGGAGCGTCATAGCCTAGTCGGTGTCCGCCGAATTGTAATACTTTAAGAAATATCGGCATTTATATTACTTCCCTTACTTCATTACAAAATAAAATAAGGGCGAAGAGGTAGAACGGCTTATTGACAGAGCTCGGGTGCATGGGGGGAATTGTGTAAAATCCTGGTTTGTGTCTCGGAGAGGCTGCAGGATCCAAGTAAAGTCAGAAGAACTTCTGGTTGCAATTCTTTTACCATGTCGTAGCTCAGTCGATTAAGGCAGCGTCTGGGATCCTCTCGGACGTAGGTTTGAACCCTCGTCACGGCCCTTGTGGATTTGTTCATTTGATGCATCACGCTATTGTGATTTCTGTGTGTAATCTATGTAGGAGCTTATGATATATTAATAGCAGTGCCTATAAGCAACACATCCATCCTCCATCGTGCATATATTGATGTAATGGACAATGGGATAGTAGAATTTGGTATTATTGAATTTGTATAAACCGGCAAAGGTTTTGTCAAATCAAATCAAATGTTTATTCAGGTAAAGTACATACATACAAGGTGAGATACAAACATGTTGTGGGATTTATAGATAGAGCTTGTACATACAATGTCTAAAGCCACTATTACGCCAAGCGTTTCGGGCAAGGTTGGCCCGAACCTTTGTATTTGTTTCTCATAAAACCTAACCTAACTTTCCATCCAAGGTCTAATACATGCTAACTGAGGCCAAATATAGTACATATATATGTTATACTAGGCCTAGGAATATATATGTTTGCTTTTAGCTGTATTTTTTCCAGACTATAAGGTGAATAGTACCAAGTTCTACTATGTAATTGTCCATTACGTCAATATTTAATTTATATGTACGATGCTCTACATAGTTACAAAATGTACAGGAGGATGGATTGTATTCATTAAAGATATAAACATTTCTTTTGGTTTGTTATGGTAGGAGAAAATTAGACTGTAGCAGAGCGTAGTTTCGATCTACGGACCTCTGGGTTATGGGCCCAGCACGCTTCCACTGCGCCACTCTGCTGCTGGTGTTATTTAATTGGATGATACATTTTATAGATCTTTTATAATATTATAATTGGTAATATTTTCTTCATAAATAAAAGTATCAGTGTTTCTGCGCAGTAACGCACCAGTACGTACTGATCTTACGCATGGGATGCGCACATCATGGTTACTGGCCACAGCCAGCTGTGTATGACATACATCATAGCATGGGTATGTGATTACTGCTGCACACGATGGGTATGGGTTCACTACCACTCATGAACAGGACAAGTATTGGAGGCACTAACGCTCACAGGATAGGTATACATGGGGTCTACAGGATAAGTATGGGATCCACTCAGCCCTGGAGGCTGATCTGTCGTGTTTGTTGAGGTCTATAGCAACTCTTCTTGCATGTAAACATTCCAAGCATAAGAATTATATTTAGTGTCTGGACCGAGATTCATCAGTCAGTTACGCAAGTACTTACGAACATGTTATCTCAATCTTTGGCGACTTTACACATATTAAACAGTTGATGAGCTCCGAAGGACTGGGAGGCTGTTTATAATTATATATTATTTTCTAAATTGTTGTGTTATGCCGCCAATACTCGGTATGTAGATGTTCAACCCGTCCTCCTAATAGAATGGCGCCTTTTGACGAATACTCTTCCCGAGACCAACAATTGTCGTACTAGAAAATGGTAGCGGCTCGTGAAACTGCAGCCCATCCTCTTGTGTTGGTAGTACTTATAGTAACTATGAGGACCAAAGTACACATATCGACGTACAACGCTATTACAAAGTAGAAATCTGAACTATTGAATTTAGACAAACCGGAAAAGGTTTTGAATTTATATTGCAAAGACAACCTTAACTAACTGAACCTTCCTAGGCCTAATACACTCTATCTGAGGCCTAATATCGTACATATATGTGTGCTATACTAGACCTTGGAATATATATATTTTTTTTTAGCCTTTTTTGTTCAGACTATAAAGTGATAAGAACTATATACTTCACTTCAGACAATAAAGACAGTCTATAATTAAGACTATAATTAAGAATTCAGACTATAAAGTGATCAGTAAGTTCTATTATGTAATGACTTAGTACGTCAACGTTTGTACTATGGAGCATATACAACAACTACTGTGTAAACAGGAGGATGGGTCGCGACGTTGACATACTGTGCCGTTCTCTGTTGTGTTAGGATAAGGTCACTTACGCGCGAGAGTTTGTTGACGTTGGGAGACTTGAGGAGGACGGGCTGGATCACGGGGCCAAGTGTGACATCGCTGTCAAGTGTGTTATGTCGGTCTTGTCTGAGGTCAACCCCTAGAGTTGGCCTAAATAATCGCCCCCGGGTGGGCTCGAACCACCAACCTTTCGGTTAACAGCCGAACGCGCTAACCAATTGTGCCACGGAGGCTCGAGGAACGTACTAAACAAATTTGTAATAAGGCGGAATTACTTAGATATCGAAGTGTAATAATTATCTGAGTTTACTTGAGAGTTACTTATAGTGGCCTCGATCGGGACAGGAGGCCGGTGGTTTGTCGAAGGTCCCCCCATTTGCCTTGATGATCTTTTCCTGATGATGATAATTCCTATAGTGTCCTAATACCTAAGGCAACCTTGTGTCTAGTGGTCACGACGGAGACGGGAAGCCGGCAGCTTGTCAGTGGTTCCCCCATTTTTCTTAAGTTTCCTCCTTTTTTTATTCCCTAATTATCCTCCTTTCCCCCCACAAAAAAGAGTAACAACAACAAAAAAGACTCTGGGGTTGGAGTCCCTGTGCCTTCTTGTACCAACTTCGAGGTTAACTCCGGAGCTGGAGCCCCCTGGGGGGCAGTTCCTTGTTGCCTTCAACCTCGTTCTGACAGTTCCTGCGACGGCGCTGGAACCAATCTTATTGGCGTTTGCCTTTCCAATTGAGACGTTCGGTGCTGTGGAGAGGGGGACCTGCTGCATGGGTGACAGCTTCTCCCCCTTATCAACCTACCCTGGCTTTACGCCCTGGAGAGGCCACTCCAGACCGACAACCAGAGCGCAACTCCATAGTCTCCTGAGACAGATGGAAGCCTACTACTTGGATGGTCCACCAGTTTTTACATTCTTGTAAAGCCACTAGCACGCATAGCGTTTCGGGCAGGTCCTTTATCCTAATATGACTAATTCCTAAGATTAATATTAATCTTAATTAATAACTCCGGAATACGACCCGTCAACTCGTTTCACTGCAGGGTGAAGAGAGGCGTATTGTTAAGGATTGGAACCCAGTCAATCCTCCCCGGCCAGGATACGAACCCAGACTATACTGTTCGCGAAGTGCTGGGGCTAGGGTTTCACCACTGCGCCACGGGGACTGCATGCACGGGGACCAGTCATTGAAAGTTGCACAACAATTGGGAACTCAAGTAAGAAAGTCAACTTTATTTTCAAGGAAAATAAAGTTATTGAACTGTAAACCTCTCTGGTGCGGCCACATTTGGACTGCTGTATCAAGCATAGAGGCCTCAGCTTCAGAACATATCTGCTGTGGAGAAAGTACAACGCAGAGCGACAAAAAGCATCTCAGAAGTAAATCGGCTCCCATACCAGGAACGGTTGAGGGCCCCAGGACTAACACAGCAAGCCAGACGGGGCATGGTGGTTCCCATACCAGGAACGGTTGAGGGCCCCAGGACTAACACAGCAAGCCAGACGGGGCATGGTGGTTCCCATACCAGGAACGGTTGAGGGCCCCAGGACTAACACAGCAAGCCAGACGGGGCATGGTGGCTCCCATACCAGGAACGGTTGAGGGCCCCAGGACTAACACAGCAAGCCAGACGGGGCATGGTGGCTCCCATACCAGGAACGGTTGAGGGCCACAGGACTAACACAGCAAGCCAGACGGAGCATGGTGGCTCCCATACCAGGAACGGTTGAGGGCCCCAGGACTAACACAGCAAGCCAGACGGGGCATGGTGGCTCCCATACCAGGAACGGTTGAGGGCCCCAGGACTAACACAGCAAGCCAGACGGGGCATGATGGCTCCCATACCAGGAACGGTTGAGGGCCCCAGGACTAACACAGCAAGCCACACGGGGCATGGCGGCTCCCATACCAGGAACGGTTGAGGGCCCCAGGACTAACACAGCAAGCCAGAGTATACAGAACAGTGTACAGAATAAAGAGCCCCGAACAGTATACAGAAGAGTGTACAGTATACAGAACAGCATACAGTATATGGAACAGGGTACAGTACACAGAACAGATTACAGTGTACAGAACAGTATACAGTATACAGAACAGCATACAGTATACAGAACCCCGTACAGTATACAGAAGAGTGTACAGTATACAGAACAGTGTACAGTATACAGAAGAGTGTACAGTATACAGAACAGTGTACAGTATACAGAAGAGTGTACAGTATACAGAATAGTGTACAGTATACAGAACCCTGTACAGGATACAGAACAGTGTACAGTATACAGAACAGTGTACAGTATACAGAACAGTGCACAGTATACAGAACAGTGTACAGTATACAGAGCCCTGTACAGTATACAGAACAGCGTAAAGTATACAGAACAGTGTACAGTATACAGAACAGTATACAGTATACAGAACAGTGTACAGAACAGTGTACAGTATACAGAACAGCATACAGTATACAGAACCCTGTACAGTATACAGAACAGTGTAGAGTATACAGAACAGTGTACAGTATACAGAGCAGTGTACAGTATACAGAGCAGTGTACAGTATACAGAACTCCGTACAGTATACATAACAGCATACAGTACACAGAACAGTGTACAGTATACAGAACAGTGTAGAGTATACAGAACAGTGTACAGTATACAGAGCAGTGTACAGTATACAGAGCAGTGTACAGTATACAGAACAGTGTACAGTATACAGAACAGTGTAGAGTATACAGAGCAGTGTAAATTATACAGAACTCCGTACAGTATACATAACAGCATACAGTATACAGAACAGTGTAAGTATACAGAACAGCGTACAGTATACAGAACAGTGTACAGTATACAGAACAATGTACAGTATACAGAACAGTGTACAGTATACAGAACAGTGTACAGTATACAGAACAGTGTAAGTATACAGAACAGTGTAAGTATACAGAACAGTGTACAGTATACAGAACAGTGTAAGTATACAGAACAGTGTACAGTATACAGAACAGTGTACAGTATACAGAACAGTGTAAGTATACAGAACAGTGTACAGTATACAGAACAGTGTACAGTATACAGAACAGTGTAAGTATACAGAACAGTGTAAGTATACAGAACTGTACAGTATACAGAACAATGTACAGTATACAGAACAGTGTACAGTATACAGAACAGTGTAAGTATACAGAACAGTGTACAGTATACAGAACAGTGTAAGTATACAGAACAGTGTACAGTATACAGAACAGTGTACAGTATACAGAACAGTGTACAGTATACAGAACAGTGTAAGTATACAGAACAGTGTACAGTATACAGAACAGTGTACAGTATACAGAACAGTGTAAGTATACAGAACAGTGTACAGTTTACAGAACAGTGTACAGTATACAGAACAGTGTAAGTATACTGAAAAGTGTACAGTATACAGAACAGTGTACAGTATACAGAACAGTGTACAGTATACAGAACAGCATACAATATACAGAACCCCATACAGTATACAGAACAGCGTACAGTATACAGAACAGCTTACAGTATACAGAACAGTGTACAGTATACAGAACCTCGTACAGTATAGAAAACAGTAGAGTATACAGAATCTCGTACAGTATACAGAACAGTGTACAGTATACAGAGCCCTGTACACTATACAGCACCCCGTACAGTATACAGAACACTGTACCAATAATCCTGTCCAATAACGATGATCTGCTTTCAGCCTCTGATACTGCTATTGAATTCAATTGATTCTTCTCATCCATTGGGTCAACCTTGCAAATGATATTCCATCTTCCAGTACTGATGTTCAGGACTATCTTACAGGTAACTACCCACAGTCTCTGTACCTAACGCCCGCTAATTACACTGATGTTACTGACATAATCATTTCCCTTAAGACCAAATCTAGTGCCCTTGCTGAGATACCAACTCTAATCTACAAAAAAAACTCCAGATCTTTAGCCCATGCCATTGCATTGCTCTACAAGTCACTTGAACTCCAAACTTTTCCAGATATTCTAAAAAAAAGCGAGAGTAACCCCAGTCCATAAATGTGGTGATCTCACTGATGTCAACAACTTCAGACCTATATCAATTCTGCCAAGCTTGTCAAAAGTATTTGAAAAACTAATCTACAAGCAGCTTTACTCTTATCTAGCCAAACACAATATACGTAGCCCTTGTTAATATGGCTTCAGACCCCCCAAAAAAGTATTAACGATGCACTTAACTTGATACATGCAGCTCTTGATAAAACTTGATACATGCAGCTCTTGATAAAAATAAGTTCCCTGTTGGGTTGTTTGTGGACCTGCATAAGGCTTTTGACACTGTCAACCACCAAAACCTTCTTCTTAAATTACATCATTATGAAGTCAGAGGTCACTTCCTGCAATACCTTCAATCTTACCTTACTGACAGGCTTCAGTATGTTTCTGTGAATAATTCAATTTCTCCCACCCTACCCATCAACATTGGTGTTCCTCAGGGCAGCATACTTGGCCCTCTCCTCTTTCTCATCTACATTAATGACCTTCCAAATGCCTCCCAACACCTCAAACCAATTCTATTTGCTGACGACACAACCTTCATTTTCTCCAGTCCTGACCCTCTTACTCTAAATGTCACAGTGAATACTGAACTAAATAAAGTCCATATCTGGCAAACTGCCAACAAACTCACCCTCAACATTGACAAAACTTTCAATATTTTGTTTGGCAATAAATCCTCAAATCAAATTAATCTCGGGATAAACAATATCCAAATTTGTAACAAAGTAGATGGCAAATTCCTTGGTGTTCTCATAGACACAAAGCTGAATTTCCAGGGTCACATTCTAAATATATTAAAAAAAGTTTCAAAAACTGTTGGCATTCTTTCTAATATCAGATATTATGTACCCCGCCCTGCCCTGGTGACTCTCTATTACTCCCTCATCTATCCATATCTCAACTATGGTATTTGTGCTTGGGGTTCTACTACACAAAATCATTTACGTCCTCTAATTACTCAACAAGAAGCTGCTATTAGAACAATATCTAACTCTGGCCCCAGACAGCACTCGGTACCCTTACTCAAATCTTTAAATATGTTAGATATTAAGTCACTGCACATCCTCTCATGTGTACTCAATATATTTAAAACTCTGAACTGCAATGTCAATCCTGACCTTAGAAGCTTCCTAGAAGGTTGTAACAGAACTCATGGGCATCGCATCAGAAACAAATACCTATTTGATATTCCAAGAGTGCGACTTAACCAAACTAGAAATGCTCTACAATTCAAGGGACCCAGAACGTGGAATGACCTTCCCAATCATGTCAAAGACTGTACCTCCCTCAACCAGTTTAAGAGTAAAAGCAAGTACTACCTAATTAACTCCATGTAACCTACCTTAACCCCTATATGTCAACCCCATGTCTTGCTATTTTTTTTTTTAAACAATGCTGTTTGTTCACGAACTTGTACAATTTCTGATTTCTGCCATGTTCTCCCCCCCCCCTTTTTTTGTATTTTTTATTCCTTTTTTCAACATAATTTATACCAAATCCCAATTACTATTAAGTTTTATTCTAAGTTTTTTTCCCATACCTTGCCTGAAGCGCTATGCGTACTAGTGGCTTTAGGTATTGTATGTACTAGCTCTATTTATAAATCCAACATTATGTTTGTAAATCAACTATTTATGTACTTTCCTGAATAAAATTTACTTTACTTTACTTTACTTATTTTACCGGTAACAGAAGACAAACGACCCTGCCAACGGGCAAGGATTGAGGAATGAATAACTGGGTAGAAGTTGGAATAGAAGATAGGAGACAAATGGGCAAAATGTTTCTTTCACCCTAATGCCCCTGTTACCTAGCAGTAAATAAGTACTTGGGAGTTAGACAGCTGCTACAGGTTGCTTCCTGGGGGTGTGGAACAATAAGGAGGCCTGGTCGAGGACTGGGCTACGAGGACGCTAAGCCTCGAAATCATCTCAAAATAACCTCAAGATAACCTATTGTAAAGTCTAGGAGAGGGAATGTACTCCTGAATGGAGTATCTGGCATCTGGCATCAGCAAGAATTATAGAAAGCAGAAGGGTCCTACTATCAAAAGTGATCTTCACAAATTATTTATTTATTTATTTATTTATTTATATATATACAAGAAGGTACATTGGGATTGTGCGGATACATAGCATAGTAATTACATTCTTGTAAAGCCACTAGTACGCGCAGCGTTTCGGGCAGGTCCTTAATCTAAGAAAATTTTAAGTAGGCAAATATTTGCAAAATTTATAAAAATTATAACAGTTACATAGCAAGAAAAAAAATAAAAATTGAGAGAAAATTGTAGGCATATTAAGGCACATAGGTAGCTCAGATTGACTGCAATGACAGCTTGAATGGTAGTTTAACAAAACTTAGCAGGCACAATACAGCCAATGGCTAGCACATAAAAGAAGACAGCAATGAACACAATTATAAAGTTGTTTGGATTAAGTACATAAAGATTGGGAGATTGGGTAACACTAGATACAGAGCAAATTTAAAGCTCAATGTAGGAAACTACGAAGATGAAATTAGGTACTTTTTGTTTTTGTTTTTAAATGACGCAAAAGTTTTACAGCTTTTCAATTCACTAGGGAGTGGGTTCCATAGACTAGGTCCCTTAATTTGCATAGAGTGTTTACACAGATTAAGTTTGACCCTGGGGATATCAAAGAGATATTTGTTTCTGGTGTGGTGATAATGGGTCCTATTACATCTGTTCAGGGAGAGTTTCAGAGCATGGTTTGCATGGTTGCGAAGAGGCTGGTGACGACCACGAAAGGATTGGGTGAACGTATCAACCTTGAGGACAGAATGGTCTTGGGCTGCAAGGATATGTTTAATATCCTCGTGGCAGTCTTTCAGGTCCCTAACACCAGCCGCAACATAGTGCGGGCGGATAACAGTGCCAATACTGACATTTAACCTGGCATTTTTGGAGATCCCAACAGGGGTCTCCCCAATGCTGGACAATATGGCTAAGTGGGCAGCTGCTTCCTGAGAAGGAGCAGCAATGACACATGAACCAGTACGGGTGAGGTTAAAAGAAACAGAGGTATCCACTGAATCAACGAGGTGCTTATGGAGGAAGAAATCATCAGGCTGTGTAGAATCCAGATGGTTAAGATGAAAGTATTTAGTCCACGTAGCAGGGCCTAACAAGGTGTGGAACATATTAGCACTGGCAGGAATCATGCAAAATGCAGCTGTAGGGGGGGGGGGGGTTGAACGAAGTACCCCAAGTAAGAGAGGGGGGGTTAAAAGTGATGAGGTGGTCATCCCCTAGGTCGTAGAGCTCAACCCTACCACAGAGGTGGGAGGGGACCGGAGGGGGTTAATCATGAGGGTCAAAGGAGTAGCTTGATCTGGGCCCAATGTAGCGGGGGCTAAAGAGCCCAATCTTCCAACACAGTCCGCCTCGGGGGCTTGATCGTCCACCCCACAAGCCTGGGGAAGTTATAAGAGGATCATTCAGTGGCACAGAAATGAGCAGGAAATAATTTAATTTACGAATAAACTCCCATACCCACCATGGAGCCACAATTAGAAGATAGAACACCCGGCAAGATGGCCCCCCACCCCCCTATTCCAGGGGTGTATCATGAGTATACTCCCCGCAATCACCACCTTAAGAACCGTCAGTCCGTCAAAATCGGGTTCAGCAACGCAGGCGAGGATTGACAATAAAAGCGTCTCCTCTCTCACAACGTCGGGTACCACAGTTCTACGGGTGAAAGTGTGCCTCCCCAAACATCCGGGCGTCAAAACAGATGTTCGAAAGAATAATGAAGCATGCAAAAGATCGGCGGGAAATGAAAATTAGAAAGAAGAAGAGAGGGAAGGCAAAACGACACATAAGGAAGAGGAAATAGCATCCAGCATGATTAGTGAAGACGGTAGAGGACTGTCCCATGGAGCATCACACCCTGACTGCTGCCCACTAAGCCCCTATCACGAAAGGACAATGGGGTATGTCCTTTAGAAGCATAAGGCTACTAAAGGACAGAGGAAATGCTGTCCCATGGAGCATCACACTCTGACAGCAGCCCACCAAGCCTCCTCACGTCAACAACGGGCAGGAATGTGAAGGGGTGACGGTAGGAGACCAACTCCATCGTCACCCGGCGTTAAACCCTAAACTACTGCAGCAGACAACGACTGTCAAGTGGAAGGCAGTAGTGGGGGTATGCTGACCCAAACCAACACTGCTGCAACCCTATCAACAGCCATGTTAACTCTGTCTCAGGGGAAAAGGAAACTACTAGTCAGGGGCTGTTTTATGAGGGTTCCCAGAAAACCTTTGTCACACAGAGGGCGGCAGAACAAATGGAAATCAAACCAGTCATGCAGGTCACCCTGAATATACTTGGGTTTTTATCCAACAGTGGATCTAAACGTAGTCAAACCCTACACTCCCTTGGGTGGTTACCTCAGACCTGTATTCTCTATAGTCGTGGACACAATCCCATCTGACCTACATATACCAGGTCTAGGGATCACAATTAAACATTTAAAACAGCAGCGAGTCAAATTAGCTGACCCATAAAACAAATCCGACCGTATCAAAGATATAGGAGTGTTAATGGGGTCAGATTATTATAACTTCATCTCTGGCAAATACCAATTGCATGGGATGACCATACTGAACTCTGCAGGTGGAAAGTCACATTGTGTGAAGAGAACTAGAATGGTGGAGATGTGATTATAAACTAGTGAAGATATTGACTCTTATACGTTTCACCTTTTTTAAGCTGGGTCTTTCCCTATAATCCCGTCCACTCCCACAGCAGTACACAGGTGCACATAGTTACACAGCAGTACACATGTGCACATAGTTACACAGCAGTACACAGGTGCACATAGTTACACAGCAGTACACAGGTGCACATAGTTACACAGCAGTACACAGGTGCACATAGTTACAAAAGCAGTACACAGGTGCACATAGTTACACAGCAGTACACAGGTGCACATAGTTACACAGCAGTACACAGGTGCACACAGTTACACAGCAGTACACAGGTGCACAGTTACAAAAGCAGTACACAGGTGCACACAGTTACAAAAGCAGTGTGTAAACAAGAGGCTGGGTTGATATATTTGGAGGAGAGTGTGAAGCCCAGACTGTTACTGGGTCTCAGCCAGCAAGGGAGGCGCCACGCTGCCAGATGCATCAGTGTAAACATTGCCCCAACATCCCAGTGGAGTGTTTAAGGCACTCAACAACGGGTCGTTAGCAGTGTCTCCTATGACCAATTGCTCATACCTTTCCATGCATGTAATATTCTTTTGTCTTGGTGTCGAGAATGACTGATCATAATTACCTCAGGGAATGTTATTGATGAACAATCGTCAAGGGACTTACCAATATTAGACATATATGTGCAAGTTAGTGTACCCATTTATTGTTGTCCATTATGTGGAGTGTTTGACCATATGTTGATTTATTGGTAACTATTTTTGGCCAGGAAGTCAAGGTTATGTGTTGAAGATATTGAGCACATAGGGACATTAGCTGTATGTACAGTTTTGGCCAGGAAGTGAATATCATATGGTGAAGATATTGAACACATAATAATAATAATAATAATAATAATAATAATAATAATAATAATAATAATAATAATAATAATAATAATAATAATAAATAATAAATGTTTATTTAGGTAAGGTACATACATACAAGAGATTTTACAAAGAATGATGGATTTATAGATAGAGCTAGTACATACAATGCCCAAAGCTACTATTACGCAAAGCGTTTCTGGCAGGAAAAACATTAATGACTAAAGCTTAATACTAATGGGTATAAAGAATAAAATGTGTTGAGAACAAATAAAAATAGAGGTAAAAGAGGGGGGAACATGGCTGAAAATGCAGCACAAATACAATTACAAATTATTACAGAGAATTACATTCAAACAGCGTTGTTTTGAAAAAAAACAAAAGAGACATGGGTTGACAACAGAGGGGTAAGGTAGGTTACAGGGAATTTATTAGGTAGTGCTTCGTTTTTATCTTAAACTGGTTGAGAGAGGTACAGTCTTTAACATGGTTGGGAAGGTCATTCCACATTCTGGGTACCTTGATTTGTAGAGCATTTCTAGTTTGATTAAGTCGTACTCTAGGAATATCAAAACTGTATTTATTTCTGGTGTGGTGCTCATGGGTTCTGTTACAACCTTTAATGAATCTTTTGAGGTCAGGATTGGCATTACAGTTCAGCGTTTTATATATGTATAATACACATGAGAGAATGTGCAGTGACTTAATATCTAACATATTCTGAGATTTGAGTAGGGGTACCGAGTGATGTCTGGGGTCAGAGTTGGATATTGTCCTAATAGTAGCTTTGTGTTGAGTAATTAGAGGACGTAAATGATTTTGGGTAGTAGAACCCCAAGCACAAATACCATAGTTGAGATATGGATAGATGAGGGAGTAATAGAGAGTCACCAGGGCAGGGCGGGGTACATAATATCTGATCTTAGAAAGAATGCCAACAGTTTTTGAAACTTTTTTTGATATATTTAGAATGTGTCCCTGGAAATTCAGCTTGTGGTCGATGAGAACGCCAGGGAATTTGCCATCTAATTTGTTACAAATTTGGGTATTGTTTATTTTGAGATTTATTTGATTAGAGGATTTATTGCCAAACAGAATATAGAACGCTTTGTCAATGTTAAGGGTGAGTTTGTTGGCAGTTAGCCAAAGATGGACTTTATTTAGCTCAGTATTTACTGTGGCATTTAGAGCAAGGGAGGGATTCGCTCACTGGCCGCCAGAGGGCCAGGACGTGCTCGTTTGACCTGCCAGTTGTCGCCTGGTGCTGATTGGAGGCGGGTGTGGATTGTGGTGTGGTGCGCCCGCTGGCCGGAGGGCCCGGCTGGTGGTATGGTGGTTGGTGGTGTGTCCCGCGTACAGCGGGTGGACACGGCGTGCCTTGACTTCTCAGGGGATGTGGACTGGGCGATTGTGGAAATTGCTGTCGTCGATGTGCTTCAAGCGGATGTCCAGGATTTGATAGGGCTGGAAAAGCTTTTCCCTACGTGAGTGGCGATGACCTTCTGCAGGAGCTCGCTGTACAAGGAGTTTGTGGCGCGTTGGGCCAGCCACTCGGTTCCAGTCACCGACACGGCTGTGTCTGTGGCCGTTTCGGATCCCTGGGGGGCCGTGCAGTACGTGAGTGTGCATGGTGTACCGGTGACGTTCTCTGAGGATGAGCTGCGGGTTGTGTTTGGAAAGTATGGAGAGGTGCAGTTTCATAGTTTCAACCATCTGCGTATAGGTCGGCTGAGCGGGCTGCGTACGGGCATTCGTACGCTAGGTATGAAGATTACGTCACCGGTACCGTCTCGTCTTCTGTATCGTGGGCTTTCGCTCAGAGTATTTTATCAGGGACAGACTCGCACTTGTTTCCGGTGTGGTGCTGAGGGCCATGTGGCAGCGAGCTGTGATGCTCCTCGGGCTGAGGCTCCCTCCGTTTTCTTGGAGGGTGACTTTCCCCCCTTTGGAGACGCGGGGGGCTTCCTCATCGCCTTCTCGCCCTGGCGAGGTGCCTGGGGTGGTTCCTGCGGCGGGTTCAGCAAGTGCTCCCTCTGTCCCTGTTTGGTCGGGACATAGTACGTCTGCTTCCCCGGTGTGCTCTGTGGGAACGGGAGCTCCTACCTCGGGGGTTCCTCGTTCGGTGGTGGCGGAGGTGCATCCGCGGCCGGAGGCTTCTGTGCGGTCCTCGGCTGCTGCTGTTGGTGTGGTGCCTGCTTCCCCTGCTGAAGATTGTCTGCTGCCCGGGGATGCTGGGGTGGTGGGGTGTGTGTCCTCCTCCCTGCCCTCTGACTCTGCGTCGACTCCCTCGTCGTCTACGAAGGTCGCCTTGTCCAGTGGTTCGTCAGCTGTGATTGCCTCGGCGTCCGTGGTGGATGCCCCCTGTGAGCTGGAGTGTGCTCTCCCTTTTTCTGGACCTGCTCCTTCTGCTCCGGTCTCCGGGCGTGGTGGTAGGCTGTGGCCCCATGCTGTGGAGGTTGCTGGTGTGTGTGTCCGTGCTGCTTCGGCTTTGGGCCCGCCCGTGTCGGGTTCTTCTGGAGCACCCCTTGCTGGGGGTCGTTGTACCGACGATCAGCAGCCTCATGTGAAGCGCCGTCGTTTGGCTCAGGATACATCGCCTCGTCGGTTGTGGGCGGAGGGTGGAGTTGCGATGGAGGTTGCGGGCGAGGACATCGAGGAGGTTTCTTCTGTGGTGCCTCCAGTGACGGCAGCTGCGCCTCCTGATGGTGGCACCTCTGGGTGGGTGGCTCATCGCGGTGACCGGGACCTGGTGGTCGTGTTGTCTAAGAGTAACTGTCGGGGGTCTTCGGCCCTTGTTCCGGTTGGTGGGGGCTCTGCGGATCCGGCAGAGGGCTCGTCCGTGGGGCTGGGTACGGCGACTGGCGGTGTTCACTGTGATCGCCCTGGGGTCCAGGATGAAGTGCGGCCTGTGTGTCGCGACGGGTTAGGGGTGTCCTGAGGTTGTCCCGATGGCGCCCTCTGTAGTTTGTGCGTCCTTGAATGTTCGGGGTTTGAATGCTCTTGGGGTCCAGTTGGGCCTGTTGGATGTTTTGCAGGAGCAACGTGTGGATGTGGCTCTCATACAGGGGCATAATGTGCATGATGTGTCTGTGTTGCAGTGTCTAAGCGTGCATTATCATGTGGTGCTCAACTCGCCGAGGACGCCTTTCGGGGGGACCCTTATGTTATTCTCTCGTAAGGCCTCCTTCTCCATGCTTCACACGGAGTTGGACGAGGATAGGCGGGTGTTGTTTGTGCGGGTGGAGTTTTTGGGGGTCGTGATTCCGTTTTTGACGGTGTACGCCCCCTCGGGTGCAGTGCGTCGTCGGGAGAGGGAGGAGTTTTTTCGGGTGGGGCTTCTTCCTTTCTTGCGCCATGATACGCGGGGCATGATTTTTGGAGGGGACTTCAATTGTGTGACGAGTGCACGGGATTGTTGTAGCGCTCGTCCGCAGAATGTCTCGGGTGCGCTGCTGGAGGTGGTGCGTTCATGTGGTTTCCGAGACGCTGCCGTGCTCTTTGGTGGAGGGTTGTCGTTTACTTTTGCTGCACGTGGGGTGCGTTCGCGCATCGATAGGGTGTATGTCAATGGTGGGGAATGTACGGTGTATGATTTTCGCACTGTCCCGGTTGCATTCTCCGACCACAGTTTGGTGGTGGTCCGGGTTGGGGTACCCAGTCAGGTGCGGGTCGGTGCGGGGTGGTGGAAGCTACACTGTGGGTTGTTGCGTTCTCCGCGTGTTTGTCGTCAGTTTCGGTGTTGGTGGGTCGGGATTCGAGCCCGGCGTTGTGAGTTTCTGTCTGTCTTGGAGTGGTGTAAAGTGCAGTGTCGTTTGTTTTTTCGCGTGGTTGCTAAGCGCGAGGCTGCTGGGCGCTTTGGGTTGCTGCGGTTGTTGCAGGCGCAGCTGTCGAGGTTGTATGTAAGGTACGATGCTGGTGTTGATTGTTTTGATAAGATTGTGGACTGCAAGGCGCGTATATGTGGGTTGCGGAGTGAGTGGGCGGAGGGTGTGCGTGTGAGGGCTCGTGTAAGTGAGAGGAGTAGACGGGGAACGGATTTCTCCATTTCTTTTAAGTAAGGTACGGGCCGCGCGGGACTCTGTTCTTTTTACGGCCTTGCAACGGCCAGATGGGACGGTTGTTTCGGACACTGGTGGGGTGTTGCACTATGTTCGGCAGGAGTTGGCTGCGCTGTATGCGGAGGTGGCTGGGAACGCCGCACTTGCGGAGGATTTCTTGGGTCGGTGCCTTCCTGGGTTGTCGGTTGCGGAGTGTGCTGGTCTGGTGAAAGAGGTCTCCTTGGCGGAGCTGCTTGTGGTGGTGCGGTCGTTTCGTTCCGGGAAGGTGCCGGGTTCGGATGGTCTTCCTATTGAGTTCTATGTCACCTTTTGGGATGTGTTGGGAGATGTTCTGCTGGAGGTGGTCCAGTCTTGTCTTCGGGAGTGTGTTCTGCCTATGTCTCAGTGCGTTGGGATTGTGCGGCTTCTCCCGAAGTCGGGCGATCTACAGTTATTCTCAAACTGGCGGCCCATTACTTTGTTGAATGTCGACTACAAGATCCTGTCTAAGGTCTTGGCTGGTCGGTGTCGCAGTGTTGTTGCGTCTGTTGTCTCTGTGGAGCAGTTTTGTGGTGTTCCAGGTCGTTCCTTGTTGCATTGCAATGCATTGTTTCGAGATGTGCTCTTGTACGTGTCCGACTCTCGCTTGTCGGCAGCGATGCTTTGTCTGGATTGGTCGAAGGCTTTCGACCGTGTGTCGCTCGATTTTGTGTTTCGTGTGTTGGGGAGGCTAGGATTTCCGCCCTTGTTTGTTCGTTGGGTGCGTATGTTGTACGCTCAATGTTGTAGTCGGGTCTGTGTAAATGGGTTTTTGAGTGATTCTTTCCCTGTGCGTCGCTCGGTGCGGCAGGGTTGTCCGCTTTCGATGCTCCTGTATATCGTCTTTCAGGAGCCGTTTTTTCGGGCGATCAAGGGATGCCCGTTGATCGTCCCCCCCCCGTTTGCCGTCGGGTCTTCGGTTGCCTATCTGCGGTTATGCAGATGATACAGTCCTGTTCCTGGCCTCGGAGGGGTCGGTTGGGGCGGTCCAGGTTGTGGTTGAGAGGTTTGAGTTGGTCACTGGGGCGCTGGTAAATCGTGCGAAATCCGGTCTTATGGGTCTTGGTGGGTGGTCCTCTCGCCTTGTGTGGGTGGGGTCATGGTTTCCGGTTGTCACTTCTATGCGGGTTTTGGGGCTTACCTGGTTTGCTTCCTATGAGAGGTCCTTGGCTTGCAATTGGGATATGGTTTCCCGGAGTGTCGGTGTTGCGATTGGGTTGCTGGCTGTACGCCCGTTGACGCTTTATCAGCGGGCGTTGCTTGTGAATTGCAAAGTTTTGTCCCGGGTCTGGTTCGTGGCTCGGGTTTTCCCCCTGGATCGTAAGCTGGCTTTCGGGTTGGAACGCCAGGTTTATCGTTATGTGTGGTGTGGTCGTTACCACCCAATTCGCCGGTCGACGTTGGTGTTGGCTGTGCGGGAGGGTGGGGTGGGCATTCCTGATGTGTTCACGAGGGCTCGGGCGCTCTTTTGGGTCTCGTTGTGTCAGGGGTTTGAGTTGGGTGGGGGGCTCAATGGTTTGTGTGTTTATTATTGCTCTGTTAGGTTTAGCTATTTGGTGGATTTTGGTGTTTGTCGGGAGGCGGCGGTCTGTACCCCCCCGGTTTACTCTTGGGCGGTGGCGATTCTTCGGGAGGTATGCCGTTGTCCGGGGTTCCTGTCCTTGTCGGTCAAGGCGGTGTATCGGGTTTTGTTTCGTCATGTTCCACCGCGGGTGGAGGGTTTGTTCCCGTGTCGCGATTGGGGGGATGTGTGGGCGGCACTGGGGGCTCGGTTTCTGGCTCCGCAACAGCGGGAATTGTTGTTTCGGCTCTTGCATTTGTCGTTGGCGACTAATGCACGGTTGTGCATGCTGGGTTTGCGTGCCTCTGATGCGTGTGTGCACTGTGGTCTCCCTGAGACGCAGTTGCATGTCTTTTATTTTTGCGGGCGGTTGCGGGGTTTGCTTGATTGGTTTCGGGACGTGTTGGTTGGAGTTTGTGGACCTGAGTGTCGGGGTGACCTTTTGAGATTTTTGTTTTTGTCCTTTCAGCGGAGGTCGCGCCGTGTCTGCAATACGCTTTGTCTTCTTGTTGCTGACTTTGTGTATTGTGTGTGGGTGGGTCGGAGGGAGGGTTATGGGGTTGCTAGGCTTTTGGGGTTTTTGAGGGGTCGTTTGCGGTTCACGTGGTGGTGGGTGCAGCGTGCGTTTCCGAGCGAGTTCCGTGGTTGGTTCACGGGTGGGTATGTGCGTCGGGTTGCTTTTGGGTGAGTGGTCTTCTGTTTTAATCCTCGATCCCCGGCCCTCCGGTGGGCCTCCTCGGGGGAGTTGTGATGGGTGTGTGTGTGGTTGCTCCTGTGGTTGTGTGTTCGGTTTGGTGTGTGGGGTTGTGTGTGAGTGTGGGTTTGCTTCTATGTTGGCTCCTACGTGGGCCGTTGCTTGTACCTTGAGTGAGTTGCATGCGGCTGTTTTGTTACTCATTTTGTTGGTTTGATTGCTGTTCTTCCTGGAAGGGTGTTTGTTTGGGGTACATGTATCTCTGTGTTTCATTGTTCGCCCCGGATTCTTTCTTGGGGTTGTCATATAGTTGTGCCTGGGCCTTGGCCATGGTTTGTTTTTGTTACTTATATGCTTTGTGTGCGATGTGCTTATGCTTTGTGCTATTTCTGTACTTATGTGCATTGTGTATTTATATGTGTGTCTGATTTATTCTTAATATGTTGGTTGTGTCTTTCCATGTCCGTATGCGTCCGTTTGTTGTGTGTCAGTTTCTATGTTTATTTGTATTCGGACTTGTGTCCCTGGAGTTTCTGGGGTCTTATTATGCAATGTTCTCTTCTATGCCTGTTTATGATTATGTTTTTGTTGTTATGTTCTGTTCTTGGGTTCATGTCATGTATATATTGTGCTATACTTTGTATATTTCTTTTATCAAAATAAAAAAAAATAAAAATTACGCAAAGCGTTTCGGGCAGGAAAAACATTAATGACTAAAGCTTAATACTAATGGGTATAAAGAATAAAATGTGTTGAGAACAAATAAAAATAGAGGTAAAAGAGGGGGGAACATGGCTGAAAATGCAGCACAAATACAATTACAAATTATTACAGACAATTACATTCAAACAGCGTTGTTTTGAAAAAAAACAAAAGAGACATGGGTTGACAACAGAGGGGTAAGGTAGGTTACAGGGAATTTATTAGGTAGTGCTTCGTTTTTATCTTAAACTGGTTGAGAGAGGTACAGTCTTTAACATGGTTGGGAAGGTCATTCCACATTCTGGGTCCCTTGATTTGTAGAGCATTTCTAGTTTGATTAAGTCGTACTCTAGGAATATCAAAACTGTATTTATTTCTGGTGTGGTGCTCATGGGTTCTGTTACAACCTTCAAAGAATCTTTTGAGGTCAGGATTGGCATTACAGTTCAGCGTTTTATATATGTATAATACACATGAGAGAATGTGCAGTGACTTAATATCTAACATATTCTGAGATTTGAGTAGGGGTACCGAGTGATGTCTGGGGTCAGAGTTGGATATTGTCCTAATAGCAGCTTTGTGTTGAGTAATTAGAGGACGTAAATGATTTTGGGTAGTAGAACCCCAAGCACAAATACCATAGTTGAGATATGGATAGATGAGGGAGTAATAGAGAGTCACCAGGGCAGGGCGGGGTACATAATATCTGATCTTAGAAAGAATGCCAACAGTTTTTGAAACTTTTTTTGATATATTTAGAATGTGTCCCTGGAAATTCAGCTTGTGGTCGATGAGAACGCCAGGGAATTTGCCATCTAATTTGTTACAAATTTGGGTATTGTTTATTTTGAGATTTATTTGATTAGAGGATTTATTGCCAAACAGAATATAGAACGTTTTGTCAATGTTAAGGGTGAGTTTGTTGGCAGTTAGCCAAAGATGGACTTTATTTAGCTCAGTATTTACTGTGGCATTTAGAGCAAGGGGGTCAGGACTGGAGAAAATGAAGGTTGTGTCGTCAGCAAACAGAATTGGTTTGAGGTGTTGGGAGGCATTTGGAAGGTCATTAATGTAGATGAGAAAGAGGAGAGGGCCAAGTATGCTGCCCTAAGGAACACCAATGTTGATGGGTAGGGTGGGAGAAATTGTATTATTCACAGAAACATACTGGAGCCTGTCAGTAAGGTAAGATTTGAGGTATTGCAGGGAGTGTCCTCTGACTTCATAATGATGTAATTTAAGAAGAAGGTTTTGGTGGTTGACAGTGTCAAAAGCCTTACGCAGGTCCACAAATAACCCAACAGGGAACTCCTTCTTATCAAGAGCTGCGTGAATCAAGTTAATCATACTAATAAGTGCATCGTTAGTGCTTTTTTTTGGGTCTGAAGCCATATTGACAAGAGCTAAGTATATTGTGTTTGGCTAGAAAAGAGTAAAGCTGCTTGTAGATTAGTTTTTCAAATATTTTTGACAAATTAGGCAGGATTGATATAGGTCTGTAGTTGTTAACATCTGTGAGATCACCACATTTGATACATCAAATGATCACGTACATAAGATATATGTACAGTTTTGACCAAAGGTTCACCTCAGATACAGAGGAGACAGTCACAATGTGGGGCCCATTTGAAGAAAAATCTTTTCTATTTGCTTTCCCGAATGCAATGCGTACGTCGCCAATGTACATGTGGCAGACGCTTCACGAAGCTGTCGGAATCAGCAGAGAAAATACGAGAGCAACTGTACAAGGCCTGGGAGCAAGGTCGAGTTAGAGTCCTTGAGGATCTCTTCTCAGACTAGCCTCACCTGGTCCTGGTCCATGTTGATCATTGGAATCTCCTCAATGCATGAAACACTTTAAGGACTCCTAGGGTCCTCATCACATTTATAGTTTAGAGACTAATTTCCCACCAGGAGATTCGAGGTTGCTGTAAGGCTTCTGTGCTGGCTAGGGTTCGAATCTCCTGGTGGGAAAGTGTTCTAAAGTTGTATAACTTCTCTTGCGTGTTTAGGCAAGTTGTGCATTAAGCATAGACACAGATTTCTCCCATATTAACAGGAATTTGATGAAAGAACGTGAGTGACCCCTCACTAACTCTAGTTGCCCTTGGGAGGTGGTGATCTTTGGAGGGTTTAAATACCCCCAAAATTACCATCTCTTTTAAGGGTCTGAGTTTGGTGCAGTGGGTTAAAGGTGTACCAATTATGCCAGTTGCTGTAAAGCTTCTGTGCTGGCTAGGGTTCGAATCTCCTGGTGGGAAAGTGTTCTAAAGTTGTGTGTGTATATATATATATATATATATATATATATATATATATATATATATATATATATATATATATATATATATATATATATATATATATATATATATATATGTCGAACCTAGTTGCCAGAACGCACTTCTCAGCCTACTATGCAAGGCCCGATTTGCCTAATAAGCCAAGTTTTCATGAATTAATGTTTTTTTCGACTACCTAACCTAACTTTTTCGGCTACCTAACCTAACCTATAAAGATAGGTTAGGTTAGGTTAGGTAGAATTGGTTAGGTTCAGTCATGTATCTACGTTAATTTTAACTCCAATAAAAACAAATTGACCTCATACATAATGAAATGGGTAGCTTTATCATTTCATAAGAAAAAAAATTGAGAAAATATATTAATTCAGGAAAACTTGGCTTATTAGGCAAATCGGGCCTTGCATAGTAGGCTGAGAAGTGCATTCTGGCTACTAGGTAAGACATTATATATATATATATATATATATATATATATGCTAAGGGGGAGTAACCTACAGCATCAATGGAAAACATAGCCTGGCAAAATATCAATAAGTGTCTAGGGGAGTGAAAGATTAACAAAAAGTATTCCAGTTTACTGGGTATTAACATAAATGAACATAACATGAAAAAGAATACAATCTATAAACTCACACTCAATAATTTATCCAGCTTCTCAAAGCTGGGCATGATCATCAACAGGTCTCAAAACTGCATACAATCAGCACTAGCTGACGCCAGGCTCTATCGTGGCGCAGTGGGACACTAGCGCCTATTACGCTGCTAATACCAATACAGGGTGGTGGTGGTGTCACAACCATTAACAAATGAGGTATGAGGAATCAATATCATATACAGCACAACGACATCACTTAAGATCCTCAGGTACCCACCTCACTAAGATATATAACAGCACCTATCACCTGGTATAAAGGATGCACAATGGTAGAACTGATCCATGGTATACATTACTGCAACATGACAAATATCCTAGCAGTCAAATGACACAAATAAGGTCACAAAACCCGGACCGTAGCGGCAACACATGCGCTCGACTGAGAAAATTAAAGAGTGACCGCCCAGAGCCATGCTGGCCGGGAGCGACACTGTATCCACCTCTATGAGTCAGCTGACTCCTCATCTCAAGCTCATATACAGACATATCTCGATCAACATCTTCTAATTCATATATCAACAAAATAAAGACCATAATACACAACCTTACATAATAATACATATCAATAATTCAGTATATAAAAGATTATATCATGATATAAAAATATGTGAACAAAGAATTCATATTGGCAAGACATGGTAACACTGGCAGGAGAGGGGAGGAGTGGTTAAGGGAGGATTTCAAGAGGTCTGCCCGCCAGTCATTATGCATAAGTATACATGAATACAATATAAAATATATATATATATACAACATGTGTATCAAAACCATGTCTATGTGGTACACATCTCACAGTGCCAAAATCTAATTTAATGTTAGAGGACAATGTAATGAACAATAATGAAAGGGAAATTACACAGTATACATGACAGTAATACATCCGAGACCTAAATTTATACATTCTCCATCATAGTTCGCATAATATTTCCTATACAGCATTATGTAGCATTCCATAATGTAAGCATATACGGATGTTTTTCAAGCTACATGACATTAGGCTACTGCTATTCACTAGACTTCTAATATATATCCACAAATACATGGCAAGGACTTATTGTACAGAAATATAATATACATAGATATATGTGGAATACATTGGCAATACACATTTAATACTAGTGTGTTGTCGAAAACAGAGTAACTACATAAATAAATATTCGTGATACTAGGCTAATCAGCCAAGACATCACTATACAGTTTGAGCACATCATACACCAGCTACAGTATGATCATACTGGTGTATGTGTGGTCATAACACCACCTCACACCCATATGGTAATATCACAACACACCATGGTCCAGTATGGTAATATCACAACACACCATGGTCCAGTATGGTAATATCACAACACACCATGGACCAGTATGGTAATATCACAACACACCATGGACCAGTATGGTAATATCACAACACACCATGGTCCAGTATGGTAATATCACAACACACCAAGGACCAGTATGGTAATATCACAACACACCATGGAACAGTATGGTAATATCACAACACACCATGGACCAGTAGGGTAATATCACAACACACCATGGACCAGTATGGTAATATCACAACACACCATGGACCAGTATGGTAATATCACAACACACCATGGACCAGTAGGGTAATATCACAACACACCATGGACCAGTATGGTAATATCACAACACACCATGGACCAGTATGGTAATATCACAACACACCATGGACCAGTATGGTAATATCACAACACACCATGGACCAGTATGATAATATCACAACACACCATGGACCAGTATGGTAATATCACAACACACCATGGACCAGTATGGTAATATCACAACACACCATGGTCCAGTATGGTAATATCACAACACACCATGGACCAGTATGGTAATATCACAACACACCATGGACCAGTATGGTAATATCACAACACACCATGGACCAGTATGGTAATATCACAACACACCATGGTCCAGTATGTTAATATCACAACACACCTGAGTGATTGTGAGGTGATGGTGATATAGCAGTGATAATATTATAATAAAGATAGTGTGATAGTGATACTGAGGTGATGATATGACAGTGATAGTGAGGTGATGGTAATATAGCTGTGATAGTGAGGCGATATAGCAGTGATAGTATAGTGGTGATATAGCAGTGATACTGAGGTGATAGTGATATAGCAGTGATGGTGCGGTAGTGGTGCTGTAGCAGTGATAGTGATATATCAGTTAATGTAAGAAGGAAATATATCAGTGTGAGGTGATAATGCAGTGAAAGTGGAATGATGTTGGTGTAGCAGTGACAGTGTTATGTGATAGTGAGCTGTTGGTGATATAACAGTGACAACAGCTGTCATATAGTGACACCAACAATTTGTTACTCAACATGGTCAGTATATGACCCCAAGTGTGGGCCCTGAGGTGATGGTGATATATAGAGGTGATAGTGAAGCTATAGTGATACAGCAATGATAGGTTACAGTACTGAGAAGATATAGCATTGATGGTGATACAGCCGTGATTTTCAGGTATATGATACCAAAGCATAAATACCAAAGATAGTGAAGTTATGATGATATAGTGATAAAGGTGTGTCCTTAAATTAAATTGTCATCAAAACACACTGTCCATGGTGATGCAGAAGTGATGGTGATGGTACAGTGAACTAGAGTGGCAGCACAACACCACAGTAGTGATGGTGGTGATACAGTGAACTAGAGTGGCAGCACAACACCACAGTAGTGATGGTACAGTGAACTAGAGTGGCAGCACAACACCACAGTAGTGATGGTGGTGGTACAGTGAACTAGAGTGGCAGCACAACACCACAGTAGTGATGGTGGTGGTACAGTGAACTAGAGTGGCAGCACAACACCACAGTAGTGATGGTGATGGTACAGTGAACTAGAGTATCAGCATAACACCACAGTAGTGATGGTGACGGTACAGTGAACTAGAGTATCAGCATAGCACCACAGTAGTGATGGTGGTAGTACAGTGAACTAGAGTGGCAGCACATCACCACAGTAGTGATGGTGATGGTACAGTGAACTAGAGTGGCAGCACAACACCACAGTAGTGATGGTGGTGGTACAGTGAACTAGAGTGGCAGCACAACACCACAGTAGTGATGGTAAAGTGAACTAGAGTGGCAGCACAACACCACAGTAGTGATGGTGGTAGTACAGTGAACTAGAGTGGCAGCACAACACCACAGTAGTGATGGTGGTGGTACAGTGAACTAGAGTGGCAGCACAACACCACAGTAGTGATGGTTATGGTACAGTGAACTAGAGTGGCAGCACCACACCACAGTAGTGATGGTGGTGGTACAGTGAACTAGAGTGGCAGCACAACACCACAGTAGTGATGGTAAAGTGAACTAGAGTGGCAGCACAACACCACAGTAGTGATGGTGATGGTACAGTGGACTAGAGTGGCAGCACAACACCACAGTAGTGATGGTGATGGTACAGTGAACTAGAATGGCAGCACAACACCATAGTAGTGATATTGATGGTGCAGTGATCTAGAGCGGCAGCACAACACCACAGTAGTGATGGTGGTGGTACAGTGAACTAGAGTGGCAGCACAACACCACAGTAGTGATGGTGGTGGTACAGTGAACTAGAGTGGCAGCACAACATCACAGTAGTGATGGTGATGGTACTGTAAACTAGAGTGGCAGCACAACACCACAGTAGTGATGGTGGTGGTACAGTGAACTAGAGTGGCAGCACAACACCACAGTAGTGATGGTGGTGGTACAGTGAACTAGAGTGGCAGCACAACACCACAGTAGTGATGGTGGTGGTACAGTGAACAATAGTGGCAGCACAACACAACAGTAGTGATGGTGGTGGTACAGTGAACTAGAGTGGCAGCACAACACCACAGTAGTGATGGTGGTGGTACAGTGAACTAGAGTGGCAGCACAACACCACAGTAGTGATGGTACAGTGAACTAGAGTGGCAGCATAACACCACATTAGTGATGGTGGTGGTACAGTGAACTAGAGTGGCAGCACAACACCACAGTAGTGATGGTGATGGTACAGTGAACTAGAGTGGCAGCACAACACCACAGTGGTGATGGTGGTGGTACAGTGAACTAGAGTGGCAGCACAACACCACAGTGGTGATGGTGGTGGTACAGTGAACTAGAGTGGCAGCACATCATCACAGTAGTGATGGTGATGGTACAGTGAACTAGAGTGGCAGCACAACACCACAGTAGTGATGGTACAGTGAACTAGAGTGGCAGCACAACACCACAGTCCACCACAGTCACCTCCGTAATGTCACTGTGGTTGACTGCTGCCCTCACCACATCCAGGCCGCTCACCACATCACCGAAGACATCTGACCACTGATCACCCTGGTCGTCCCTGGTGGTGATGGCGAACTGGGCACTCCTGGGACCCCCCGGCACATACCTGGCCCACACAGCTCCTGCCTGGTCTGACTCCCGGTACTGCCCCTGGAGGTCAGGCAGCAGTGGGGCTCCTCCCTTACCATCATTACTCTCGTAGTCTCCGCCCGCCACAAACTCCCCCGGCTCACCCTTCCACTCCACCCACAACAGTTTAGTGTTGCGGTAGGTGTGGCCCCACTGGCCCGTACACAACAACACAAACTGTCTGGCCAGCGGAGTGTCAGGGGTCAGCCGGATGGTGACCCGCCCTCTTATTGACCCCGCCCACCCGAGGTCAAGGAACGCCAGGGTGCAGGAGGGGCCCAGCACGTCCACAACCTCACTCTCCTGCAGAGAAATCAAATCAATCGTGCTGATAACTATATAACAAAATGTTATCATATTAGTTATCAAAATTCAATAAGTCAGTAATGTCAGTAAGACTAGTGGGTGTAATAAAGTAACCTGGAGGGTATGGGGGTGGGCGGGCGTGGGCTGACGCAGGAGTGAGTGGAGGTACAGCTGTTCGTCTTGTAGAGTTATCCTAGCGGAGCGGCGGCCATCTTGGTCTTCCTGGACGGCCACCACCCGGCCAGCCTCCACCAGCCTCTTGACGGACACCCTCATCCTGCGGAGGTCCTCAACCTGTGGACAGTGTCAGCCCCATTATCACCTGTGGTCAGTGTCAGCCCCATTATCACATGTGGACAGTGTCCGCCCCATTATCACCTGTGGTCAGTGTCAGCCCCATTACCACCTGTGGTCAGTGTTAGCCCCATTACCACCTGTGGACAGTGTCAGCCCCATTATCACCTGTGGTCAGTGTCAGCCCCATTATCACCTGTGGACAGTGCCAGCCCCATTATCACCTGTGGTCAGTGTCAGCCCCATTATCACCTGTAGTTAGTGTCAGCCCCATTATCACCTGTGATCAGTGTCAGCCCCATTATGACCTGTAGTCAGTGTCAGCCCCATTATCACCTGTGATCAGTGTCAGCCCCATTATCACCTGTGGTCAGTCAGTCCCATTATGCTGGAGATGTAGCTCCAGCCCCCGCTCTAATGGCAGGGGGCTGGTGCTAGACCTGCAGCTCCAGCGCCCCCCCCCCTCTATTGGCAGGGGGTGGTGCTGGACCTGTAGCTCCAGCCTCCATCTACTGGCAGGGGGTTGGTGCTGGACCTGTAGCTCCAGCCCCCCTCTACTGGCAGGGGGTTGGCGCTGGACCTGTAGCTCCAGCCCCCCTCTACTGTCAGGGGGTTGGTGCTGTACCTGTATATCCATCCTCCCTCTACTGGTAGGGGGGTTGGTGCTCGACCTGTAGCTCCAGCCCCCCCTCTACTGGCAGGAGGTTGGTGCTGGACCAGTAGCTCCAGCCCCCCCTCTACTGGCATGTGGATAGTGCTGGACCTGTAGCTCCAGTCCACCTCTACTGGCAGGGGGTTGGTTCTGGACCTGAAGCTCCAGCCCTCCTCTACTGGTAGGGAGTGGTGCTGGACCTGTAGCTCCAGCCCACCTCTACTGGCAGGGAGTGGTGCAGGACCTGTAGCTCCAGCCCACCTCTACTGGCAGGGGGTTGGTGCTGGACCTGTAGCTCCAGCCCTCCTCTACTGGTAGGGAGTGGTGCTGGACCTGTAGCTCCAGCCCACCTCTACTGGCAGGGAGTGGTGCAGGACCTGTAGCTCCAGCCCCCCTCTACTGGCATATGGTTAGTGCTGGACCTGTAGCTCCAGCCCTCATCTACTGGCATGGGGGATGGAGCTACACCTGAAGTTCTAGCCATCCTCTACAGGCAAGAGGAGTTGGTGCTGGAGTTGTTGCTCCAGCCTTCCTCTACTGGGAGGGGGTTTGTCCTGAACTTGTAGCTCCAGCCCCCCCTCTACTGGAAAGGGGATTAGTGCTGGACCTGTAGCTCCAGCCCCCCTCTACTAGCAGGTCGTTGGTGATGGACCTGTAGCTCCAGCCCCCCTCTACTGGCATATGGTTAGTGCTGGACCTGTAGCTCCAGTCCCCCTCTACTGGCAAGGGATTGGTGCTGTACCTGTAGCTCCAGCCCCCCTCTACTAGCAGGTCGTTGGTGCTGGACCTGTATATCCATCCTCCCTCTACTGGCAAGGGGTTGGTGCTCGACCTGTAGCTCCAGTCCACCTCTACTGGCAGGGGATTGGTTCTGGACCTGTAGCTCCAGCCCCCCCCCCTCTAATGGCAGGGGGGTTGGGTGGTGGACCTGTAGCTCCAGCCTCCCTCTACTGGCAGGGGGCTGGTGCTGGACCTGTAGCTCCAGCCCTCCTCTACTGGCAGGGGGTTGGTGCTGGACCTGTAGCTCCAACCCTCCTCTACTGGCAGGGGGTTGGTGCTGGACCTGTAGCTCCAGCCCTCCTCTACTGGCAGGGGGTTGGTGCTGGACCTGTAGCTCCAGCCCTCCTCTACTGGCAGGGGGTTGGTGCTGGACCTGTAGCTCCAGCCCTCCTCTACTGGCAGGGAGTTGGTGCTGGACCTGTAATTCCAGCCCCCCCTCAACTGGCAGGGGGATGGTGCTGGATTTATAGCTCCATCCCCCTTCTACTGGCAGGGGGTTGGTGCTGGACCTGTAGCTCCAGCCCCCCTTCTATTATCAGGGGGTTGGTGCTGGACCTGTAGCTCCAGGCCCCCTCTACTTGCAGGGGGTTTGGTGCTGGACCTGTAGCTCCAGCCCCCTCTACTGGCAAGGAGTTGGTGCTGGACCAGTAGCTCCAGCCCCCCACTATTGGCAGGGGGTTGGTGCTGGACCTGTAGCTCCAGACCCCCTCTACTTGCAGGGGGTTTGGTGCTGGACCTGTAGCTCCAGCCCCTCTCTACTGTCAGGGGGGGTTGGTGCTGGACCAGTAGCTCCAGCTCATCTCTACTGGGAGGGGGATGGTGCTGGACCTGTAGCTCCAGCCCCCCTCTACTGGCAGGGAGTTGGTGCAGGACCTGTTGCTCCAGCCCCTCTACTAGCAGGATGTTGGTGCTTGACCTGTAGCTCCAGCCCCCCCTGTTACAGACCCGAGTCCAGCGTCGGAGTACGGAGCTGTGACAACAACGCCATCTGTGAGTCCGCTCCCGAAACCCACTCCAAATGGACAACGTCATCTAGTAAGGACGGGATATACCGGCCACAGGTGCTGGATTCCCGTCTTAATCAGCTCATAACATAGCCGCTGCTGACCTCTGGTGAGGTGGCGCTTAGACAGCAACGCCATCTATGGAGTGGAGAGGTGGACGTTTGTGTCTAAGCTTGTAAGTGAGGTTCCCTAGAGCGTCCCAGTATTAATGACGTGTCTGATTGCAGAGTCGACCTGGGACTGCTGAATTGGACGATGGATCAGTCTACCCAAGGCAGCCAAGGTCTCTTCACCAGTCTGCTTTGAAGAAGCTGTGAGTCACCCCCGGACGACCTCTGTTGAGAGTATTAGCCTGCCTGTGACGTGGCAGTGTCGGGAATCGCCTTATCCGGGACTGGCTGGTGGAAGAGACTAGCCACTGTGGTGCTTAGTAAGGAGAGTGATCAGCGGGATCACACGAGGCTCCCGCCTAGGGCTTGCAACCCTAGTATCGGTCGTGGAGTGGCCTACACAGCGGAGCTGATCGGAACCTGCCAGCTACAGGGTGGATTGTGGTTGAAGGCCTCCACGACGGAGCACCCAGTGGGACTGTGATTTGGCTGGCCTGTGGCCAGGGTAGATTCGCCAATAGAATCATAGAGGATTCATCGTGGGCCACGGAAGAAGGAACCAGGGCTACCCTAAGTGTGCACCGTGGAGCATCCAGTGTCTTCGGAGGAAGACAACCCTGTACATAATAGTGTAGTTATAACTCCAGCGTGTAACTGATATTTATTTATTCGTGGTGATGGAGAATATATATGTATAAATTGGAACATTTGTATCCCTCCCCCTTTAATTTAACTTGCGTTCCGGAACACACTCCTTGAAAGCCACTACTAACTTGGGGCTGGATACCCAAACTCTAATACCATCAGAGAAGAACCCGGTTGCGCCCCTGTAGGGCCGTAACATAATTGGCATTCCCAGCGGGATCCGACCCCTTGTCAAGTATGTTTGACAGGGGTGGTGATGTAGCGCAATCCCCTGTAAATAATTCCCCGTTTATAATTATTTGGACGTTGTGCGTCCTGTGCGGTGCTCAGTGTGATTTAGTGCAATATTGTAGTGCGGTGCTAGGTGTGTTAAGTGCTAGTGCTCCATCTTAGTGACAATGGCAGAATAAGTGACTATCGACGATCTGGACGATGTTCAGGCCTTTCTGAAGAAGGAGGACTGTCTTGCCAGATTGAAATATCTGGAAAAACAAGAACTTGTGCTAGTGAGTGCCTATCTGGAGATAAAAATGCTTGCAAGTGATTCCCGTGTTGAGATCTTGTCAAAGGTTCACAAACACTTGAAGGCCGGGGAGAAACAAGAAGGCGAGGCACAGAGTATAAAGGAAAGTGAGGAGGTAGCTTCCACTGAAAAGGAAGATAAGGGCAGTGACATTGAAAGTGATGAGAGTGAACTGAATATAAGTTTACTCACTGTGAAAATGCGTGAATTAGAGATCCACCGTGAAATAGAATGGAAAAAGCTAGAAATCGCTTGAGAGAGAAAAGGGAAAGCGAGAGAGAAGATAAGAAATTAGAAATGGAAAGAGAGAGACAAGAAAAAGAAATGGAAATGAAGAGTTTAGAATTAGAAGAAAAGGAAAGAGAAAGACAGGAAAGAAAAGAAGAGCGAGAAAGAGAAAGAGAAGAGAAACGAGAGAGAGAAGAACGAGAAAGAGAAAGAGAAGAGAAACGAGAGAGAGAAGAACGAGAAAGAGAAAGAGAAGAGCGAGACAGGCAAGAACGACGAGACAGAGAGGAAAAAGAAAGACAACACGAGTTAGAAGTATCGCGATTAGGTGGTCGGAGGCAAACAACGGAAACAAGTAGTTTCGATCCGGTAAGGAACATCAAGATGGTCCCAAAATTCAACGAGAAGGAAGTGTCGAAGCTCTTCACTGCCTTCGAGAAGGTTGCAGCCTCTTTGGAATGGCCAAAGGAAATTTGGGCCATCATGATACAGTCCGTCTTGACTGGGAAGGCCCAAATTGCCTACTCCACGTTGTCCCTTGATGACTCCTGTGATAACGACAAAGTGAAGAAGGTAGTGCTCATAGCTTACCAATTGGTACCTGAGGCTTACAGGCAAAAGTTCAGAAACCTGAAAAAGACCTCGGAGCACACGTTCACCGAGTTCGCGACCATCAAGGAACGGCTTTTCCAGGAGTGGTGTGCCTCTCGGAAGGTGAAGACGAAAGAACTCGAACAGCTCGTTTTGTTGGAGGATTTTAAGGAATGTCTGTCTGGAGATCTGAAGACATACCTAGAAGAGCAACAGGTAGAGACCTTGAGTGCGGCAGCCACTATGGCTGAAGAATACATCCTAACACATAGGTCTTCCACTAGGTATGTCCCTAGGAATTACCCACGTCTGTTTGGCAAACCTCGTCAAGAAGAGGAGAGACCCGTCCCACAAAGCGCTATGAAGACTCCCCCAAGTAGCCCCCGAAGGACTAGTCCTAGCAGTCCGAAACACCGTAGTCCGAGGAGGAATGTAGTGTGTTGGACTTGTGGGCAGAAAGGGCATGTAGCTGCTATGTGCCGAGGCAGAAGAGGTAGCGGTCCACGTAGGGAGGTGATGCTGATGGGCTGTGTAACACCACCAGAGGGAACCCAGTCTCTGATGACTAGTCAAGAAGAACCAAGATTGTTTGCCCCTCACACTTCAGGTGGGTATGTATCGAGTGATCATACTGGTAGATCAGTTGTAGTGCTCAGAGATAGTGGAGCAGCCCAGTCCCTGATCGTGAGAAACTCATTACCCGAGGGAGTGAGTGTGGACGGGAGACAAAAGGTTGTCCTGGTTGGGTTTCCTAGGACGCGGTACGTTGCCCCCTTAGTGCCGATACATCTAGACTCGCCCTACTTCAGCGGCACATGTGCGTTGGCAGTAGTTGATACCTTGCCTATAGCTGGGATTGACATAATACTAGCCAACGACTTGGTGACAGGTTGGAGCAACAAACATCTCAAGGTTGCGGACGAGTCAGCTGGAACAGCAAGGTCCGAGGTAACAGCAGGAAATGGTAATATCCAGATACAGGCAGACGTACCACTACTTAACTTGTCTAATCCTTCCTCTACCCAACAGATAGACAGCATTCCAACAGAGTCTCCTGATTCTTCTCCCGACAAGAAACATGAGGTTATGGTGGCAGAAGCGACTGAGCAAGAGGAGAGGCCTCGTGTACAAGCACCCACGGATACCCGAGAGTCTGGAGTGATGGCACATCAGTACTTGCGGTATGGCAAGCTACAACGTTCACTGAACCAGCCAGAGATTCCCCGGACGTCAGAGGTATGTGAGGTATGTGCGAAGGTTCTAGTGCCCTCTTCGGTCCAAACCAGGCTAATGGATATAGCCAACTATGGACATTACAGGCTCATGAAACTTATCCCTAAGTTAGCCAAATGTTTCTTAGCAGTATTTTGTTTTGTTCTCGTGTGTGTTTTAAGTAAGGACCAGTGGACGACCCGACAGATGATGGCTCCTATGAACATCGTGAAGAGATCCCAGGGATTGGAGACTTGCACTGTGAGTGTTGCAGTCGAAGAAGGGACCTGGAAGGTGATGGTAGATACAGGAGGTATGGGAAATGATATTACGAGTAACTGTTTCCGACAGGTTGACACTCCCCACGTGATAGCCGAACCTGGATTCAGCGTTATACGGAACGTTGGTCGACCTGACGGTGGCAGAGCGAACACCATCTTCCAAGTACAAGCAGCTCTGTTGGGTCTAGGTGTGGGCCTAGTGGACGATTATGCTGTGAGTACTGATTTAACAACAATCGCTGTTATTCTAAATTATCAGACCCCTGTATTCCAGGTTCCCGTCTCCCTGAAGGACTACCGGACCGGTACAAGAAATGCCGTCTGTGACCAGTCATCAACGGTGCCACGACAAAGGGAGGTGTCGATTCACCCCAGATCGCGTCTGTACCGATCCTTACTCGAGGCACGTGAGATGGTTATGCCCCTGATTAACATTTCAGTGAAGGTGTGGGACGTCACATCAGGCAGGTCATTGCCTACCATCTTCAAGTTTCCTTTGTGCCAGAGTTTCCCATTAGGACAGTTTTGCGGACAAGACATCCTCGCTACTCCAGTCCATTGTGTATGTGAGTCCATTTGGAGTTGAACCCACGTACTAATTTGGTTTGTTTTCTCTTTTATAAACCAAATTCTTTTTGGTGGGGAGGTGTTACAGACCCGAGTCCAGCATCGGAGCACGGAGCAGTGACTACAACGCCATCTGTGAGTCCTCTCCCGAAACCCACTCCAAATGGACAACGCCATCTAGTGAGGACGGGATATACCGGCCACAGGTGCTGGATTCCCGTCTTAATCAGCTCATAACATAGCCGCTGCTGACCTCTCGTGAGGTGGCGCTTAGACAGCAATGCCATCTATGGAGTGGAGAGGTGGACGTTTGTGTCTAAGCTTGTAAGTGAGGTTCCTTAGAGCGTCCCAGTATTAATGACGTGTCTGATTGCAGAGTCGACCTGGGACTGCTGTATTGGACGATGGATCAGTCTACCCAAGGCAGCCAAGGTCTCTTCACCAGTCTGCTTTGAAGAAGCTGTGAGTCACCCCCGGACAACCTCTGTTGAGAGTATTAGCCTGCCTGTGACGTGGCAGTGTCGGGAATCGCCTTATCCAGGACTGGCTGGTGGAAGAGACTAGCCACTGTGGTGCTTAGTAAGGAGAGTGATCAGCGGGATCACACGAGTCCCCCCGCCTAGGGCTTGCAACCCTAGTATCGGTCGTGGAGTGGCCTACACAGCGGAGCTGATCAGTACCTGCCAGCTACAGGCTGGATTGTGGTTGAAGGCCTCCACGACGGAGCACCCAGTGGGACTGTGATTTGGCTGGCCTGTGGCCATGGTAGATTCGCCAATAGAATCATAGAGGATTCATCGTGGGCCACGGAAGAAGGAACCAGGGCTACCCAAAGTGTGCAACGTGGAGCATCCAGTGTCTTCGGAGGAAGACAACCCTGTACATTATAGTGTAGTTATAACCCCTGCGTGTAACTGATATTTATTTATTCATGGTGATGGAGAATATAAATAAATAAATTGGAACATTTGTATCCCTCCCCCTTTAATTTAACTTGCGTTACGGAACACACCCCTTGAAAGCCACTACTAACTTGGGGCCGGATACCCAAACTCTAATACCATCAGAGAAGAACCCGGTTGCGCCCCAGTAGGGCTGTAACACCCCCTCTACTGGCAGGGGGTTGGTGCTGAACCTGTAGCTCCCGCCCCATCTACTGGCAGGGGGTTGGTGCTGGACCTGTAGCTCCAACCCCCCTCTTCTGGCAGTGGGTTGGTGCTGGACCTGTGGCTCAAGCCGCACTCTACTGGCACTGGAGATTGGTGCTGGACCTGTATCTTCAGCCCCCCTCTACTGGCAGGGGGTTGGTGCTGGACCAGTAGCTCCAACCCCCCTTTTCTGGCAGGGAGTTGGTGCTGGCCCTGTAGCTCCAGCCCCTCTACTAGCAGGAGGTTAATGGTGGACCTGTAGCTCCCACCCCCTCTACTGGCAGGGTGTTGCTGCTGGACTTGTAGCTCCAGCCCCCCCTCTGCTGGCAGGGGGTTGGTGCTGGACCTGTAGCCCCAGCCCCCCTCTACTTGCAGGTGGTTTGGTGCTGGACCTGTAGCTCCAGCCCTCCTCTATTGGCAGGGGGTTGGTGCTAGACCTGTAGCTCCAGCACCCCCTCCACTGGCTGGGGGGTTGGTGCTGGACCTGTAGCTCCAGCCTCCCTCTACTGCCTGGTAGTTGGTGTTGGATCTGTAGCTCTAGCCCCCTTCTACTGGCTGTGGGTTGGTGCTGGACCTGTAGCTCCAGCCCCCCTCTACTGCCTGGTAGTTGGTGTTGGATCTGTAGCTCTAGCCCCCTTCTACTGGCTGGGGGTTGGTGCTGGACCTTAGCTCCAGCCCCCCTCTACTTGCAGGGAGTTTGGTGCTGGACCTGTAGCTCCAGCCCCCCCTCTATTGACAGGGGGTATGTGCTGGACCTGTAGCTCCAGCCCCCCTCTACTGGCAGGGGGGTTGGGTGCTGGACCTGCAGCTCCAGCCTTCCTCTACTGGAAGGGGGGTTGGTGCTGGACCTGTAGTTCCACCCCGCCCTCTACTGGCACGGGGTTGGTGCTGGACCTGTAGCTCCAGCCCCCCCCCCCCTCTACTGGCAGGGGGGTTGGTGCTGGACCTGTAGCTCCAGCCACCCCTCTACTTCCAGGGGGTTTGGTGCAGGACCTGTAGCTCCAGCCCCCACTCTACTGGCAGGGGGTTTGGTGCTTAACCTGTAGCTCCAGCTGCCCCTCTACTGGCAGGGGGTTGGTGCTGGACCTGTAGCTCCAGCTGGACCTGTAGCTCCAGCCCCCCCTCTACTGGCAGGGGGGTTGGTGCTGGACCTGTAGCTCCAGCCACCCCTCTACTTCCAGGGGGTTTGGTGCAGGACCTGTAGCACCAGCCCCCACTCTACTGGCAGGGGGTTTGGTGCTTAACCTGTAGCTCCAGCTGCCCCTCTACTGGCAGGGGGTTGGTGCTTAACCTGTAGCTCCAGCTGCCCCTCTACTGGCACGGGGTTGGTGCTGGACCTGTAGCTCTAGCCCCCTTTTACTGGCATGTGCTTAGTGCTGGACCTGTAGCTCCAGCCCCCCTCTACTGGCAGAGGGTTGGTGCTACACCTGTAGCTCCAATCCCCCTCTACTGGCAGGGGGTTGGTGCTGGACCTGTAGCTCCAGCCTCCCTCTACTGGCAGGGGTTTTGTGCTACACCTGTAGCTCCAGCCCCACTCTACTGGCAGGGGGTTGGTGCTGAACCTGTACCTAATGCCCACCTCTACTGGCAGGGGGTTGGTGCTGGACCTGTAGCTCCAGCCCCTCTACTGGTAGGGGGATGGTGCTGGACCTGTAGCTCCAGGCCCCCTCTACTGGCAGGGGGTTGGTGCCGAACCTGTAGCTCCCGCCCCCCTCTACTGGCAGGGGATTGGTGCTGGACCTGTAGCTCCAGCCCCCCTCTACTGGCAGGGGGTTGGTGCTGGCATTGTTTGGGAGTTTATTGGCAGTTTCAAGGCTTCAGTCTCTTCGAACCCAGCAGTGGTCTGTTTTGGTTCACTGTCTTCCTGGATGCTTTCCCGGTAGGTTGGTGGAGTGTCACCCGCTCTCTGCGCCTCTGTGAGGGGGCCAGGATCCCGGGTTCAATAGAGGATCACAGGTTCAATCTTTATGCAGGACGGAAATGATTCACATGTTTCTTTTCACCTGTTTCTGTTGTTCACCTACCAGTAAATGTTTACCAGGAGTTAGGCAACTATTGTGTATTGTATGTTAGAGAAAGTCAGTTGTTGACCTTGGGGAACCTCCATAAACCTAAGAACAGGCTTCCTCTCCTCAAAACGCAACTCAATATCTTGTGATATGAACCACGAGAGAAAATAAAAAACTTACTGTTAATTGCTTCTGGGGGATCTCTCCAGCGATTTCCAGAACTTTATTCATGATGCTGGAGGCTGAGTCTCCCAGGTGTAAGGGGTCAGCTGTGGCACCTGTCTCTGTGGTCATCATCTCCAGGGCCTCGCTGATGGTCTCCTGCACCTGTCATTACCAACACAAACATTAATGGTGGAACCTGGACTATAATGAAGCATCAGGCTCTGAGTAAAGTAACTGGACTGTAATGAAGCATCAGGCTCTGAGTAAAGTAACTGGACTATAATGAAGCATCAGGCTCTGAGTAAAGTAACTGGACTATAATGAAGCATCAGGCTCTGAGTAAAGTAACAGGACTATAATGAAGCATCAGGCTCTGAGTAAAGTAACTGGACTATAATGAAGCATCAGGCTCTGAGTAAAGTAACTGGACTATAATGAAGCATCAGGCTCTGAGTAAAGTAACTGGACTATAATGAAGCATCAGGCTCTGAGTAAAGTAACAGGACTATAATGAAGCATCAGGCTCTGAGTAAAGTAACTGGACTATAATGAAGCATCAGGCTCTGAGTATAGTAACTGAAAAATATAAGTAATAGTGTTTCTCTACACTGACCACAGTGTAGAGAAACACCAAGATGACAGTTGACTTTATTAATAAAAATGTTTCAGGTGTTAGAGCAAAAAGTTTCCTATATATAAAGTCAACTCTCATCTTGATGTGTCTCCATGTCAAAAGTGTTTATATAGAGGCAATACTACACTCAGTTGGGTGAGAACAATGTGACCTTCAGCAGCGTACCTTCACTGAGGTGTGGACAGTCTTGACATCTGGGAAAAGTTCCTGGCACTTCCGGACCCAATCTTCTACCTTCATCTTGTACTCATCAGCTGTGTCTATGGTTGTGCCAACCTCCTGTGGAGTGTTGACTGTGTCGAGGTTCCCCAACATGGCCTGCAGCTGAGTCTTCCCTTCCTCTCCTTGTGTTGCCATATCTTCCACACTGGTATCCTCCAGTTCCAAGAGTTTCATTGCTGACTTATTCTGCTCTACCAGAGCATAGAGTCTGTCCTGGAGCTGGAGGTGATGAGTCTTCCAGTCCCCCAGCTGCCCCTGGTACTCCCCCAGCTGGGACAGTACCTCTTCACAGCTAATAATGAGGCGGCTGATGCTGCTCATCTGCTCCTGCACCATGGGACGTAATGTCTTACTGATGCCTCTGGCGGGACCTTCATAAGGTTTTGCTGGCACTACTTCCTCAGTTGTTAGCTGGGTATTTTTTAGTTTCCTAACAAAAGCCTCCACAGCATAGTTAATTGGGAACTGAGTAGAGGCTGTGGCAGCGTGCTCGGCACGGCAGCTGGGGCAGGTCAGCTTACCATTCTTGATAGCATTGTCAATACAATGGCAGCAGAATGTGTGGCCACATGGCAGTGTGCGAGGTCGTAGCTGATTTTCGTCATAATCGTTAAAACACACTGAACATTCCTCTGGCTTGTTATCCTGTGGAAAAGAATATTTAGTTTGCTAGATGTATTTACAACTAAAACTAATATTACAGTACTTTATTTACTAATACAAATTACATAATATTTTTATACATTCATTGCATTAGCTATTTCAAAGCAGGGTTAATATTACTGACAGATTAACACATTCTCAGCAAGGTTAATATTTTTTATAAACATATCCCGGAGTATGGGATAATATATTTTGGTAACATATTGCAGCAGCAGGGCTGTTTGTAAGCCATACCTGAGAGTACAGACTAACAAAACATGTCCTTACTTTATTATGAATAATGGAAGGAAATGTATGTATCGTATGTGATAATGGGGGAAGGATCAAGTATTCTTAGTCTAAGTTGGACAATAAGTACACTGTGGGTTACATCTTAACACATGGGTTTTATTGAACAACTCTGGATTATTTTACACTTACTATGGGAACACACAATTACGTTACAGGACTGTTGAGATTGAGTGATACTCTTCACCAAACATAACCATGATGGATAAATTGACTACTGGTCTCACACAAATCTGGACTTAGTTGATTTGGTGGTGATAAGACCACCAAATCTTATCTATTTGATTTATAAACTAAGTACAGTATATATATATATATATATATATATATATATATATATATATATATATATATATATATATATATATATATATATATATATATATATATATATATATATATATACACAATGGAGCCTCTACTTCCAATGCTAATCCGTTCCCAGAGACGGATCGTAAGTCGAAATATCGTAAGTCGAAGCTATTTTTCCCATAAGAAATAAAGGAAATTGAATTAATCCGTTCCCCACCCTAAAAATATTAACATACAAATACATTTTATACTGAATACAATGTTTTTTCTAACTACAATACAGTACCAAAGTCTCTCTTACCTTTATGGAGGGCTCTTGATGGCGTATGGAAGATGGTGATGAGGGGGGAGGAAGAGTTGTTCCTGTTTGGAAAGGGAGTCCCCTTCCATTATCACATCAGGCAGTGATGTTTTCTCTAGGGTACTCTCTTTCCTACGTTTTGCCTGAATACCACTAGAACCTGGTTATGATTCAGTGCTTGTTTGTCTCACTACAAATTTGTCAAGAGGCATTTGTTGTTCCCTTAATTTTAACATTTGTCTGTAATGATGCATCAGTGTCATTGAATAGGTTAAGGCAACGACCTACTGCAGCTTGATTTGGGCGAGTCGTTTCAGCAAAGGTTTGCAATTCTTCCCATGCTGCACACATTTTCTTAATTGTTGAGGAAGAGACATTCTGTACTCTTGTATCTGCTATATGCTCATCCTTACATGGGTTTTCATATGTTGAGCCTTACCACTGACTTTCCTGGGACTCATGGCAAGGTATATAATAATTACTTTAATGTTCAAAATGCAAAAAATCACCACAAAAGCGGAATTTCTTATAGGCGCGATCGTCACTAAGCGGGCAGCTGTAGTAAACTGAGGCAGGTCGGCCGCGTGACTGGGAACCACGCGCTCGGTAGACCTGAAAGTGTACCAACAAATATCGTAAGTCGACGACACCATCGGATGTCGAGTCGCATTTTTCAATGAAATTTACATCGTAACTCGAAATTATCGCAAGTATATATATATATATATATATATATATATATATATATATATATATATATATATATATATATATATATATATATATATATATATATATATATATATGTATATATATATACATATATATATATATATATATATATATATATATATATATATATATATATATATATATATATATATATATATGTATATATATATATATATATATGTATATATATATATATATATATATATATATATATATATATATATATATATATATATATATATATATATATATATATATATATATATATATATATATATATATATACAGGCATACCTCAGTTTAACCCTTAAAGTGCGCATCACTTCATGTGAAGTGTAAATCGTTTTACCAGTCAACTGCGCTTCACTTCATATGAAGTGTATGGGTACCGCGCACGATTTGAATGGCCCGCGGTGTAGCTGGGGGTCCCATACGCTGCCCAGGGGCTCTAGTAAACAGCGGCCATTTTGAAAAAAAATCCAGCTCACGAATCGATGGCATGGGAGGCCTCAGTTTAGCGAGAGTCACCATGGCGAGCGCACGGTCAAACGCCTCACGGGCACGCACCACTCAGTCCCTCACCCCAGAGCAAATAGCCCACGAATTATTCTCTGAAGGTGAAGAAAGTGTGTTTGACGATTCAGACAACGATGAGGATTATACACAGTTGTCGGGTGATAGTAGCAGCAGCAGTGAAAGTGAGAATGACCGCCATGCCATGGCGAGGCCTATACGCTCTCCCATGCCTCCTCGCCCATTTTCTACCCCAATTCTACCACGACCTCAGAGTTCCTGTGGATATTTTCTGTTTGAGGGTGACGAGTCAGAGGGAGGTGACTCCTTTTCTGGGTTTAGTGACTCAGATCAAAGTTTTATTGAGCCTGTGGCTGGTACCAGTGGTGTAACTGGGCGAGAAATTGTCGCGTCAGCAGCATCTCGCCCGGCCAAGCCCCACCGCATGGCACCACATGAGGGACCAAGACCCTCGTGTTCACGTGCACCCACCTCACGTGCACGTAGCCGCCGTGCTTCTCGCAGACGGTATTCAGCTCCTGGTCGCCGGTATGCATCGCTTCCTCGCCGTCTTTCCTCTGCATCTCGCAGGACGCCTGGTGTACTTGAGTGAAGTGATGGTGACGATTTTATTCCTAATATTCCTCACTTTGACGATAAAGATGTAGGGATTACAAACCTTTTCCCTAATCAAGGTGAGGACATGGCTGAGATGGAATATTTTACAGCATTCTATGATGAACCACTCATGGAATACATTGTACACCAAACGAACCTGCATGCTGCTTACCTGATTGAGAGGGAAATCACAGAATTTTCACGACTGCAGCGTTGGAAAAATACCACAGTGGCGGAAATGTATGTGTTTTTGGCACTCTGTTTGTTGATGAAGCACTGTCACAAACATGCAATAAATGACTATTGGAGTAAGGACAAGACAATACCAACACCTTTATTCGGGAAATATATGTCACGAGACAGGTTTCAGATACTCCTCAGGTGTCTACATTTTGGAAGTGTTCAGGACCGAACACCTGATGATAGACTGTGGCGAGTGAGGCACTACATGAACGATGTTATTGGAAAATTCAGAGATTTTTACGTACCAGCACAGAAGCTGGTGGTTGATGAATCTCTCATACTTTTCAAGGGACGTGTTCCATTCAAACAGTACATTCCCTCAAAACGAAACCGATTTGGCCTGAAATTTTTTGTTCTTTGTGATTGTGAGACAGGATACGTGTTACACATGATTCTGTACTCGGCTAGTGATGTAGACATTCCCGGTAACGACGAACATGGATTCTTGGGGAGTGTAGTGAAGACCATCATGGCTCCGTGGATGAACAAGGGACACATTTTATACACAGATAATTACTATACAAGTCCCTTGCTAGCTCGGTTCTTGCTAGAAAATAGAACCGGATTGGTTGGTACAGTAAAGCCACAACGAAGGGAAATGCCTGTGTTTGACAACAACATTGCAGTTGGTGAGTGTCAGAGAAGGAAAAGTGATAACATTCTGTCAGTTCGGTGGAAAGACAAAAGAGAGGTGAACTTGTTGACAACAATTCATGATGGAACAATGGTGAACAGTGGGAAAGTGAGCCATAAAACAAACGCACCACTATATAAGCCAGACTGTGTTTTAGACTATAATATCAACATGCGGTTGATTGATAAATCAGACATGATGATTGGCACTGCAGAGTGTGTGCGGAAGACATGTAGGTGGACGAAAAAAGTGTTCTTCCATCTTGTGGACATGAGCATGCTGAACTGTTTCAACATGTACCTTGTGAGAACTGGACGTAAGCCCACTTTCCGTGACTTTGTATTTGATGCTGCAATACAGTTATTAGGAAAGTTTGCAAAAGATGTCCCAGGTATTCAGCGGCCCATCATAAACCCACTGTTGCAGCATGCTGGTACTCCACGCCTCACTCACACTGAAGGCTTCCTAGCACACAAACTTAAGTATTTGCCACCTGGTGTGAAGCGTGCAATAGCCCAACGTGATTGCTTGGTGTGTAAAACAACGACACGTAGAGACAAGAAACGGAAGCTTGTGCAAACATGGTGTGAAACGTGTGGTATCCCATTATGTGCTGTCGACTGCTTCAATGACTACCACAGTCTAGAAATCTTCTAAGTGTGCTTCAAAGTGTGTATAGCGTGTGCGAGTGTGTAAATATGTAAACATATAAGCAGATAGCGTGTGCGTGTGTGTAAATATATACAAATATAAGCAGAACATACAATATAATAGACTGTAATGACATATTATATTGCCGTAATTGAAAACATTTGTGTGCGCCTGTGTATACTCAAATATGCAACAATTATTGATACAAAATATGTTCACACAGTATTTGAAACACAATTAGTGAAAAAAAATTAGATAAAATGCGCTTAGACATTGTAAATAAATAGCGCGAAAATATATTTGTGGCAACTCTGGCTGTTTGAGGACCGCGCGCAACATCTCCCGGGCGTGTACTGCATGAGCGAACATGAAGATTGTGACGTCATCACCGAGCTTCTCGGCTCTATTGCAACAAAAGTAAGTACAATAGAATTTTTTTTTTATTTTTCCCGTGATCAGTGAACAGAACTTAACAGATTAGCAAAAAAAAAAAATTTTTTTTTTTTCAAAATGACATGCGCCTGTGTGGATAGCAGGATATTAGACCCCGAGCATGTTAAGGGTTAAGAGTTTAATTGGTTCCTGGAGACGCCTCGTATTCCGAAAACTCGCATTCCGAAGCTAATTTCCCCATAAGAAATAAAGGGAAACGAATTAATCCATTCCTGACTACCCCAAAAAACACACATCAAACTAAATTTTTATACCTAATTCATCTAAATAAACCTACAAAACTATGTTCCAGTTATTACTTACCTTGCTGTCGAGTGCTGTAGGCATATGGAAGATGGTGAGGAGGGGGAGGAGGAGAGGAGTTACTTTTTGGAAGGGGAGTCCCCTTCCATTATCACATCAGGCAGTGAGGACCTTTCTGGTGTGCTCTCCCTGGGACGTTTTATCTGAGTGCCACTAGGTGTTGGTTGAGGCTCACTGCTCGATTTCCTCACCACAAATCTGTCCATGGAAGCTTGCTTTTCCCTTCTTCGCAAGCTCTCTCTGTAGTAAGGCATCACCTTGTCATTGAAAAGATTAAGACAACGGCCTACTACAGCTTTCTCTGGGTGAGTCTTTTCAACAATTGTTTGAATCTCTTCCCACATCTGACACACCTTCTTAATTACTGCAGAAGGGACATTCGCTGCTGCTGCTGCCACCTCCTCCTCCACTGCAGAATCATCCGCTGCTGCGTTGGCTTGCTGTTCCTGTTGAAGGGCTAGGAGTTCTTCGGTGGTCAGTTCTTCGTTGTGTTCTTCCACCAACTCCTCCACATCATCACCATCCAATTCCAAGCCCATTTGCTGGCCTAGACTAACAATTTCCTCAACAATAGGCGCATCATTTATAGGCTCAAACCCCTCAAAGTCTAGTTCTCTCACACATTCAGGCCACAATTTTCTCCAGCCAGAGATCAGGGTTCTTTGAGTCACTTCTTGCCAGGCTTTGTCAACGAGTTTTAAAGCACTACAAATGTTAAAATGCTGTCTCCAGAACTTTTGAGGGTGAGGTTTGTGGCTTCAGTCACTTCAAAACATTTCCGGAAAAGTGCCCTTTCATAAAGTTTCTTAAAATTTGCTATGATTTTCTGGTCCATAGGCTGAATTAGAGGAGTGGTGTTAGGTGGAAGGAATTTAACTGTGAGGAATTTATTGTATCTGGGCAACAAATCATCTTCCAAGCCTGGAGGATGAGCAGGAGCATTGTCGAGGAGAAGCACGTCTTTGAGTGGCAAATGTTTCTCCTGCAGATATTTTTCTATGGCAGGGCACAACACTTCATTCACCCACTCCGAAAAAATAAGCCTAGTCACCCATGCTTTTTTATTAGACTTCCACATCACACACAAATGGGTTTTCTGCACTTTATACTGTTTGAAAACCCTTGGATTTTCAGAATGATACACTAGCAAGGGTTTAATTTTCAAATCGCCACTCGCATTTGAACACAGCACAAGCGTAAACCTATCTTTCATAGGCTTGTGTCCAGGCAAGGATTTTTCCTCCTTGGTAATGTATGTCCTCTTAGGCATTCTTTTCCAAAACAGTCCTGTTTCGTCACAATTAAACACTTGTTGCGGTAGGTATCCCTCAGCCTCTGCAAACTCTTTAAATTCGTCAATAAATCGTCCAGCGGCTGGTTTGTCTGAGCTGGCTGCCTCCCCATGCCTTGTAACACTATGGATACCACTTCTCTTTCTAAAGAGAAGTGGTATCATCGAAACTGTGAACGCCAAGAAATCCGGACTCCACCTGCCAAAGATCATTGGGGAATATAAACCTGGATATGCGTATGGAAATGTCAAGACACACAAGCCTGGAAAGCCACTTCGGCCAATCATTAGCCAGATACCCACACCCACGTACAGACTGGCGAAGCGACTCAACGGCCTGCTGGCTCCTTATGTTCCTTGCGCCTTCAGCCTTAAGTCTCCAAAGGAATTTGTTGACTTACTGCGGGGCACACGGGCCACAGGGATAAGAGCCTCGTTGGACGTAGAATCTCTGTTTACCAACGTACCTGTGGACGAGACAATCGGGATGATAGCCGACAGAGTGTATCGTGATCCAGCCTGTACTCCTCTTGACATACCCGAGAATATTCTAAGGAAACTACTCCAAGCTTGTACTAAAGAGGCACCCTTCTTGAGCCCGGATGGGCACATGTATAAACAAGTAGATGGGGTCGCCATGGGGTCTCCCATAGGTGTCCTGTTTGCAAACTTCTACATGGGTACCATCAAGCAAAAAGTCTTGGTCGACATGAACTTGAAACCGGCCATATACTGCAGGTATGTTGGCGACATTTTTACACAGGTACCTGATGTCAGACATCTGCAGGAGCTGAAGGAGGTATTTGAGCAGAGTTCCGTGCTGCGTTTCACTTACGAGATGGAAAAGAATGGGAAGCTGCCCTTTCTAGATGTAACAGTCATGGAAAAGAGCAGAGGTTTCCACACTGCAGTCTACACTAAGGAAACGAACATAGGAATGTGCCTAAATGCCAACAGCGACTGCCCAGACAGGTACAAGAGGAGTGTTATTAACGCATATGTCGACCGTGCTCTAAGCCACAGCTCAGAATGGAAGCAAGTCGACGAAGAACTCTGTAGGGTAAGGCAGGTCCTAGTCAACAACGGCTTCTCCAATGGTTTCGTCGAAGACATCATAAGAAGGAAAGTGAAACGCCATGCAACCTCTGAAGAGACAATTAACACAACATCTATACCCCCTATTAGACTATTTTACAGGAACTTCTTTTCCACAGCTCATAAAACAGAGGAAAGGGTCCTGAAAGATACTGTTAATAGAAACGTTATCCCTACAGACAAAAATCAGAGGATACAACTGACGATTTACTATAAAACCAGAAAAACGGCCAGCCTACTCATGAGAAACTCTCCAGACACAAAGCAGAACGCTTTAAAAGAGACCAACGTCGTCTATGCCTTCAAATGCCCACTTGGGGACTATAAGCTCCAAAAAACCCAGTATATAGGCAAGACAACAACATCTCTTTCTAGGCGTTTAACGATGCATAAACAACAGGGCTCCATTAAGGAACATATAATCTCTTCCCACAACCAAACCATCGCCAGAGAAATCCTAGTAAACAACACAGAAATCATCGAGAGATACAGCGATAGCAGGCGGCTTGACGTTTGCGAGGCACTACACATCAAGAAGTCAACACCAGCAATCAACAGCCAATTAATGCACAACTATATTCTACCCACCTCAAGACTCCGCTCCAATATAGAAGCATCAAGAAATATGGACCAATAGGCTTTCTACAATCACTTCCATTTCAATACCCATTGTTTCGTGTTCTGTCTTGTGTTGATGAAATTAATACCCTATTAATGCCACCTCTTGTTCTGTCTTGTGTTGATGAAATTAATACCCTATTAATGCCACCTCACCCCATCCACCTCACTCAAATGTAGATATAAACAAAATCGGAGATGCATAAGTTCTATTCAGTTGTGTATTTGTAAACTAAAGTCTTTGAAAATGTAATAAGTTTTATGAAACGCGCTCGTGTCGCGTCAGACTAGAAATAAAAATGAATTTTGGAGAATTGATTTTTGAATTACCTCCAACAGTGAAAAGAAATGTACGAAAGATTGAGAAAATTCGTGTTAGAATTATTAATCTTACTTTTTCGGTCATATTTAATAATATATATATATATATATATATATATATATATATATATATATATATATATATATATATATATATATATATATATATATATATATATATATAGCGGGCAGAGTGTATCGTGAGCTGACCTGTACTCCTCTTGACATACCAGAAAACATTCTAATTAAACTACTCCAAGCTTGTACTAAAGAGGCACCCTTCTTGAGCCTGGATGGGCACATGTATAAGCAAGTAGATGGGGTCGTTATGGGTTCTCCCCTAGGTGTTCTGTTTGCGAACTTCTATATGGGTACCATCGAACAAAAGGTCTTAGTCGACATGAACTTGAAACTGGCCATATACTGCAGGTATGTTGATGACATTTTTACTCAGGTACCTAAGGTCAGACATCTGCAGGAGCTGAAGGACGCATTTGAGCGGAATTCTGTGTTGCGTTTCACCTACAAGATGGAGAAGGATGGGAAGCTGCCATTTCTAGATGTAACAGTCATGGAAAGGAGCAGAGGTTTCCACACTGCAGTCTACACTAGAGAAACAAACATAGGAATGTGCCTCAATGCCAATAGTGACTGCCCAGACGGGTACAAGAGGAGTGTTATTAATGCTTATGTCGACTGTGCTCTCAGCCACAGCTCAGGATGGAAGCAAGTCGATAAAGAACTTTGTAGGGTAAGGCAGGTCCTAGTCAACAACGGCTTCTCAAATGGTTTCGTTGAAGACATCATAAGAAGGAAGGTGAAACGCCATGCAACCTCTGAAGAGACAACTAACACAACACCTGTACCCCCTATTAGACTATTTTACAGGAACTTCTTTTCCACAGCTCATAAAATGCAGGAAAGGGTCCTGAAAGAGATTGTTAATAGAAACGTTATCCCTACAGACAAAAATCAGACGATACAATTGACGATTTACTATAAAACCAAGAAAACTGCCAACCTACTCATGAGAAACTCTCCAGACACAAAGCAGAACGGTTTGAAAGAGACCAATGTCGTCTATGCCTTCAAATGCCCACTTGGGGACTGTAAGCCTCAAAGAACTCAGTATATAGGCAAGACAACAACATCTCTTTCCAGGCGATTAACGATACATAAGCAACAGGGCTCCATTAAGGAACATATAATCTCTTCCCACAACCATACCATCACCAGAGAAGTCTTAACAAAAAACACGGAAATCATCGATAGATACACCGATAGCAGGCGGCTTGATATCTGCGAGGCACTACACATTAAGAAGTCAACACCAGCAATCAACAGCCAATTAATGCACAACTATATTCTACCCACTTCAAGACTCCGCACCAATATAGAAGCATCAAGAAATATGGGCCAATAGGCCCTTTGCATTTACTTCCATTCTTCCCCTTTAACTTTACCCGATATTTCGTGTTCTATCTTGTGTTGAAAGTTTGTTTTCACTTCATCCAAAACTGTTGTAACATATCACCTCACCCAAATGCAGGTATATAAAATGAAAAGCCATTTGAATTATAGCATAGTAAGAAATCTGTTTAGTGTTTGCAGGTTATAGTTGTGTGTGTGTAAACTAAAGTCTTTGAAAATGTAATAAGTTATTACGAAAAGCGTTCAAGTGTGGCGTCAGACTAGAAATAAAAATGAATTTTGTTGAACTGATTTTTCAATTACCATCGACAGTGAAAAGAAACATAAGAAATATTGAGAAAATTCGTGTTAGAATTATTAATCTTACTTTTTCGGTCATATTTAATAATGTCTACAGGAAAGAATGCTACCAAAATATACTAAAATATATATATATATATATATATATATATATATATATATATATATATATATATATATATATATATATATATAATATATATATATATATATATATATATATATATATATATATATATATATATATATATATATATATATATATATATATATATAACTGAAAACTCACACCCCAGAAGTGACTCGAACCCATACTCCCAGGAGCCACGCAACTGGTATGTACAAGACGCCTTAATCCACTTGACCATCACGACCGGACATAATGAGGTGATAGCCGAGGCTATTTGAACCACCCCACCGCCGGCACTCGGATAGTAATCTTGGGCATAGCATTTTACCAAATCACCTCATTCTTTGGGGCACACGTGAGGAACACAAATGCGAACAAGCCTGAATGGTCCCCAGGACAATATGCAACTGAAAACTCACACCCCAGAAGTGACTCGAACCCATACTCCCAGGAGCCACGCAACTGGTATGTACAAGACGCCTTAATCCACTTGACCATCACGACCGGACATAATGAGGTGATAGCCGAGGCTATTTGAACCACCCCACCGCTGGCACTCGGATAGTAATCTTGGGCATAGCATTTTACCAAATCACCTCATTCTTTGGGGCACACGTGAGGAACACAAATGCGAACAAGCCTGAATGGTCCCCAGGACAATATGCAACTGAAAACTCACACCCCAGAAGTGACTCGAACCCATACTCCCAGGAGCCACGCAACTGGTATGTACAAGACGCCTTAATCCACTTGACCATCACGACCGGACATAATGAGGTGATAGCCGAGGCTATTTGAACCACCCCACCGCCGGCACTCGGATAGTAATCTTGGGCATAGCATTTTACCAAATCACCTCATTCTTTGGGGCACACGTGAGGAACACAAATGCGAACAAGCCTGAATGGTCCCCAGGACAATATGCAACTGAAAACTCACACCCCAGAAGTTACTCGAACCCATACTCCCAGGAGCCACGCAACTGGTATGTACAAGACGCCTTAATCCACTTGACCATCACGACCGGACATAATGAGGTGATAGCCGAGGCTATTTGAACCACCCCACCGCCGGCACTCGGATAGTAATCTTGGGCATAGCATTTTACCAAATCACCTCATTCTTTGGGGCACACGTGAGGAACACAAATGCGAACAAGCCTGAATGGTCCCCAGGACAATATGCAACTGAAAACTCACACCCCAGAAGTGACTCGAACCCATACTCCCAGGAGCCACGCAACTGGTATGTACAAGACGCCTTAATCCACTTGACCATCACGACCGGACATAATGAGGTGATAGCCGAGGCTATTTGAACCACCCCACCGCCGGCACTCGGATAGTAATCTTGGGCATAGCATTATGTCCGGTCGTGATGGTCAAGTGGATTAAGGCGTCTTGTACATACCAGTTGCGTGGCTCCTGGGAGTATGGGTTCGAGTCACTTCTGGGGTGTGAGTTTTCAGTTGCATATTGTCCTGGGGACCATTCAGGCTTGTTCGCATTTGTGTTCCTCACGTGTGCCCCAAAGAATGAGGTGATTTGGTAAAATGCTATGCCCAAGATTACTATCCGAGTGCCGGCGGTGGGGTGGTTCAAATAGCCTCGGCTATCACCTCATTATGTCCGGTCGTGATGGTCAAGTGGATTAAGGCGTCTTGTACATACCAGTTGCGTGGCTCCTGGGAGTATGGGTTCGAGTCACTTCTGGGGTGTGAGTTTTCAGTTGCATATTGTCCTGGGGACCATTCAGGCTTGTTCGCATATATATATATATATATATATATATATATATATATATATATATATATATATATATATATATATATATATATATATATATATATGTCGTACCTAGTAGCCAGAACTCACTTCTCAGCCAACTATGCAAGGCCCGATTTGCCTAATAAGCCAAGTTTTCCTGAATTAATATATTTTCTCTAATTTTTTTCTTATGAAATGATAAAACTACCCATTTTATTATGTATGAGGTCAAATTTTTTTTATTGGAGTTAAAATTAACGTAGATATATGACCGAACCTAACCAACCCTACCTAACCTATCTTTATAGGTTAGGTTAGGTTAGGTAGCCAAAAAAGTTAGGTTAGGTTAGGTTAGGTAGGTTAGGTAGTCGAAAAACAATTAATTCATGAAAACTTGGCTTATTAGGCAAATCGGGCCCTGCATAGTAGGCTGAAAAGTGCATTCTGGCTACTAGGTACGACATATATATATATATATATATATATATATATATATATATGTCGTACCTAATAGCCAGAACGTACTTATCAGCCTACTATTCAAGGCCCGATTTGCCTAATAAGCCAAGTTTTCATGAATTAATGTTTTTTCGACTACCTAACCTACCTGACCTAACCTAACCTAACTTTTTCTGCTACCTAACCGAACCTAACCTATGAAGATAGGTTAGGTTAGGTTAGGTAGGGTTGGTTAGGTTCGGTCATATATCTACGTTAATTTTAACTCCATTAAAAAAAAATTGACCTCACACATAATGAAATGGGTAGCTTTATCATTTCGTAAGAAAAAAGCTAGAGAAAACATATTAATTCATGAAAACTTGGCTTATTAGGCAAATCGGGCCTTGCATTGTAGGCTGATAAGTGCGTTCTGGCTACTAGGTACGACATATATATATATATATATATATATATATATATATTTAATATATATATATATATATATATATATATATATATATATATATATATATATATATATATATATATATATATATATATATACAGTGGTACCTCGTATAACGAATTTAATCCGTTCCATGTTTGTCATGTGAAACGGACGTCATACAAAACAAGTGTGCCCCATGTAACCAGTGTGATGCACTGTGTTTATTGTGAAATTCACCCAGTGTGCATTACATCAAATGTTCCCCAAAATATAATTTTTCTTTGCAAAATGATAAATTACCATCCCTGAACATGTCTATGTAAAAATAATTACCAAATTCCACTTACTTTGGGTGTGAGGGCGTGGACAAGGTGCGCTGTGACGTCATCAGGGCCTGGTCACCCGTGTGTGAAGCTCCCAGACACGGTCGCGCAGGCCATTCAAGCACTGCATGTTGCCACAAATATATTTTCAAATATTTTTTCTATACATTTTCAACGCGGTTTTATTTGTTTCTTTTATCGTATATGATGCATATTTGTGACCTTTGCAATATGTATACAGTAGAATGTTCATAATTTTCCATGAAACTGTGATACATGTGTCAGTAATGTGTCCACAATAAATGTTTAGTCACAATATTACGTGGTAAAAATTCACTAAAATTATAATATGTACAGTTTCACATACTATTTACACAGTAACACAAAGTATTACACACTCAGTACTTTGGAGGTGCGTAATAGTCAACGAAGTAGTCCATGGTACACAGCGCGACTTTGTTCTCCTTGCACCAGCTACAGATAGATTTTCGTTTCCTGTTTCATCGTTCTGTGTGCTTGCAAATAACGAACTCGTGTGCACCCTTGGCTTTAGTACTTGTAGGTGGTATGTAGCCAAGCTTGTAAAGCATAAGGTAGTATTGAAACGATTATAGGAAAAGCTCAATTTGTAAGGTAGTCTTGAAAAGATCGCTTTGTAAGGTCCCACACAGGAAGAGATTCAGCTAGCCTCAAAGAGTGTCCATCAGTCAGGAAGAGATTCAGCTAGCCTCAAAGAGTGTCCATCAGTCAGGAAGAGATTCAGGTATTCTTGAAAATATCAATGAACAACACCACCATGGAAGCCGCTAACACTGTTCATCTATGCAACTTGTATCAGATGCGTCATCATTGAACGCAGAAAACGATTCATCTCTGTATCATCTATATAAATTGGAGATGGCAAGGGTGGGGCTCAGAGCTACAACTGGATACGCTCGCTGTATCATCCTCATAGGTGCTGCATCACTGGCATCCGACCGTTGTGTTAAGCCCTTATTGCGCCTAGCTTCACCAATGTTATGACCCTTATGTTCTTCAAACAATAGGGGTCTGAATTGCACGGACTGAGCGCAGTCTTTCAACACCGTGTGGGACAGGTGTTTGAGAGCCAGAGGCACGTGTGCTACAAATGGTTGCTCAGGCAGTACTAACCCAGCCAACAGCCCTAGTCTTTCATATTCGTTAAAACAAAAGGTTCGTTCAGTGTTTGTCGGGTAGGCTGCTCCATTATGACAATCTTTCTTTGTTTCAAATGTGTTCCATTTGTTTTGTATTTGTCACTTACGTCTCAATAATGGAGCAGCCTACCCGACAAACACTGAACAAACCTTTATGGCATTTGTCCATTTTTCAAATTGTTTCAATAGTTCTTTTATTTTTTTTTATTTTTTTTATTTAAGAAACATGGAGCAGCCGACCTGTAGACCACCGAACGAACCTTTTTGACATTTGTACTGGTTTTCAAAATTCTTCATTTTTTTTTATTATTTACATTTTTTGTATGTAAGAAACATGGAGCAGCCTACCTGCCGACCACCGAACGAACCTTTTGCTATAAGACAAATGAAAAATAAATATTGAACACATTTGAAGAAAGGAAAATGTCATAATGGTTTATTCAGTGTATGTAAGATAGGCTTCTCCATTATTGAGATGTAAATGAAAATTACAAAACAAATGGAACACATTTGAAACAAAGAAAGATTGTTATAATGGAGCAGCCTACCTGCCGAACACCGAACGAACCTTTTTGACATTTGTTGTATATCAGACATTTCATTTCTTTTTTCCTGCAAAAACGTCAATGCTTTGCAACATCTCGGCAGTCACCCTTTTATATCCCAGCATCATTAGCATCTTTAAACAAGAACAACATAATTTATGTGCATCGTCCGAGGCGTCTAAGAATGTGCAAGAAGCAGCGCGACCCCACCATGTGGTGTTGACGTTACTCAAACCAGCGTTCGTCATACGGGACGATTTGACACTGATCGGGCCGTTCGTTACCCAAAATGTTCGTCTTTGGGGCGATCGTTATGCGAGGTACCACTGTATATATATATATATATATATATATATATATATATATATATATATATATATATATATATATATATATATATATATATATATATATATATATATATATATATATATATATATATGTCGTACCTAGTAGCCAGAACGCACTTCTCAGCCTACTATGCAAGGCCCGATTTGCCTAATAAGCCAAATTTTCATGAATTAATTGTTTTTCGACTACCTAACCTAACCTAACTTTTTCGGCTACCTAACCTAACCTATAAAGATAGGTTAGGTAGGGTTGGTTAGGTTCGATCATATATCTACGTTAATTTTAATTCCAATAAAAAAAAATTGACCTCGTATATAATGAAATGGGTAGGTTTATCATTTCATAAGAAAAAAATTAGAGAAAATTTATTAATTCAGGAAAACTTGGCTTATTTGGCAAATCGGGCCTTGCATAGTAGGCTGAGAAGTGCGTTCTGGCTACTAGGTACGACATATATATATATATATATATATATATATATATATATATATATATATATAAATATATATATGTCGTATCTAGTAGCATATATATATATATATATGCTATATATATATATATATATATACATATATATATATATATATATATATATATATATATATATATATATATATATATATATATATATATATATATATGTATATATATATATATATATATAGCATATATATATATATATATGCTACTAGGTACGACATATATATATATATATATATATATATATATATATATATATATATATATATATATATATATATATATATATATATATATATATATATATATATATGTCGTACCTAGTAGCATATATATATATATATATATGCTATATATATATATATATATACATATATATATATATATATATATATATATATATATATATATGTATATATATATATATATATATAGCATATATATATATATATATGCTACTAGATACGACATATATATATATATATATATATATATATATATATATATATATATATATATATATATATATATATATATGTCGTACCTAGTAGCCAGAACGCACTTCTCGGCCTACTATTCAAGGCCCGATTTGCCTAATAAGCCAAGTTTTCCTGAATTAATATATTTTCTCTATTTTTTTTCTTATGAAATGATAAAGCTACCCATTTCAACATGTATGAGGTCAATTTTTTTTTATTGGAGTTAAAATTAACGTAGATATATGACCGAACCTAACCAACCCTACCTAACCTAACCTAACCTATCTTTATAGGTTAGGTTGGGTTAGGTAGCCGAAAAAGTTAGGTTAGGTTAGGTTAGGTAGGTTAGATACGAAAAACAATTAATTCATGAAAACTTAGCTTATTAGGCAAATCGGGCCTTGCATAGTAGGCTGAGAAGTGAGTTCTGGCTACTAGGTACGACATATATATATATATACAACTTTAGAACACTTTCCCACCAGGAGACTCGAACCCTAGCCAGCACAGAAGCCTTCCAGCAACTGGCATAACAGGTACGCCTTAACCCGCTCCACCACCAGCTCAGACCCTTAAAAGAGATGGTAATTTCGGAGTATTTAAATACACCAAAGATCACCACCTCCCAAGAGCACTAGAGCAAGTGAGGGGTCATTTATACGTTTATTTCATCAAGTCCCTGTTAATATGGGAAGACACAGTGTCTATGCTTAAGACACAACTCTCCTAAACACGAGAGTGAAGTATACAACTTTAGAACACTTTCCCACCAGGAGACTCGAACCCTAGCCAGCACAGAAGCCTTCCAGCAACTGGCATAACAGGTACGCCTTAACCCGCTCCACCACCAGCTCAGACCCTTAAAAGAGATGGTAATTTCGGAGTATTTAAATACACCAAAGATCACCACCTCCCAAGAGCACTAGAGCAAGTGAGGGGTCATTTATACGTTTATTTCATCAAGTCCCTGTTAATATGGGAAGACACAGTGTCTATGCTTAAGGCACAATTCTCCTAAACACGAGAGTGAAGTATACAACTTTAGAACACTTTCCCACCAGGAGACTCGAACCCTAGCCAGCACAGAAGCCTTCCAGCAACTGGCATAACAGGTACGCCTTAACCCGCTCCACCACCAGCTCAGACCCTTAAAAGAGATGGTAATTTCGGAGTATTTAAATACACCAAAGATCACCACCTCCCAAGAGCACTAGAGCAAGTGAGGGGTCATTTATACGTTTATTTCATCAAGTCCCTGTTAATATGGGAAGACACAGTGTCTATGCTTAAGGCACAACTCTCCTAAACACGAGAGTGAAGTATACAACTTTAGAACACTTTCCCACCAGGAGACTCGAACCCTAGCCAGCACAGAAATGACCCCTCACTTGCTCTAGTGCTCTTGGGAGGTGGTGATCTTTGGTGTATTTAAATACTCCGAAATTACCATCTCTTTTAAGGGTCTGAGCTGGTGGTGGAGCGGGTTAAGGCGTACCTGTTATGCCAGTTGCTGGAAGGCTTCTGTGCTGGCTAGGGTTCGAGTCTCCTGGTGGGAAAGTGTTCTAAAGTTGTATACTTCACTCTCGTGTTTAGGAGAGTTGTGCCTTATATATATATATATGACAGTGTCAGACCACGGAGGAAAAATGAAACAGGAATTTCCTTAAGTACTTTCGTATATTAATACATCTTCAGAAGGAGTGAAGATGTATTAATCTTCACTCCTTCTGAAGATGTACTAATATACGAAAGTACTTAAGGAAATTCATGTTTCATTTTTCCTCCGTGGTCTGACATTGTCACATTTTTAATCACGTGTTTATTTTTCGTGATACACACACACATATATATATACATATATATATATATATATATATATATATATATATATATATATATATATATATATATATATATATATATATATATATATATATTATTAAATATGACTGAAAAAGTAAGATTAATAATTCTAACACGAATTTTCTCAATCTTTCGTACATTAAGCTTCACTGTTGGAGGTAAATAAAAAACAGTGAAGCTTACCTCCAACAGTGAAGCTTAATACCTCCAACAGTGAAGCTTAATACCTCCAACAGTGAAGCTTAATGTACGAAAGATTGAGAAAATTCGTGTTAGAATTATTAATCTTACTTTTTCGGTCATATTTAATAATATATGTCTACAGGAAAGACTGCTACCAAAATATACTAATATATATATATATATATATATACCAAAATATACTAATATATATATATATATATATATATATATATATTAGTATATTTTGGTAGCAGTCTTTCCTGTAGACATATATTATTAAATATGACCGAAAAAGTAAGATTAATAATTCTGACACGAATTTTCTCAATATTTCTTATATTTCTTTTCACTGTTGATGGTAATTGAAAAATAAATTCTCCAAAATTTATTTTTATTTCTAGTTTGACGCGACACTTGAACGCGTTTCGTAATAACCTATTACATTTTCAAAGACTTTAGTTTACACACACACAACTATAACTTGCAAACACTAAACAGAGTTTAATCCTTAAACTGCGCATGGTGTATATATACGCCCTGAGTAACATGTCCCACAGTGCGCATGGCGTATATATACGCCATAGGGTGCCAGGCCCGATTCAAATGGCCCGCGGCTACACCGGGTTCACAGAAGCTTCCTCAGGGCTCTTGTAAACAGACGCCATTTTTTTTAAAAATCGTGGGCAATATTCTCAGGTGTAAGAGGCATAGTACTGTTGGAGCAACCAAGGCTGGCGCACGCAGCATGAGCGAACAGCTTTGCTGTTCAGCTTGTGACCACAGCATCGCCGAAAAATGTCAAAATAAATATATAATTGTTATTATTTAGCGATGACAATATTACAGATGACCCATGACTGTGATATAAATAACCAGGGGTTGTGATAATAGCAGGATTGTTGTAATAATTAGCGCTGTGGGAGGAGTGATGCTGAAAGACGGAGGGAGACAGCATCGTTTACTGACTGTGTGGCCACCTTTTATTGTTTGCATTCACCATACCAGGTCAGTGGTTCTCTATGGTGAACACAAATGTAGATACTTATATATAATGTGTGTATTAGTGTAATAACAGCAAAAGGATTATGCTGGGAGGAGCCATTTGGGTGACAGAGGTAACGTCGTCTGCACGATTTGTCTAGCTGTTTAGAGGGTGGCCACTATGCTCTTTGGGCGCACTACAAGCTTAGGTGTACAGTTACGGTGCATAAAACATGTAGATACTTATATATAATATGTGTATATAGGGTAATAACACTGCAAACAGTATTGTTGGGGGAGAAAGTTTAGTACGTGTGACCTTGAATGAGTGAGGGAGCCGCCAGCCGCCATCTGTGTATAGCGACGACTCTTAGTGCCTGAACTAACTATATCAGCTTAGCTGTACAGTTGTGGTGAACAAAATATATACATACTTATATATAACGTCTGTATATAGTGTAATAACACCACAAATGGTATTGTTGGGGAAAGAAAGTTTAGTGCGTGTGTTGAGGGAGTGGCAGCGAGTGGCTGGCTGGTGTGTGGTGGTAACTCTTCGTTGCTTTTCGACTCTCAATACCAACTTAGTGGTTCGTTATGGTGACCAAAACATGCAGATACTTATATATAACCTGTGTATAGAGTGTAATAGCAGCAAAACTATTTGTTTATTGTTTTATAAACATAATAATTGAATCACTAATATGCACATCATACTTTTGAGTACTGTATAGCGATTATTCACCACTTTTATTATATAAATATATTACAATACACACTATTGAATAATATTACTGCAAAAAAACTAAGAAAAAATCAATCGAAGACATTGAAACAATTAGGTAATAATATCTTTGTGGCAACTGCCACCTGTCAGCGCGGGTGACGCTGACCGGGTCTGACCACTCTGTCAACACCCACTTTTTGCCAGACTTCCTCGGTCAATTGCGCCCAAAATATGTCACCTACGATTTTTTTTAATTTTTCCCGTGCTCAGGGGACACAAATTAACATGTCTAGAAGACGAAAAAAAAATTTAGAATTTTTTTTTTCTTGCGCACAGGGGTGTAAATGTCCCCAGGACCCCTGAGCAGTGTAAGGGTTAAACAGCTTTGATTTTATACCTGCATTTGGGTGAGGTGATATGTTACAACAGTTTTGGATGAGGTGAAAACAAATTTTCAACACAAGACAGAACACGAAACAATGGGTATAATATTTTGTAAGTTAAAAGGAAGAATGTAAGTAACTGCAATGGGCCTATTGGCCCATATTTCTTGATGCTTCTATATTGGTGCGGAGTCTTGAAGTGGGTAGAATATAGTTGTGCATTAATTGGCTGTTGATTGCTGGTATCGACTTCTTAATGTGTAGTGCCTCGCAGATATCAAGCCGCCTGCTATCGCTGCATCTATCGATGATTTCCGTGTTTTTTGATAAGACTTCTCTGGTGATGGTCTAGTTGTGGGAAGAGATTATATGTTCCTTAATGGAGCCCTGTTGCTTATGCATTGTTAACGATGCATAAGCCATTCTATAGGCCATTGCTCCCCTTGCCTCTCTGAGGGGGCCAGGTTCTGGCCGTGGTCCCCGGTAGGCCCTAGAACTCCATACACATGACTGATGCCAAAGTCTGACATTAGCATATCAGCCTGGTAAAGCTCCGGGGAGCCTCCGGGTCTCACCCAGAAAATGGCGTTTCATTACATTCAACGCTGGTTTTTTCCAATATTTTGACTATAACACTTGTCAATGATACAGGTCTATATTTGATGGGATCTTCCCTGCTGCCACTGTTGTAGATTGCTGCTGCCTCTAATATCAACAGGGAATCTGAAATAGGTAGTACAGTGAATATCAACCTTGTAGTGCAAACATTTGTTCTGTGTTAGCCTTTTTCCACACATCTGCTAGGACTCCTGTTCACGGGGATGCCTGAAAAAATCTGTTAAGTGGAATGCTGAGCTCAAGTGCACATTCTCTCACAACCCATGGTGAAACTCCATCTGGACCAAATGCTTTGTTCTTACTTAGCTCCTTTGGCATTTTTTTCACTTTATATTCAGACACCTCTATGAAATGTGAGAAATCTTTAAAGAATTCGGATAAAGAAAGAGATCTAGAAGTGGTTCTAGATAAAAAGCTATCACCTGAGGACCACATAAAGAACATTGTGTGAAGAGCCAATGCTACACTTTCTAACTTCAGAATTGCTTTTAAATACATGGATGGCAAAATACTAAAGAAATTATTCACAACTATTGTCAGACCAAAACTGGAATATGCAGTGGTTGTATGGTGCCCATATCTTAAGCAGCACATCAACAAACTGGAAAAGGTGCAGAGACATGCAACTACTGTAATTTACTTGTGGAAAATAGTAGAGGGGCTGGTCCCAAATCTGCACACAGAAATAATATCATTTGAGACCGGAAGGTATGGCAGCATGTGCAGAATACCCCCGTTGAAGAGCAGAGGTGCAATAGGTACTCTGAGAGAACTCTGTCAACATCAGAGGCCTGATACTGTTCAACACTCTTCCACTAAATATAGGCATAACTGGCCGACCCCTCACAATGTTCAAGAGAGAACTCAATAAGCACCTCCAAATGATACCTGATTAACCAGGCTGTGATTCATACGTCAGGCTGCGAGTAGCTGCATTCAACAGCCTGGTTGACCAATCCAGCAACGAGGAGGCCTGGTCGACGACCGGGCAGCGGGGACACTAAGCCCAGAAAACACCTCAAGGTAGCCTTAAGGCAAGGCTAAAAGTTTTGTGAAGAAATGTTTGCACTGCAAGGTTGATATTCACTATGTCACCTATTTCAAACTCCCAGTTGATATTAGAGGCAGCAGCAATACAGTTGCTTTTACAAGTTTCATTGTGTAGCCTAAGGCTTATCTTCATTGTATCTAGAGGCGGTTTACCTGCTTGATGGGGTTCTGGGAGTTGTTCTACTCCTACTTCTACTCTACTGGAAGTACTTGAGGAGTACTCTCTACTCCTCAAACTCTGACTTGTGAGAGTTTGGTCCACCAGGCTGTTGCTTGGAGTGGCCCACATACCCACCACAGCCAGGTTGGTCCAGCACTCCTTGGAGAAACCTATCTAGTTTTCTCTTGAAGATGTCTACAGTTGTCCCAGCAATATTTCTTATGCTTGCCGGGAGAATGTTGAACAACCGTGGACCACTGATGTTTATACAGTGTTCTCTGTGCCTACGGCACCCCTGCTCTTCACTGGTTTTATTGTGCATTTTCTTTCATATCATTCACTCCAGTATGTTGTTATTTTACAGTGTAGATTTGGAACCTGGCCCTCTAGTATTTTCCATATGAATATTATTTGATATCTCTCTCGTCGTCTTTCTAGTGAGTACATTTGGAGGGCTTTGAGACAATCCCAATAATTTAGGTGCTTTATCGGGTCTATGTATGCCGTATATGTTCTCTGTACTCCCTCTATTTCTGCAATCTCTCCTGCTCTGAAGGGTAAAGTCAGTACTGAGCAGTACTCATGATGCGACAACACAAGTGATTTGAAGAGCACAACCATTGTGATGGGATCCCTGGATTTGAAAGTTCTCGTAATCCATCATTTTTCTGGCTGACGCAATATTTGCTTGGTTATGCTCCCTAAACATTAGGTCGTTAGACATCATTATTCCCAAATTCTTTACATGGTGCTTACCTACTATGGGCAAATTTGATTGTGTTATGTACCCTGTATTATGTTTAACCCCTTGTGTGGCTCCAGGCTATTTAGCATTTGTCACCCACAGGCGCATACAAAAATAAATTATTTTTTCTTTTAAACCTGTTAATTTGTGTTCTCTGATCATGGGAAAAATAATAATAAAATCGTAAGTGGCATATATTGCCCGCTATAGGGCGGGGAAGTCTGGCAAAAAACAGGCGCTGACTCAGCGTGCGTCCCAAGCGGTCTGTTGCTCGCCAGCTGTCAGGCAGGAGTGGCCACAAAGAGATAATTACCTAATTATTTCAATGTCTCTGATTGATTTTTCATAGTATTGATTTTTCATAGTATTTTTGCTGTAATATTATTCAATAGTGTGTAGTGTGATATATTTATATAATAAAATGAGTGAATCATCGCTGTACTCAAAAATATGGTGTGCATATTGTTGATTCAATTATTATGTTCATCAAACAGTGAACAAATACTTTGTCGATTATTACACTATATACACAGGTTATATATAAGTATCTGCATGTTTTGTTCACCATAACGTACCATTAAGTCACTAATATGAGTCAAAAAGCAACGAGGAGTGACCACCACACACCAGCCAGCCACTCGCTGCCACTCACTCCCTCAACACCTCACTCGCCCACATTCTCCTCCCACCATACTGTTTTGCTCTTATTCACTATATACAGACGTTACATATAAGTATCTACATTCGTGTTCACCATAACAAACCACTAAGTTGGCATGCTGAGTGGCAGTGGCAACCAGTGGCAGCCCGCCTCTGGCTGCTACTTCCTCCCTACCTCACCCACATTCTCCTCCCACAATACTGTTTTTGCTTTTATTCACTATATACAGATGTTATATGTAAGTATCTACATGTTTTGTTCACCACAACTGTACAACTAAGTTGATATAGTTAGTTCAGGCACTAAGAGACGTCGCTACACACAGTCAGGTGGCGGCTGCTTCCTTCACACATTCAAGGTCAGACGCACTAAAGTTTCACCCCCAACAATACTGTTTGTGGTGTTATTACCCTATATACAGACGTATATAGGGAAATAACACCACTTTTATTATGTGTGATGTTAGTGCAACTGGCCTATAATTTTTTGCCAAGGCTTTACTCCCCCCCTTGTGCAACGGAGCTATATCTGCAGATTTAAGTGCTGCTGGTATCTCCCCTGTATCCAGTCTCTTTCTCCAAATTACGCTGAGTGCTCTCGCTACTGGTACTTTACATTTCTTTATGAATATTGAATTCCATGAGTCAGGCCCAGGAGCTGAGTGCATAGGCATATTGTCAATTTCACTTTCAAAGTTTTCCGAGTTTGTGGTAATATCCGTTATATTATCTGCAGCATGAATGTCATTCATAAAGAAGCTGTCTGGGTCATCAACTTTCATGTTGTTTATTGGTGTGCTAAACATAGCCTCATACTGACTTCTTAGAATTTCACTAATCTCTTTGTTGTCCTCTGTGTACGTACCTTCATTTGTAATTAATGGTCCAATACTGGTAGAGGTTTTTGATTTTGATTTTGCGTATGTGAAAAAATATTTAGGATTTTTCCTTATCTCTTGTATAACTTTCTGTTCCAATTCCATTTCCTAAGACTCATATGATCGCTTCAACGTTTGTTCTATTTCTTCGATCTCCCTGCTTAGGCTTATTTTCCTTGCTTGTGATAGTTGTGTCTGCCGAAGCATTTCCGTTATTTTTTTCCTTCTCCTGTACAGTTGTCTGCGTTCTCTTTCTAGAGTGGTCCTCTTTCTGCCCCTCCTCACAGGCACGTGCTTCAAGCAGACCTTGTAAGCTTCCGCTGTCAGTTGAGCTATTCCCTGTGTGGGAGTTTTGTCGTTTACGACTGTCTCCCATTGAATGGTTGCAAGGTCTACATTTATTTTTTCCCAGTCGATCCTCTTATTGTTAAAATTGAATTGATTGAATATTTCTTCTCGCTTGTTGGGTCTCTTAGACCTACTACCGTTATTTATGTTAGTTCGCACTTCAATGAGCTTATAGTCTGAGTATGAAGTATCTGAGATTGTGATGTCTCTGATTAGTTCATCATTGTTTGTGAACTAATGATGAACTAGAAAACAAGTCTAGAAAACTAGAAAACAACAAAAACAGACTAGAAAACAAGTCTAATGTGTTTTCGTTCCTAGTTGGTTCTGTAATCTGTTTATTGAGCGAGAATTTGTCACAGAATCTCAAAAGTTCTCTGACCTGTGGTTGGTTATTTCCGGGTCATTCCCTGCTATGATATTTGTGTTTGCCATTCTCCATCTTAGACTCGGTAAATTGAAATCTCCAAGGAAGATTAACTCTTTTGCTGGCCTGGCAAGCGACCTGGCACACACTGCAACGAAGGCTGAGCATTGGCCGTGAGCGCACAAACCACACTCAAATGTTTATACAGTGTGACCTCACTTGAACGAGGCGTAGGCGTTATATGAGGCGAGGCCGATTCGTTTCACTGCGGAATTCGTTCTACCCGTCAGCCCCAAGCTGTCCCTCCCCTTCATGTGAAAATAACAAAGGTCCTACATCCACTATCAACAAAACAAAAAATCACAGAAAATCTATTTATTATGTATTTATCATTTTGAACATGGCACATGATAGAACAATCAATTGTAAACAATTCCATATTAAAATCTAAACTATGTGACTGTTATTGGTGGCCGCAAATATGATGTAATGGCCAGGATTTCCATAAGCCAACTGTATCAGTCTACATAAATAGTCATAAACAATTCATTTATTTTGAAGTCTTCATTTTCACTATGGCATTTGATAGAACAATCATTTACAAACAATTTGGATTAAAAATTCTACATATATGAGCATTATTGAATCCAAAAAAGCAAAATCACATAATTTTCTCAACAAACTGAAGAAAAGGGGTGGTTGGTGGGCCGCCGGTGGTAGGGGAAGGAGGGTCAGGGCTGGCCGCCGGTGGTAGGGGAAGGAGGGTCAGGGCTGGCCGCCGGTGGTAGGGGAAGGAGGGTCAGGGCTGGCCGCTGGTAGTCAGGTGCGGGAGGGGAGGGGAGGGGGGGGGGGTTGTAGCATGTTGGTGGTATAGGAGTGAGGGGGGGAGGGTGGCAGCCAGACTGACAGGCCTTGGGCCAGACCAGGCCTCAGGCCAGGCCTCAGACCAGGCCTCAGGCCAGACCTCAGACCAGGCCTCAGGCCAGACCTCAGACCAGGCCTTGAACCCAGACCTCGACGAAACTCGACCCAATGTTTACTGCATAGAGGCTAGCTGCCTCCTTACCCCTCCCTCCCACCCCAATACATCCCCTCACCACTGACCCCACACTTTATTATGAATTCTTCATTTTGACTACGGAATATGGTAGAGCGATGCATTACAAGCCACTGAAATGGTAAAATTTTCTCTCCTAATTTTGTCAAAAGCAGCAAGTGAGCTTAGTATCGAGGCAGGCAAGTGCTGCAGCAGTCAGCTGGCGTCTCTACTCACCCTCCTTCTCTGACGCCTATCCACCCCCTAATACATCCTCTCACCACTGACACCACAATTTATTATAAATTGTTCAATTTGACTATGGAATATGATAGAGCTTTGTGTTGCAAACAACTGAAATGGTAACATTTTCTCAGCTAATTTGGTGAAAAGTAGACAGTGAGTGAACTATTGAGGTGGAGCATGGAGGCGCCAGCCACGTGTTGCCATTTACATGATAACTCGAGCCAGAGCTCTCCACTGACACAACCTGCCTCCCCTGACACCACTATTACTCCATCTTCCCTGACAACTTCCACCACTGACACAACCAGCCTCCCCTGACACCACTATTACTCCAGCTTCCCTGACAACTTACACCACTGACAACCTGCCTTCCATGAGAATAACTTACACCACCTGCCCCCCCTAACAATAAACCCTAACTACTGACACCACTTGCCCCCCCTGACAATAACTCTCACCAATGACCCTTGATACCATTTTATCATCCTTCAACCATTTATCCCTAGAAACAATGGGTAAGCATAATAAAACACTGTATAACTGTTTACACTTTGGCTAATCATAGATGATGACAGCCACCTCCGACGCTCGGTCTCGGTGACTGCTTGGATGAACAATCCTCGCTTAATCAAACATTTGTATGTTCCACTGAACATTTAGTACCTAATTCAATTTGTTCGGATCTTCTGGGAATTCGCTAGAACGGGGTTCGTTAGTGAGGATGAACTGTACTCTTTTCAGCTTTCTAACCTCAATTTTCATGCTACGTCATTCATTTTGCTATCAAACTGTTCACAATATAAAGGGGCACATTTAAAACCAGTCCCATAATATTTGGACAATAAATGGGATTTTTAAAAATGCATTAATTGATGATGGCATTACCTTCATCAGGGACTCAGCGTGTTTTGGTTTTATGATGTCGATACCCTCATCAGGCAGCGAAACCCCTGATATTATTAGTTGGTTTTTGTTAACCCTTGGGCTGCTCTCTTGCGATATTAGCCTGCAACACGTTATATAAAAGTGTTCATGTGTGTTTCCTGATCACAGAAAAATAGAAAATAATTTGTGACATATTTTGACCACAATAGGGCGAGGAAGTCTGGCAAACGTGAGGCGTTGACAGAGTAATCGTCGGAGGCAGTCAGCTCCACCCGAGCTGTCAGGCGGGAGTTGCCACAAAAATATTATTACTTAATTATTTCAATGTTTTTGATTTTTTTTCTGTTTTTTTTCAAGTAATATTATTCAATAGTGTGTAGTGTGATATATTTATATAATAAAATGTGATCCATCGCTATACTCAAAAAGTATTGTGAGCATATTAGTGATTCAATTACAGTGCATCCTCACTCTAACGAACCCTACTCTAAAGCATTCCCGGATAATCCGAACAAATTGCATTTGGCACTAAATGTTCAGTAGAACATACAAAAATTCATTTGTGTTGTTCCACTGATGGTGATGACCTAGGCCGGTATGGCAGGGCTGTGAGAGTTGTGTACTGTACATACTCTCCACATCGTTCACTTCAATATCTGTATCACTAGTATCAGACACCTGTCTTAGGTCTTTTTCCAGATTTGAGTTATCAAAATCACTGGCATGCTCATCTTCAAGGAATATGCCCTGTATTTCAACATCAGAGAGTGTTTTCTCAAAAACATGGCCAACTAGAGACTGGGAGCTCAATATGGATACATACAAAATGGTTGCTACCTTGAATATGAGCCTGCCCACAACCGTGGGGAATGCTGGGAATTTTTTTCAAGCTGGCAAACACCTCAGGAATCCATCTTGTACCCAAGTTTTGAACCCTACAATATATCTACGAGTGCCTTAACCACTGTGATGCGCCGAGTTTATTGTGACATTCCCCGTGCACATGAAATTAAGTGTTCCCCAAAAAATGTTTTTTTAACCCTGAACATGTCTATGTAAAAATAAATACAAAATTTCACTTACTTTGGCTGTGGGGACGTGGACAAGGTGCGCTGTGACGTCATCATGGCTGGTCGCCCGTACCAGAAACAAGCGTGCAGGCCATTCAAGCATTGTGAGTTGCCACAAATATATTTTCAATTATTTGTTCTATGTATTTCCAATGCGGTTTTATTAGTTTTTTTTATTGTATATGACGCATATTTTTGTTATTTACAATATGTATACAACAGAACGTTCATAATGTTCCATGGAACTGTGATACTGTGAGTCAGTAATGTATCCACAATGTTTATTGTTGCAATATTACTTGCTAAAAATTCACTAAGATTACACTATGTATAGTTTCACACACTATTTACACACTAACACACTGTATTACACAATCAGTACTTCGGAAGTGAGTAATAATCAATGAAGTAGTCCAGGGTACAAAGCGCGACTTTGCTCTCGTTGCACCAGGTACAGATAGATTTTCGCTGTTTCTTTGTTCTATGTGCTTGCAAATAACGCACTCATGTACACCCTTGGCTTTAGGACTTGTAAGTGGTATGTAGCCAAGCTCGTAATGCGTAAGGTAGTCTTGAAAATATCACTTTGTAAGGTCCCTGACTGGAAGATTCAGTCATTTATAGCAAGTGTCAGTCAATCTAGAAGAGATTCAGCCATTCTGGAAGAGATTCAGCTAATCTTGAAAATATCTATGGAAAACACCACCATGGAAACCGCTAACACTGTTCATCTATGCTACTTGTATCAGATGCATCATCACTGAACCCAGAAAATGATTCATCTATGTATCACCTATATAAATTGGAGATGGCATAGGTGGGCATGGGTGGCGTTCACAGCTACAACTGGATACGCTCGCTGTATCACCCTAATAGGTGCGGTATCACTTGCATCCGACCTTTGTGTTAGGTCCTTATTGCGCCTAGCTTCATCAATATCATGACCCTTATGTTCTTCAAGCTATAAGGTCTGAATTTCCCCGACAGAGAGCGATCTTTCAATACTGCGTCAGACAGGTGTTTGGGAGCCAGAGGCGCGTGCACCACCCCATGGTTACTCACTCAATACTAACCCAGCCAGCAGCCGTAGGACATTCTGGGAATATTTTTCAAAGAAAGCTGCCTCTCACTGGAGGGTCCCAAGAGTTCATTTTGTATCCAACCTACCGCGAGCGTGTTTTGACCGTGTACAAAAAAAAAAAAATTTTGTCGGTGGGGACAGTTATTGGCGAAAAGCATTTGTCGTTTGGCACAGTGCAGTGGTTAAGGTGTTATGCGCACCCCTTGATCGAGCGAAATTAGGCGCTAATGCATTTCAGAGGGTTAATACACTCAACAAAACTGGTTAATAATACCATGACTAATACAATCAACATCACTGGGTAATGCCAATATGATGAATACACTCACCATCACTGGGTAATGCCAATATGATGAATACACTCACCATCACTGGGTAATGCCAATATGATGAATACACTCACCATCACTGGGTAATGAAAACACCAAGATTAACCCTTGTGTGCCTCCGGGCTATTTAGCATTTGTTACCCAGAGGCGCATACCAAAAAAAAAAAAAAAATTTTTTTCTTCCTAACCTGTTAAGTCGTGTTCCCTGACCACGAGAACAAAAAATTCAATTGAACTTACCAATGACGTAATTGAGCCGACAAGATGGGCGATGACATCACACCATGCATGATCGCTCATGCACGGTGTGTCCCAGAGGCGTCGCGTGCGGTCTTCAAGCAGCCAGAGTTGCCACAAATTTATTTTCGCGGCATTATTTACAGTGTCTAGGCCTATTTTATTAGTAATATTAGTCACTAATTGTGTTGCACATAATGTTACATCACAGTCATTGTCAATAAATGTTACATACATCGAGTATACACATGTGCACACAAATGTTTTCCATTACGCCATTATATTATGTAATCACAATGTTCATTATTATATGTACACACAAGCACGCACTATGTACAGGTTTTTGCACTATTATTACACATTTAGAATTCTTAGAGAGTGGTAGTCGTTGAAGCAGTCGACAGCACACAATGGCACTGCACACACTTCACACCATGTTTACCCCACTTTACGTTTCTGTACTCTCCTTTTTGTTGTTTTACATACTAGGCATTCACGTTGGCCTATTGCACGCTTTCCAGCTGGTGGCAAATGTTTTAGTCAGTGTTGCTGAAAGGCTTCCATGTGAGCAAGCCTGGGTGTTGCAGCATGCTGCAACACTGGGTTCATGATTGGTCTTTGTAGGGAGGGAGCCGAGCGGACAGCACGCTGAACTTGTGATCCTGTGGTCCTGGGTTCGATCCCAGGCGCCGGCGAGAAACAATGGGCAGAGTTTCTTTCACCCTATGCCCCTGTTACCTAGCAGTAAAATAGGTACCTGGGTGTTAGTCAGCTGTCACGGGCTGCTTCCTGGGGGTGGAGGCCTGGTCGAGGACCGGGCCACGGGGACACTAAAGCCCTGAAATCATCTCAAGTTAACCTCAAGATTGTATGCCAGGGACATCTTTACCAAACTTTGCTAATAACTGTGTTGCAAGTGTAAAAGCAAACGCACGGAAACTAGGTTTACGTCCAGTTTTCACCAGATACATATTATAGCAGTTCAACATGCTCATGTCAACATGATGGAAAAACACTTTTTTCGTCCATTTCAATGTTTTCCGCACACACTCGATAGTGCCAACCATCATGTTAGCCTTATCAATCAAACGCATGTTGATATTGTAGTCAAGAACACAATCTGGCTTATATACTGGTTCTTTTGTTACACAGTTCACCTTGCCACTGTTCACCATTGTACCCTCATGAACGGTTGTCAGCATGTTCACTTCTCTCTTGTCTTTCCACCGAAATGAGGGTATTTGATCACATTTCTGTAGCTGGCACTCACCAACTGCAAGTCTACTGTCAAACACTGGCATTTCCCTCCTTCGTGCCTTTACTGTGCCAACCAATCCAGTTCTATTTTCAACCAAAAACTTAGTTAGCAATGGACTTGTATAGTAATTATCTGTGTATAAGATGTGGCCCTTGTTCATCCATGGTGCCATCAGTGACTTCACCACACTACCCGAGAAACCATGTTCGTCGTTACCGGGAATGTCTACGTCGCTAGCTGAATACAGAATCATGTGTAACACGTATCCTGTTTCACAGTCACACAGTACAAAGAATTTCAATCCAAATCTGTTTCGTTTGGAGGGAATATACTGCTTGAATGAAACATATCCTTTGAAAAGCACAAGGGATTTGTCAATCACCAGCTTCTGTGCTGGTACGTAAAAATCTCTGAACTTATCAATCACTTGATTCATATAGTGCCTCACTCGCCAAAGTAAATCATCCTCTGTCCGGTCCTCATTACTTGCAAAATGCAGACACCTGAGGAGTATCTGAAACCTATCTCGGGATATATATTTCCCTAAGAAAGGTGTTGGAATAGTCAGATCTTTGCTCCAGTAATCTGTAATAGCGTGTTTGACACAGTGCTTCATCAACATACATATTGCTAAAAATGCATACATTTCACCTACATTGGTGGTTTTCCAACGTTGCAATCGTGAAAATTCTGTTATCTCTCTTCTAATGAGATGAGTCGCATGAAGGTTCGTTTGGTGTACAATATATTCCATGAGCGGCTCATCATAGAATGCTGTAAAATAATCTAATTCACTCATATCCTCTCCATTATCAGGGAAAAGCTCGGTAATCCCGTCTTTATTGTCAAAGGCAGGAATTTGAGGAATAAAACCAGCACCATCACTCCACACTAGTACACCTGGTGTCCTGCGAGACGCAACAGGGGCATGACGGCGAGGAAGCGATGTACACCGTGGACCAGGAGCTGAAGCCCGTCTATGCACAGTACGGCCGCTACATGCACATAAGGTGGAAGCACGTGAACATCACCACACTACCCGAGAACATCACCATCACTACACTACTCTTGGTGCCTCATGTTGTTCCATGCGGTGGCGCTTGGCTGGGTGAGACGCTGCTGACGCGACAAATTCTCGCCCAGTAACACCACTAGTACTGGCACCAGGCTCGGTAACACTATGTTCTGATTCCACTTCACTAAAACCAAAAAAAAGAGTCACCTTCCTCTGACTCGTCACCGAGAATATCCTCAGACTCTAAATAAGCACATGAACTGTGTGGTCGTGGGTGAATTGGAGTAGACACTGGGCAAGGTGGTATGGGTGAGCGTATAGGCCTCGCCATGGGAGGCCGTATCTCATTTTCATTGTCCGTGCTATCATCGGTCAATTGTGTGTAGTCTTTATCAATGTCAGAGTCATCAAAATCACTTTCCTCACCATCAGAAAATAATTCACTGGTTATTTGCTCTTGGGTGAGTGATTGTGTGGTGCGCGCCCCAGAAGCATTCGGCCGTGTGCTCAACATGGTGGCTGCTGGGTAACTGATGCCTCCCACGCGATGGTAGCGTGAGCTGGATTTTTTTACAAAATGGCGTCTGTTTACTATAACCCCTAAGCAGCGTATGGGAGTCCCCTCTACCCTGCGGGCCTTTCAAATCTTGCGCGGTACTCCAATGCATCATATGATCTGGAGCGCAAGCTACTGCAAGTCCCTCAACCCATCATATGATGTGTTGTGCACTTAAAGGGTTAATACACAAAGCATCACTAGTTAATGACAACATAATAAATATACTTACCATCACTAGTTAATGACAATATCATGATACACACACACACACACACTGGTAGTACAGTAAGAATAAAATTGTCCTTACCATCATTAATGGGCAGAAGTTGTGTTTGCTATCGTCCTTGGTAGCCGAGCACAGATGGAAGCAGTATTACCTATTAGGCAAAATAAAACAAATTTAAGGTTTCTATGACTAAATTTTTCCCATCAAAACATAGTAAATTTTTAGAAAAATTTAATAATTTTTTTTAGGTATTGTGCTTTGAGCAAAAGTAAGGGGGCATCCAGCAGTAAGGAGGGCAGCCAGGAGTAAGGAGGGCGGGCAGGAGTAAGGAGGGTGGGCAGGAGTAAGGAGGGTGGGCAGGAGTAAGGAGGGCGGGCAGGAGTAAGGAGGGCGCGCAGGAGTAAGGAGGGTGGGCAGGAGTAAGGAGGGCGGGCAGGAGTAAGGAGGGTGGGCAGGAGTAAGGAGGGTGGGCAGGAGTAAGGAGGGTGGGCAGGAGTAAGGAGGGTGGACAGGAGTATGGAAGGTGGGCAGGAGTAAGGAGGGTGGACAGGAGTATGGAAGGTGGGCAGGAGTAAGGAGGGTGGGCAGGAGTAAAGAGGGTGGGCAGGAGTAAGGAGGGTGGGCAGGAGTAAGGAGGGTGGGCTGGAGTAAAGAGGGTGAGCAGGAGTAAAAAGGGTGGGCAGGAGTATGGAAGGTGGGCAGGAGTAAGGAGGGTGGGCAGGAGTAAGGAGGGTGGGCTGGAGTAAGGAGGGTGGGCAGGAGTAAGGAGGGTGGGCAGGAGTAAGGAGGGTGGGCAGGAATAAGGAGGGTAGGCAGGAGTAAGGAGGGTGGGCAGGAGTAAGGAGGGTGGACAGGAGTAAGGAGGGTGGGCAGGAGTAAGGAGGGTGGGCAGGAGTAAGGAGGGTGGGCAGGAGTAAGGAGGGTGGGCAGGAGTAAAGAGGGTGGGCAGGAGTAAGGAGGGTGGGCAGGAGTAAGGAGGGTGGGCAGGAGTAAGGAGGGTGGGCAGGAGTAAGGAGGGTGGGCAGGAGTAAAGAGGGTGCGCAGGAGTAAGGAGGGTGGGCAGGAGTAAGGAGGGTGGGCAGGAGTAAGGAGGGTGGGCAGGAGTAAAGAGGGTGAGCAGGAGTAAAGAGGGTGGGCAGGAGTATGGAAGGTGGGCAGGAGTAAGGTGGGTGGGCAGGAGTAAGGAGGGTGGGCTGGAGTAAGGAGGGTGGGCAGGAGTAAGGAGGGTGGGCAGGAATAAGGAGGGTAGGCAGGAGTAAGGAGGGTGGGCAGGAGTAAGGAGGGTGGACAGGAGTATGGAAGGTGGGCAGGAGTAAGGAGGGTGGGCAGGAGTAAAGAGGGTGGGCAGGAGTAAAGAGGGTGGGCAGGAGTAAGGAGGGTGGGCAGGAGTAAGGAGGGTGGGCAGGAGTAAGGAGGGTGGGCAGGAGTAAAGAGGGTGAGCAGGAGTAAAGAGGGTGGGCAGGAGTATGGAAGGTGGGCAGGAGTAAGGAAGGTGGGCAGGAGTAAGGAGGGTGGGCAAGAGTAAGGAGGGTGGGCTGGAGTAAGGAGGGTGGGCTGGAGTAAGGAGGGTGGGCAGGAGTAAGGAGGGTGGGCAGGAGTAAGGAGGGTGGACAGGAGTAAGGAGGGTGGGCAGGAGTAAGGAGGGTGGGCAGGAGTAAAGAGGGTGGGCAGGAGTAAGGAGGGTGGGCAGGAGTAAGGAGGGTGGGCAGGAGTAAGGAGGGTGGGCAGGAGTAAGGAGGGTGGACAGGAGTAAGGAGGGTGGACAGGAGTAAGGAGGGTGGGCAGGAGTAAAGAGGGTGGGTGTAACGATCGCTTACCCTGTGGTAATAACCGCGGCCGCTATTGTAATAACCCAATGTTTCCCAGTATTAATCCTGTTATCTTGTGATCTCTCATAATCGTACTATACGCTCTCTGTTGTAATCTCTGTCTCTCTTCACTCAATACCCCAGCTTAACACTGTTACAGTCCAGCATGACCCCTCACTGGACTGCCACGTATATAAGAGGAATATTAAATGAGGAAGATACACCAAGGACAAGGGTTATTAGTTAAAACAATAACAAAACACATTAACACTGCCACCACCTTCCCGACCAACCATACCTGAATGTGTCAATCACCGATCCCCCAGGAAGGCAAGGAATCAGTAACCATGGGACTCCGGGTAATATGAATTTCAGAAATAAATTTTGGAAAATTAGTTTGTGTAATTTACGTTACTTATTTGAATCCAAGGGCAACTTTAGTATCGATTAATTGTCAGGAGAACATGGGGGCTTCCAATACAACACCTAAAAATGACAAAGTAGCAAAATATATCAAGGGGGAGTTAAGTGAATACCACTGGACAAGCTATACAATTTATTTTATGAAAACATGTAAATTAAGACAATTTGAACACATCACCTATTCTATTTCCCTAGAGGCACAATGGATATTTACCGAGGACACAAAAACTCAAGTGCTACGATACCTTAAATACCCGCACTACGGCCACGATGTTGATGGCTGCCCTCCGCCCCGAGGATACGGGCTTGCGGCCCTGTTCCTAATACACTCCCAAGACACACTGATGAAATTTAGTTTTTCCAACCTATTGCTGGGAAGGATTACTCCTCCCACCATCTACTACAGCCCCAGGGCTCCACCCATTATTTTGGCAATGGCCAACCATTTAACACGTAGGCCTGAGGTCTGGCTCTCTAGGGCCAATAAGGACTTGGCCCTTATCTCAGGCCAATCACCTTCACTGATCTGTCGTGGAAAGCTACATGAATTTCTGAAGATTGAGTCAGCTCTCCCCAGCTAAAGAGAAGAGGGACAAGGCGCGTCTATGGAGCCCAGGCACCTGCGAGCAATGTTTACAAAACTGATAATTTATGTTCAAGCCTGTCTCCTCTAAGATAGGAGTAGGGACATTTGACTCTGCCTGGTATGGGGAAGGCCGCTGCTGAGAGGGACAGAGAGGGATGAGAGGGGGTGGAGAGGGAAATATCTGAGTGGGGAATTGAGTGGGAGAAGCCAAGGTATCCACGACCACCCTACCCTCAGGTCAACCTCTTGACCCTGACAAATGGGCGACAGGGGGGGGGGAAGAGGAGGAGACGAATGACGGCCAAGGGGAGGGGAGAAGGAAGGAGGGGAGAGGGAGAAGGAAAGGAGGGGAGAAGGGGAGGGAAAAGAGGGGAGAAGGGAGAACCAATGGTCTGAGCCCCAGATCATTACAACTCCCCCTCCTCGGAAATTAAGAAATTTGTGTGTAAAGCAAGTTACACACACTTTTCTTATCCAGAAATCCTGCCCTACCCTAACCATTAACTCCAAAAACAACATTTTTAACCCAACACTATTTTAAACCAATGCCTCAAAACAAAAGAAATTATCTAATCCTAACTAATTCCATCCAATACTCCAACAACAATAATGGCACACCCAAAAGGTGCGCCCCAGCATGTATTTATACCTATCAACACAACAGTAATAATACATAAAACATAAGGACAGAGACCGTCCCTATAATCCTGACTGTCCACTTGGATGCAGCCCCGTACCCTTCCAACTACCTGGAAGACAAAATATCCTATACCTGTCTTGATATAGTAACAAATAACTGGAGAAATCCCAACCTAACAATTACTAACTAGCTAAAATCAGCTGATAGCCTTCAGCTATCCCAGTATTCCACCCGGAATAAAGATCAAACACATCACACAAAACATTAAATAAAAAAAATCAATGTCATTAAAAAATTTAACAAAATTATAAAATTATATCAAAATAGAAGAACACTACCTCTCAGGGACCTAGTGTTCCACTCCACACCTGTGGCAACTGTCCACCACAGCGCATCCCAATCTTAAAATCTAAAGAAAATACACAAAAATATTTTTATTATTAAAAAAAAATTCAATGTCCACAGACATGTCCCTTAACCAACAACAACACTCTGGATATAAGTTCCTCCAACTCCTAATATCCCAGAGTTCATATTCAAGTCCACAACCACAGCGGGTGAACACATTTGTCAGACTGTGTACCACATCCTTATTGTTCAGTAAACCACAAAAAAAAATTAAAAAAAAATATGTATAACTATCAGTATCTAGGATCTAGAAAAATCTAGATAAAGTTCCCCACTGATCAACGTTTCTAGAGACCCTACTAGATGGTTCTCAAACCAGTTTACTCATACAACTTATCTAGAGACAGGGTCAGTTTCTAATGTTCACTTTCTAGATTTATTTCTCTATTTCACTAGTTCTAGTTTTCAACATTTAATACTGTTCCAGAGAACTTTCCGAAGGTGTATAGGTGCTTACTATCAGATGGAAAATTAAAAGTTGAACTGTTCCGAGTTACCACAGTTTACTATATTAATAGCGTTTATTTGTATATGAAACTTTTCTATAAATATTTTCTCTCGTTCGTTCCTGTTGACATTTCGTTGCTGTAGATTCCGGCGACTACCTCATGTTGCTTGAAGATCCTGGTCGTCTGGAAGTTCCATTTCCGGCCTCGGCCAACTACGGACAGTACAGGGGGTCTCGTACTACCCGCACCTGACTTGAGTGACAGCTGACAGCTGGCGGCTGTCAGCTCAGGTGGACCCCGCTAACAGGAACCCGGGTTCACCTCTTCTTCTCGCTCCCCAAACAGTCTTGATGGATTGTTGTTAACCATGGCTGCCACAGTAGAGCACAGCTTCGACGTATCACGATGTCTCGCGTTGGTAGTGAGGTTCGAGTGGCGTTGAAGAGGGTGGCATGGTGACAGGACAGGTGGGCCCTGCCTCAGCTCCTGGGCGACGTCATCTACCGGCGTTTACTTGTTATCCCGGTACTACTGGGCCGGTACACCTTCCGTGCAACCCCTCGTGTAGCTGAACTTGGGCCGAGGTACAGGATTGTACCTCATCTGGCGATTCCGCAAGCACTCTGTAGGGGTAGTGCTGTTCGTACCTGAGACCACCGCGTTGCATCTTGGTTTCCACAGACGACGCAACCGCAGGTTTTGACAAGAGCTGACAAGTCCTTGCAATTAGCGTTCTTCTTCGTAGACCACTCGTCTTCCACTTCCGGTTTTCCCGCAGTCTTGACTACGCGGCTGGTGGGCGTGGTTGGTGACTTTGAGACAGCTAGCCCACGGTTGTAATGGTGACTGGACTGGACTGGCTCCGTGATGACAGCATGGCTGGACTGGGACAACCTCGTTAGTAACGTGAGGTGTCGGCCGGGTGACTGTACGCCAGTCACCCCTTCCGGATAACCAATTGACGAGTTACCGGGTACAAGGGGGAGGACTTTATGTAACGTGCCTCAGACCCCGATCTTATCAGCCAGGTGGGTCATCCCCAGACCTGCTGATCTCGATCCTTGGTTCACGTGTGACTGGGAGGCTGGAACTGGTGTACCATCAGACCTGAGAAAGACAGACAACAACAAATGGCGGAAGCATGGATATTACTCTGAGGTATAGGAAGTTGGAAACCCCAGAGCAAGGCAAGTATGCTACCTGAGTCATGTACATCAGTAAATACACACCCGTGCCTCTACAGGATAATTATTATGAAATTACTAAACCTGACTATGGGAGATCATTACCAATTTACAGTACAGCTCGCGACCTTGTTACCATAGGGTGACAAGATTGAACTTGACTACTGATGAGATCTGACAGGAGGTCATCCTCATCATCTGACTCAGCACTTGGATCATTAGACAGGTCAGGAATTAGACTTGCTGAAGGCAGCTCTAGTTCCTCCCTCGCGTGATAAGGTTTTAATTTATTAATGTGAATCGTTCTCTCAACTTGGTCTTCAAAAATACCTTTAATAACAAAATTAACCGGACCTTTCCTTTCAATTACTCGGTAAGGGCCCCGCCATCTAGGTGCAAGTTTCCTACTCTGATTGGCAGGAGCCGCCTCATTAACTCTCAACACAAGACTCCCGACTTTCAACTCAAGAGGTCGTACCTTCTTGTCATAATGCTGAGCATAGCGGTCTCGTGCTGTCTTGGAAGCCCTGGCTGCAATTCTCCATGCATTTCTCATCTTATTTAAAACTTCTGATGGGTAATCTTCCCCATATACAATATTATGTCTGTTAAGCAGACCTGACGGGAAATTACATGAATGACCTGTGAACAGCAAAAGGGGTTGGGTGTTAATGGATTGATGGATGGCAGTGTTCTGAGCCAACTGGACATAGGGGAGTTGTTCGTCCCACGAATTTGCATCATGCTCTGCAAGAATTGCAAGCATATCTTTAACTGACCGGTTCGTCCGTTCTGTCATGCCGTTAGCCTGAGGGTGATAAGCCGTCGTGAATGCTGACGTGGTTTCTATAATTTTACATACTTCTCTAAAAATATTCCCATTAAATTCCTGACCTCGGTCAGAAACTAACACTTTAGGGGGACCGAATACAGTGACGAACCTATCTAAGAACGCCTTTGCAACAGTTCGTGAATCCTTCTGAGGCAATGCAATCAGTGTGGTGTACCTGGACAGGTGGTCTACCAACACCAATACGTAACGGTTTCCTGAATGACTGTGATGCAGATCAATCAGATCAGCCCCCACCCGATCTAAAGGTTCCAAAATTTCTGGGAATTCTTGCAATGGAGCTTGTACCTTAAGGGTACCTTTCCTCCTTTGACAGTGACCACAGGACTTAACGAAGTTAATGACCTCTGTTAACATACCGGGGAAGAAAAAGAGTGACTTGGCTTTCATGTGAGTTTTAAAAATCCCCGGATGACCTGCAATCTTAGACGAATGTGCGAGTTTCAACGCCGACTTCTTCAACACCTCTGGGATAACCAACTGAAAAACTGCACGATCCTGCTGTCCCTTTACATAAAATAAGACCCCATCCTTCATTTCAAAATCATGAATTGCTAAATTACGTTTCTTCGACGGATATTTTCCTCCCTCCAAAAGTTCAATAATTTCCTTCCACCTTGGTTCGTTCATCTGGAATTCTCGCATTTTCTCACTGGAAATATTTTCAATATTAAGATTTACGTTAATAGTAGCAATGTTTCTACTCAAAGTATCTGGTACAACATGTGATGGACCAGGCTTGTAAAGTATTTGGAATGAGTGAGCAGCTAGTTCATGAGACCAACGTGACATGCGAGGGCACTTAGTTCTTTTCTTAAAAATATGAGTCAACGCCCTGTGATCTGTATAAATGACAAAGTGTCGTTGGAAAAGATACGGTTCAAAGTACCTGACACTTTCTACCACAGCCAAAGCTTCCCTATCCGTTGCAGAATAGCGGACCTCCGGACCCTTAACCTTCCTGCTGAAATATGCAACTGGGTGAGGAAGATTGTCATTATCACGTTGCATTAAGCACCCACCAATAGCTATGCCACTGGCGTCAGTGTGTACTTCCCACTCCTTATCAAAATCCGGTACTGCCAATACTGGGGTGGTAATGAGTTGACTTTTTAATTTTGCATAAGCGTCATCATGCTCAAGTTTCCAAACGAATTTAACATTTTTCTTAGTGAGCTCAGTTAACGGTGCTGTTGTACTTGCAAAACCCTCAATGTGGCGACGGAAATATCCGGCTGCCCCCAGAAACCTTCGAACATCCTTTGCTGTCTTAGGTGTAGGCATGTCAGCAATGGCACGACAGGAGTCGGGGTCAGGTCGGATACCGTCTGTGCTCACCTGGAATCCCAGAAACTTGAATTTCTGAGATGCCAGAGTGCACTTACTCACGTTTAGTTTGAACCCCGCCTTATCTAACAATGCCAACGTCTCAGTCAAATCTCGTAAGTGCTCATCAAACGTCCTGGAGTAGATAACCACATCATCCAGGTACGCTAACGAGTGCCTCCCCAAGACTGGACTGAGGATATAATTAATTGCCCTCTGAAATGATGAAGGCGCTGTCTTTAACCCGAAAGGCATCCGCTTGAATTGATAAGTATGAACCCCATCAGAGAAGGCGGTCTTTTCTCTATCTTTCTCAGCAACTGGGATGGCCCAATACGCAGATTTCGCATCCAGAGTGGAAAAGTATTTGGCTGCCCCAAACTGATCTATTATTTCTTGTATCCGTGGCAAAGGATACACATCACCTTTAGTAATTTCGTTTATCTTTCGGTAGTCAACACAAAACCTATAACTACCATCCGGTTTGCGTACCAACACCACTGGCGACAACCATGGTGATGTACTAGGCTCTATCACATCCTGTCTCAACATTTTCTGACACTCATCCCTAATTACTTCCTTCGCCCGTTCCGGAAGTCTCCATTGACGGGTGTAAATAGGAGGATGATCACCTGTAGGAATAACATGCTCGATCCTATCCAGAAGCCCGATCTGATCGTCTTCTGTTGCAAACAGTCTCGGGAATTTACGTAAAATCCCTCTCAAAAGTTTCCTATCTGACTGTTGCACATGTTGCAAATCCAGAGCCGAGATTAACTTATCAACTTCTTGAATATTACTACTTTTCCCTGTCTCGGTCTTGTGTTTCCCTTGTGTACTACTTTGTGTAACATTAAGTGCACTACATTGTGCTGTGGTGGCTGGCATCTCTTCCCGGCTTTGATACTGAAAAATTCCTGTATTTTCTACAATTGTAGCCTGAGACACCCTATCACCTGCCCTGAAACGATAGGTTTTGCGCGAGAGATTGACAACTGGAATAAGGGCACCTTTATCAAGCACTGTGATCAAATGATGAGGGATCAACAACCTGTCACATCTCCCAGCCACCTGAAGGGTGGTACCTGGTGCAATGTGACGTCCCACTGATACTTTAATGAATTTAACTGAATGTGGTGGGCAACATTGTTTCACCAAGGCATGTAACCCACATGATTTCTTATCTGTGTCTGGAAGAGACTTAAACAACAACTTAGGGTAGTGAATGTTATACTTCTGTTTCTTACTAATGGAAGCAATTACTGGAGGATGATCTACCATTTTAATGGGATACACTACCTGGCCCAACTTCAATCTACACTTCCTTGCTCCCTCTTGAGCAGACAAAGAATAATTAACTCGTCCCAGAAAATCCATTCCCAACAAAATCTGACCAGGGAATGCAAGATTCTCGACAACCGTGCAATTGTGTGGGTAAGCTTCCCCCTTACCCACTTCAAAATTGAGAGTGGCCTGGCCCAAGATATTGATATGTTGACCATTCACTGCTGTTAAATGCTTCCCACAACGCTTAAGGCGTGTCTCTTTAAGTGTGCTGAAGGCTGACTTTTTAATGAGAGTTGCTTGACTTCCGGTGTCCACAAAAACTGTCAATCTCACACCTTCAACCGTCATCTCAAACGTAGGTCTGCCACCACCCGAGGCGGGATTCTCTCATGATTCTGTTCTCCCCTTCCGGCATCTTGCTTTTACGTGGCCTCTTTTCCCACAATTAAAACAAGTACGCGAGTCCCACCAGTCATTACGTGGGGGTTGTTGCGGGCGACCACTGCCCACCGCTTTCGTCTGGGGGGGTCCTGACCTATTGCCCCCTTGTCCGCTCTCTACCTTCCTGCTCACCGCATTGACATATGGCGACGTCCGCGCCTCCTCCGCATCCAAGTCCTCATCTATATGGTCTTCGGCGTATTGTACGAGTTCCCTAAAACTCAGGGAAGCCGTGTCCGTAGCGAGGTATGGACCGATATGAGCGGGCAAGGCCTTACAAAATAGCTGCTTTGCAAACCGTTCCTCCTGCTGCGCATCGTAACCCAACTCCTGAGTGAGATCGCCTATCCTGGTCCTAAGGAAGGCACCAAAATCTTTTAATTGAGTACCTTTATCCCTCTGCAATGACGTTAAGTAGCGACGAGCCTCCTCTTTAGTAATTTTCGCCTTAAATCGATCCTTGATGGCCTGCACAAATTGTGGCCACGTCACCAAATGCCTGAATTCCTCAGACTTCCTCAGGGGCCCGTCGCGACCCACACATGCCCCAGTGGCCAGATTAATTTTAGTTTCATCGTCAGGAGCCGCGGCTAACACAGAATCCATCTCCCACAGCCAATTTTCCACACAACGATTGCGTTCCACTTTATTCGATGGGAGTTCAGCACAATTTAACCTTGGCAAGGACAACTTCGGGAGTGACGCCACAAGTCCCGGTCTATAGGATGGAGTACTGGGAGTGTAAGGGGGTGCCTGACCAGGGGGGGAAGGAACTATGAGGGGTTGGGTGTAGGATGGGGATAGGGGTTGGGAGTGGGGTGAGGAGGGATTTCCCAGTGACCAAGGGGCTACCCCAGGTGAGTAACTATTTGAGGCACTACTCTGATAAGGTGGTTGTTGACCCTGTTGTTGATTGTGTGAGGGTTGTGAACCGTTCTGTCCTTGTAGTAACTGTAGCAGCATCTGTAGTACCTGTGGTTGTTGTTGTGCAACCTGTTGTACCTGGTGTTGTTGTTGTGCTACCCGATGTACCTGTTGTTGTGGTGCAAACTGTTGTGCCTGTTGTACCTGGTGTTGTTGTGCAGCCTGTTGTACCTGGTGTTGTTGTGCAGCCTGTTGTACCTGGGGTTGTTGTGCAGCCTGTTGTACCTGGGGTTGTTGTGCAGCCTGTTGTACCTGGGGTTGTTGTGCAGCCTGTTGTACCTGGTGTTGTTGTGCAACCTGTTGTACCTGATGTTGTTGAGCAACCTGTTGTACCTGATGTTGTTGAGCAACCTGTTGTACCTGATGTTGTTGAGCAACCTGTTGTACCTGATGTTGTTGAGCAACCTGTTGTACCTGATGTTGTTGAGCAACCTGTTGTACCTGATGTTGTTGTGCAGCCTGTTGTACCTGATGTTGTTGAGCAACCTGTTGTACCTGATGTTGTTGTGCAGCCTGTTGTACCTGGTGTTGTTGTGCAACCTGTTGTACCTGGGGTTGTTGTGCAGCCTGTTGTACCTGGGGTTGTTGTGCAGCCTGTTGTACCTGGGGTTGTTGTGCAACCTGTTGTACCTGTGGTTGTTGTTGTGCAACCTGTTGTACCTGATGTTGTTGAGCAACCTGTTGTACCTGATGTTGTTGTGCAACCTGTTGTACCTGATGTTGTTGTTGTGATCCGTTTTGCCCCTGTATTAACTGTAGTAGCATCTGTATGGCTTGTTGTTGTGCATCGGGTTGTACCTGTTGTAATTGTTGAGGTTGTGGGGGTGGTGTGTGTACGTTCATAAGCCCAGGGATCGTCAGACCTTGAGAACCCGCAATGGCATCATCCCCGGGAACTCCTTGTTCAACTGGTGTGGATGTTCTAATAGTGGGGTCCACAACCCCATCACCTCCTATCGCCTCACCAATCATCGTGATGTCCGCTGAGCCAGAGCACCCCAATGAAATCCTGCTTTCGTCCAGGGCTGCCGCCCCTTGGGCACCCGGATCCGTTACACCCCCCGTGGGGTTCGCTTGGGGTCCCTCCGCAAGGGCTAACGTCTGTACTGCCCTCACCAGGTGAGGGTCTGTCGATGGTGCTCCCCCGGTAGCCTCGTCGTCTACCATACCTTTACTCCTGAGCTTCATGTGCTTATCACACGACATATTCTCGCTAAACCTCGCAAACTAACCCTACCTGGGGAAAACAGGCCAAGTTCTGATCCCGACAAGCGATTGCGGTGAAATTTTAACACAACCCCGATCTCAACAACTAATCACTCGCTCGATAATCTCTAACCTTTTATGTTAAACCTCTTGAACATCTAGACCGGAACTACTCTTCATTCACGTCGGTCACCGCGTTCCACAGCCCCAGTGAAGACCATAAATTTCCGAAGCTTGTTGACAGACGATGACAGCTGTCGGTGTCAGTGTCTCGCTGATTACGCTACACCAAAGAATGAATTCTTTAGTCCTATTATACTCTTCTCTCAGTCGTCAAATTTATATGCGGACAGATGGAATTACGCAACCGGCATCGACTACTAATCATCATTTGTGAAACAAACACTGTATACGATGTTGAACAAACTATATATGCGCACTTATAAACCACATAAAAAGGTTACGTTAATTATTATATGATCGGACTACTAGAATAAACTTGAAAAAATGAAATTAATTTCCACCATATTTATTAGACACTCGAAGTGGACTGGTAACGCAAATATAAAAATAATTATAGTACGACTTTGTCTGTAAATGCCAATCCAATATAAATCTTAGAAAAATGATAATTACCGAATTCTTTAACAAAATATACTGAAATTATACAAGTAATATTTACGCGAAAGGGACTACACTGAATTTACTGTAAATAATTTAGTTTCAACTCTGCTTTTATTTATCGAAAATAATCAGTCTAGTTTACCAGCGCACAATAATTACAACACTTTACGTTAACTGAATTTCCTAAATATTTCTTGAAAATCTTAGGCGCACTAGGAATGAACGATGGTAACGTTAATTTAACACTGGCGCGATGTTTATATCTTCAACAATTATTTTTAATTCCGGAACGCCCGACGCTAACAACGGCGCTCGGACATAATTATAAGTATTATTAGTTAATCCAAATTAATGTTAAATTAATTATTTACGTTACTGCATGAACTCGATGTTTACATAGCATACACTTATTCACCGCCGGTCGCGTTGTAGAATACTGAGAAATATACACTGATATCTGCGACGCTCACGGCTACAGAGTCCCGCTGAACCTTAAGTAAAAATTAGTAATTAATTTCCAAAATTATAATTTAAATACTGGCGCGTAGTTGACTTGTTACTTTAACGGATTATAACACTCGCTAACCACTTGGACACGTTGGTAAGTATACAAAAATTAATGGCGCGCTCACTGTCACGAAGCCGAATCCTCAGAAAGTAGTCTCCGCACTAATTCTTAATTAACCAAGTATTTCTTTTCTCAAAATTATAAATTAAATACCGACGTGTAGTTCGCTTATCACTTGAACTAAATATACCACTCGCGAGACACTTAGACACTTGGTTGAGCGCAAACAATTACTGAGCGCTGTCACACTGGGCGCTGAGTAAAACCGCTAGAAAATTCAGAGTCCCAACGCTAATTCGCTTAAATGACCAAAATTCGACTTTTGGTCTCTCAAAGTTCGCACTCGGATCACTTTAATCGCACACTTGAATTAACCCTGACGACCCGATGATCGTATGGCCAGGCACAAAACTAGAATTTATTCCGAAATTGAGATTTTCCAAGCGACTTTGAAAAATGTCATCACAAAAATTTTCCACGATTTCACTGATTTCAGTTCTTTCACTGACTTCACTTTATACACCGCACTTCACTTGAACACAGTAAACCACTCACCTTTTAGTAATTCCCTCAAAGAAATAATACTGCACAATACGAAAACAAAAACCAGACTTAAACATGTAAAACAAATACTTAGAAAGATAATAACACTTATATACGAGAATTACGTAAACAAGGGGAAACACTTAACTAACGAAGGGATACTTAACCTGAAAAGGAACTTAATATACAGGGAACTTAATTTAGTACTTAAGGAAATCTCGATTTAACCTATAACCGTCCCGTCCCGGCCCGCCCTGTCGCTTCTCCAAGCCTAGGTAACCACAACCACCTAGATGCCGACAGTACCAAATAATCCTGTCCTTCGCGGTCAACGGTTAGACTAGATAGCGGAACAACCGACGGATCTAACTGTCCGACACCACCGTAATTCCGTTGCTAGAGAATCTACTACACCATCCCTCAGTGACTCTTGGTACCTTCATGGCTGTACCGTAAAAATCTAGCGATTGGGTCGCCTACCACGCCCTCGGGGATAATAATTAGCGTCCTAATACTTCCCCGCCCCGACAATTCGACACCTAGAATTGTTGCTGCGAAAACCACCACGCAGCACCCTTGTCCGTAGTTGCAGAGGGTCGAGAAAAATAATACCCTTTCCAACTACCCAAGGCGGCCTCCACGCTAAACTGTCTGATTAGCGCATACGCTTACTGTATATAATTAAACTTCCCAGCCCCGCACGACCCTAGAATCGCCTACTCTATGCGAATCGCACCACATAGGATTACCGTCGACTCTATCTCATGGGCCCCGGCTGCACCCTCACCACATAACATGACCGAACGGACAGACGCGTGAGGCTTCAATAATCGTCAAGAAATTATTGAAACACCGCTGCTACCATTGTAACGATCGCTTACCCTGTGGTAATAACCGCGGCCGCTATTGTAATAACCCAATGTTTCCCAGTATTAATCCTGTTATCTTGTGATCTCTCATAATCGTACTATACGCTCTCTGTTGTAATCTCTGTCTCTCTTCACTCAATACCCCAGCTTAACACTGTTACAGTCCAGCATGACCCCTCACTGGACTGCCACGTATATAAGAGGAATATTAAATGAGGAAGATACACCAAGGACAAGGGTTATTAGTTAAAACAATAACAAAACACATTAACACTGCCACCACCTTCCCGACCAACCATACCTGAATGTGTCAATCACCGATCCCCCAGGAAGGCAAGGAATCAGTAACCATGGGACTCCGGGTAATATGAATTTCAGAAATAAATTTTGGAAAATTAGTTTGTGTAATTTACGTTACTTATTTGAATCCAAGGGCAACTTTAGTATCGATTAATTGTCAGGAGAACATGGGGGCTTCCAATACAACACCTAAAAATGACAAAGTAGCAAAATATATCAAGGGGGAGTTAAGTGAATACCACTGGACAAGCTATACAATTTATTTTATGAAAACATGTAAATTAAGACAATTTGAACACATCACCTATTCTATTTCCCTAGAGGCACAATGGATATTTACCGAGGACACAAAAACTCAAGTGCTACGATACCTTAAATACCCGCACTACGGCCACGATGTTGATGGCTGCCCTCCGCCCCGAGGATACGGGCTTGCGGCCCTGTTCCTAATACACTCCCAAGACACACTGATGAAATTTAGTTTTTCCAACCTATTGCTGGGAAGGATTACTCCTCCCACCATCTACTACAGCCCCAGGGCTCCACCCATTATTTTGGCAATGGCCAACCATTTAACACGTAGGCCTGAGGTCTGGCTCTCTAGGGCCAATAAGGACTTGGCCCTTATCTCAGGCCAATCACCTTCACTGATCTGTCGTGGAAAGCTACATGAATTTCTGAAGATTGAGTCAGCTCTCCCCAGCTAAAGAGAAGAGGGACAAGGCGCGTCTATGGAGCCCAGGCACCTGCGAGCAATGTTTACAAAACTGATAATTTATGTTCAAGCCTGTCTCCTCTAAGATAGGAGTAGGGACATTTGACTCTGCCTGGTATGGGGAAGGCCGCTGCTGAGAGGGACAGAGAGGGATGAGAGGGGGTGGAGAGGGAAATATCTGAGTGGGGAATTGAGTGGGAGAAGCCAAGGTATCCACGACCACCCTACCCTCAGGTCAACCTCTTGACCCTGACAAATGGGCGACAGGGGGGGGGGGAAGAGGAGGAGACGAATGACGGCCAAGGGGAGGGGAGAAGGAAGGAGGGGAGAGGGAGAAGGAAAGGAGGGGAGAAGGGGAGGGAAAAGAGGGGAGAAGGGAGAACCAATGGTCTGAGCCCCAGATCATTACATGGGCAGGAGTAAAGAGGGTGGGCAGGAGTAAGGAGGGTGGGCAGGATTAAGGAGGGTGGGCAGGAGTAAGGAGGGTGGACAGGAGTAAGGAGGGTGGGCAGGAGTAAAGATTGTGGGCAGGAGTAAGGAGGGTGGACAGGAGTAAGGAGGATGGGCAGGAGTAAAGAGGGTGGGCAGGAGTCTAGGTCGAGGGAGGGGGTAGACGTACCGTGCGCGCTCCGTTAAAATCGTGACATTAACAGGGATTCGTAGGACTACTGCCGTGGATTACTGATTACAGACATAACAAAGTGCATAGAGACCCGCTGGAAAATTGAAAATAGTCATTAACAATAGAACTTTGTGTTAAATAGAGAATAAACGGGAGACCATGTGTGAGCCAGTGAACGAGGCTTTGTGTACATGCGTGTATTAGGAAAAAAAAAAATAGTGAACGGTGATTCGTGGAACAGTGATGTGGAACGGGTATCACAACAACATATAAGTTGCAAGTGAATATTATAAATATAGAACACTAGAAATATAGAATAGTGGCAAGAGGCGGCATCAGTGGTTATAAATCGGGTAACTGGAAACTGGTGACATCAACCTGGGACAACAAGAGGTCACCTGTACTGACCGGGGGACCAGCCTCGCTACCTACGCTAAGTACCTGCCATAAAGTTTGAACAAAATAACATACATAATATTACAAATATACGATATACATATAATATTAAACATATAAATATATATACATATATATTGTTACAAATATACAATATACATATAATATTATAAATATATAGATATATACAACAAAACAAGGCAATATGGGGGTAAATAAACAAATTTGTGGCCACTGTAACAACTTCTTAAAGACGAAGGTAACGGGAATTGAATGTTATATCTGTAAGACTAGATTCCATTCAGCTTGTACAGGAGTGAGTAACACTACGGCACTGAGAGCTGGCCACTTGCTCTGGGTGTGTAAAAATGACCTGCCAGCTTGGAATATCCTAAAAAACCTTCTAGATAACATGACGCATGAACGGAAAACATCATTCATTGGAAGCCTACCAGCCATCCAGATGGAGTGGGAAAGGAACAACAATTCTAATATACAAGGGGCGGAGGCTATAGTCAGGGATGAAACTGAGGCTGAAACTCAGGAAGTTGTAAACTATGACTCAGTAGGCCAGGATGTAGATGACAGTAAACTAGAAAGTGTACCAGACAGCACTGACAGCTCGATAGGTACAGACACCACGACGGTTCTCGATAGAGCAATTCAGAACAGAAGGACAGACTTATGCAAATTTTATGCAAAGGGCATATGCAGACATAGATATGCTGGTAATAAGAAAGGATTAGAATGCAGTTACCAACATCCCAAAAAATGTTTAAATATGCTTAGGAAAAGTGAGTGTCGATTTGGATCAATATGTAGGTTTTTCCATCCTGACATGTGCCAAACCTCACTGGAGGACAGAAAATGCTATGACCTTAGCTGCCCACACTTTCACGTGAAAGGCACGGAATGCTACATAAAGAGTGGCAAGCAGGATAATGAATTTGGAGGAAACTCTATAAATTTTTTACCCAGACCGGCAGAGAATTCAAAAGGAGCAGCATGGAGAGTGTATGGAACTGGATGCCAGATCCACTTGCATTCCAGAATTACAGATACAATTACCCACCGAAAGGGAACTACAACTACGACAGAAAACTGCCCTACAACAATCAGTACTGGTCAGAACAAACTCATTATGTCCACGATTAATGGACGTGCCGAAAAAGTCTCCCATTCAAACTATCACTAATTGAGTAACCTCATTCATCTTTGCCAACATACAAGGACTGAAAACAAGAACAAACAACAAAGTACAGTTCATAAATGGCCTCCTCACGGAGTCAAATGCAGTATTTGGAGCTTTCACAGAAACCCATGCAGGGGAATTGTTGGACAGTGAGATCTGGATTCCAGGATATAACCTATACAGGTGTGATAGGAAAATTAGGTCACATGGAGGAGTGGGTTTGTATATTAGGGAAGACCTTGTATGCTCGGAGCTCCTAAACGTTACAAATGAGGTGGTAGAGGTACTGGGATTAAAAATAGAGAAAATAAATTTAGTGATTATACTAATATACAAACCGCCAGATCCAACGGCTGAGGAATTCACAGAACAGATAAGCAAAATAGAGAATAGCCTTGATAATTTGGAGAACCCGATACCTGATATTATCTTCCTAGGTGACTTCAACTTGCCTAGTCTCAGGTGGAAAATAGCAAACAATAATATTATACCAGGAAATCTATCAGGACCTAACCAACCACAGATTAGAGAACTACTTAGATTCTGTGACAAATTTTCACTCAATCAGCAGATATCGGAGCCAACGAGAAATGAAAATATTCTAGATCTGGTCTTTACGAACAATGAAGACATTACGATATCAGATACCCAACCCGTTCTCACACAAGACAGCACATATATGACTTAATGCTTAAAGTCAATATGTTGAATATGAATTAGTAAATATGTGATATATTCCCAGTTACTTTTTTTTCCCAAGGCCCAAACTCTTCCTCACGTACCAACTTGCGTCTCACAGTACCCGTCCGTCAACCTAGATAGCAGAATAGTCGTGATTGGTTCAATTATAAGGAAAATTGTACTTTTCAGGTCCCACATGGGTTGTGAAATTTACCTACTATTGTCCATGCTCTTAGAATATTATAGATCAGCTACTTCCTATTGAAGGTTCGTAGTTTTGTTTTGAGAAATATTAGTTGTTCTTAGTAAATTATAATAAGCACTAAAAATTATTACATAGAATAACAGTCCTTCACCAATCAATATTATATACCATAGTTGGTGCTTTACAAATCTTTAAAGGATGTTTTGTAGGAACGCTAACAGAAAACGATGGTTCATTGGAATGTCTATGGGGTAAACTACTCTAAACAGGATGGTATTGTGTCTACTATACCAACTACAGGATCGGTATATTGTCCACTACCACCTGTTAGGTGAGTAAGGGGTGCAATACCACCCACAGGATGGGTATGAGGGTCACATCCACCCAGAGGATGAGTATGGGGATCACATCCACCCACAGGGAGGGTATGGGGATCACATCCACCCACAGGGAGGGTATGGGGTCCAATACCACCCACAGGATGAGTATGGCGTCCACTACAACCCACAGGATGGGTATGGGGCTCCAACCACCCATAGAATGGGTATGGGGCTCCAACCACCCATAAAATGGGTATGGGGTCCAATAACACCCACTGGATGTGTATATGGCGTCCATTGCCGCGCGTCGAGCTCGAAAACCGCAGCATTCATCTCAGAACCATGCCTATTTCACGCAGATTCCTTAATAAACGTAAAAGTTTTATATGTCACAAGAAAGATAGAAATATAAGCTTCATTCTAAATACCTTACCATGGGCATATTTAAATTTAAACCGAAGATACGTGTACTTTTATAATAGCCGAGCTCCGACCCCGGACAGATCGATCGACCGAGCAACTCTCTCTCAGAACAATGTTTATTTCATGTGAATTCGTTAGTAAACATATATTTTTTTTATGTCTCAAGAAAGACAGACATATAAGCTTCACTTTAAACACTTTACTATAGACATATTTAAATTTCTAATGAAGATTATTGTATTTTAAAAATTACGGAGCTCCCACCCCGTACAGACTGAACGACAGAGCAACTCTCTCTCAGATCAATGTTTATTTCACGTAAATTCGTTAATAAACACAAATGTTTTATAAGTCTTAAGCAAGATAGAAATAAGAGCTTCATTTTAAATACATTACAATAGACATATTTATAGCTCAAGTGAAGATACATATGTTTTTATAGTAGCGCTCAGTTGCTTGTCGGGCATGGAGTGCAGACGCCTACGCACTTGCCGATATATTGTATAATTAACAAAGATACGCTAATAAAGCCTAAAATCTTATATGCCTCCAGAAAGACCGATATATGAACATTATTATAATTGCACCAAATGAAATATATCATGTTCGAGAACAAAGATATATAAATTTTAAATTAAGTTTCGACTCTCTCTCGGGTGAGAGAGATGGGGCGACTCTCGCCCCATCTATTGGAGATTCTGTGCACTAAATACCCAAAGCTACTCAAACCCTCTTAGCATTATTTAAGTAATGAAGTAATATGGTATATTTACTCACTATAATGTGGGTGCTGAATGCAGAACATGAGAAAACATATATTTACTCCAAACTAATATAATTTCATTATGAAATAAGTAGCATCAAAGGAAGTCGATGGTCCAAGCAGCAATGTTGTGGAGCGACTTATCCAAGATATATCGTTGTTTGGAAAGTGTTTGTTGGCATATCCAGTTGTCGCACTTCTCTGCTCAAATTATCACAAATTTAAATTATAATGTTAACAAGTAGAATACGTATTTTTAATAAAATCTAACATAACTAGCCAGAAAACATTTAACATTAATTAAAAAATATATGTTTGGAAGTTAAATCGACTTCATAGGACAATGGTTTTGTTATATATACTCGTTATGCGTTGACATGCGTTCGCTACTTAAACTACCATGTACTGTACTTATGTAAAATCTCCCATGTCTCTTCGCTCATCTCACCGAACCCTACAGGCTCTGTGATATATTGTTTAATTAATTGAGATTCACAAATAAAGCTAATAATTGTATATGTTATCAAAAAGGCAGAGCTTAGTTTAGTTCATTTATTATGCACTCCATACCCATCCTATGGACGATAGTGGAGTGTTACAGAGGCACATAATGGGCTCAGGGAATGAGCCCCACAATTCATATAGCCAAGCAAGTTATAATCTTGATAAGCTAGTTACAAAAGTCAATGTACATTGTCACATCAACAATGGGCTCGAGACCGACCACAAGTACAGTTTATAATTTAAGCAACTGATTTATATGGAGGGCTAGTGTCACAATTGATATGTTTATCCTACACATAACCCCCTCTCCCCCATCCAATGGGCAGCGGTGGATAGGTTACAATCAAGTTTTTTTTTTTGCGTTTTATTCAGAGATTAGATCTTATTGGGTGAGGAAAGATATTCATATTTTAAAGAAGGTTTCTTGGCTCTCCATTTGTAACAAACTTACACATTGATGGAAAATATACAACCTTTTGAAAATCAATATTAGTTTGATCTAGATATTGTAATTAACGAAAGTATTTATGTCATCAGAAAGGTAGAAATATAGGATACATTTAAAATCCTTTGTCATAAATATAACTGAAGTGAAAACGAAGATATATGCGTTTTGATAGTTACTTGATGGCTTGCTCTGAGAGTGTGAAGCCCTGCACACCAGCCAATAAATTGTATAATTAGTTTCCATATATTTTAATTAATCTTAAAAATCTATATGTCAGAAGAAAGGAAGATGTAGTCGTTAATGTGACAACATTTAAAAATATATATCTCTGAAGTTAAATAAATAATACCACCTTATCGCCGGTGTCCGGACACATGAAAATTACCTAGGTATCAGTATCCAGCCAGGCGGGGATCACAGGCTGCACAATACTGATAAATTATATAATGCACTACTTGTGGTCGATCTCGAACCCATTTATGATTTGACGACTTATAGTGAATTTTGTAACTAGCTCATTAAGATTGTATCTTGCTTAGCTAAATGAATTGTGGGGTTCGGTCCATTCATTTTCTTTCTTTATTATGCACCCCATAATACCCATCCTGTGGGCGGTGGTGTAAAGGATTACAGAGGCACATAATCGGTTCAGGAACTGAACCCTCTAGTTCGTTTAGGTAAGCAAATAACAATCTTTTGACGCTAGTTACAAAATTATTAATGTACACATACTTATGCATACATGTACATATACATACGTATACATATATAAATACACATACATATTTAATCACCCACACAAATACACACATCAGTAATTTTTTGTGTCACAAGTGATTCAACAAGAGGCTCACAACAGTCACTATACAAGGCACTTTACATCTATGAGGAGTCGCACAGTTACTAGTCTAGCTCCACACCCACCCAACTGGGCAGCAGCTTTACAGTCATGTGCTCCACACCCACCCAACTGGGCGGCAGCTTTACAGTTACCTGGTGTTATTCTTCACCTATATCTTTTTCTGGTTAATCCCTATTTACATTATGCAGTTCAGGTTTCGTCGCCATACTATTGTTTTTAGTTTAGTTAATTTATCACATAATGGGTTCAGGGACTGAACACACAATTTATTTATCTAAGCAAGTTACAATCTTGAGGAGCTAGCCACAAAATTCATAACACATCGTCACATCAACAACATGTGTTCGAGATCGACCACAAGTACAGTTTCTAAATTAAGCAAATGCTATATGTGGAGAGCTAGTGTCACAATTGATATGTTTGTCCTGCACATTTCCACAGTAGTTTGCTTGGGTTTGCTTGGGTACATAGACAAGAGACTGAACTTCAGCACCCACATACAACACAAAAAGGGATGCTCTGAGAGAGAGAGAGAGAGGGAGAGTAAAAATATCCACTGAGGTCTGATTAAGTCCTTTTGGGGACCTTAATCATTAGGACGTTCAATGATTTACGCAAAGTGAGGCGTATTCAGATGGTATATTGACAACATTCAGCATATCTCATACTGACCTAGTAGTACTTGGTGCACAAATACCTTTTCCAAAGGAATCACAAAACACAATTAAACACAACTGTACCGTACAGTGTTATATATTTATTTCAGTTTGAACAATTTTTAACATTAAAGGATAAATCCTTTAATTGGTTGAAATTGGTTTTAATATTCGAAATCTAATTTGTTGATGTTAAATAATATAAGGTTCAAATTTATTAAGATACATACTTTAAAAACTATTTCTATTTGAAATTTAATTAACATAAAAAGAGTACAGAATATAACAAATACCGACTATATAAAAGACCTGACACTTGCAGCACTTAATTATGCTATTGTAACACATTGAAAGTAATAACATTATTTGATTCAGCAAAGCATTTGGTAAGGTTATAATAATAATGATAATAATAATAATAATAATGTATTAATTAAGTATTTTAAATTATAATTTACAACTTGCTAGCGCACAAGAAACAAATCCACGAATCATCATTACATTCTGTAACACCTACACATGATCCATGGTGCCAAATATTGCAACGTTCACAGCATACCATCAGCTTCAAATCATTTAGCTTTCTGCAAATGCAGTACACTTCTATCGAACATGACCGGATGATTCGTTTTCTTCTCAGTGTCTGAGCTGCAGGGAATGAGATGAGACACTTACCTTTAAAGTTCTCTTGAAGATGTTGTCTCATTCTGCATATCATACGAGGTTCACCGGATCTACACCACTTGCAAGTGATGCAGCAAACGCCACAGCATATACCCCACTCATACTTGAGTCCTTGTGTCTGCTGACATTCATTATATTGCATATCAGCTTATCATCCTGGCAATTAGCAAGAGCATACAAGATAACTTCAGTAGATTTGGATGGTAATTTATGCCTGGTGTCGTATATGTTAATTTGTCCAGTTACTCCAATGTTGGAAACGGTGACCCAGTGACAACCATCAACTTGGATAATTTGAATAAATTCACCAATTGTAACTGGCCAGGAGAGGTCCCGCTACCACGCTGGGTCATGAAGGCCTTCTAGGCTTGGCACAGTTTGTTTGATGAGGTCACATGCATATTTTATATGAAGGTCAGAGAGCTGTACATTTGTTCCAATGTTCATTATCTCGTCATTTGTTAAATAATTTAACATTGTCGAATGTGAAGCACTGTTATCACTCTCCTTATTGTTGCATTGGTGTGAGGAGTGGCAGTGATTGGTTCAGTTTATTTTTTTTTTAAATAGGGACATAAATTTGTACTGCAGATACCAGTACAGTTGCACCGTTTCTTTATATATTTTATACTTGGGTTAGCAAGGCGAGACGCTTCTCTTAACGTGATACTGTTGGTATCAAATAGAAATAGTTTTTAAAGTATGTATCTTAATAAATTTGAACCTTATATTATCAACATCAACATATTATATTATTTAACATCAACAAATTAGATTTCGAATGTTAAAACCAATTTCAACCAATTAAAGGATTTATCCTTTTTAAAGGATTTAATTAAAGGATTTGACACAAAAATCAGTATGAAAATTACCTCGGCTGAGGATATTGAAAAACTTCAAGCTGATATTAATAAAGTTTTCGACTGGGCATCAGAAAATAACATGATGTTTAACAGTGATAAATTCCAGGTACTCAGTTACGGTAAAAATGAGGACCTTAAACATAATACAGAGTACAAAATACAATCAAATGTACCCATAGTAGGAAAACAGCATGTAAAGGATTTGGGAATAATAATGTCTGACGACCTAACGTTTAAGGAGCATAACCAAGCAAATATTGCGACAGCCAGAAAAATGATAGGATAGATTACGAGAACTTTCAAATCCAGGGATCCCATCACAATGGTTGTACTCTTCAAGTCACTTGTGTTGTCCCGTCTTGAGTACTGCTCAGTACTCACTCAGTACTCACATTCTGACACATGAGCAACAAGATTGTCTCGTTGATCGATGAGCACAGCCAGCCTCTTCCGCTTGAACACTCCACCGGGGAGGATAGAACTGCCAATGCTTATAGTGGCTAATATGGCCAGATGATCAGACGCCATATCTGGCACTATTGACGAGGCGCACACGGTGTGGGAGACGTTGAAACCGAGACATAGATCAGGAATACCTCCGTAGATATGCGTCGGTTCAAGGTCACCCACAATCTGTGCATCATCGTGACTACCTAATAGTGACACCAGTTGGTTGCCGTTACGATTACTGAACTGCGAATTACCAATATTCCTATGTCTAGCGTTATAATCACCTTTAATGATGGTAGGCTCAGTCTGAATACAGATAGGAAGGTCAGCATAATTAAAGTTACAAGGAGTCGATTATTTAGTACATAGTTGTTTTTCTCTTAAACTGAATGATAGAGGGGGAGTCTTTAACGTGATTGGGAATACATACATACATACATACATGCATGCGTACATCCATACATACATGCATGCGTACATCCATACATACATGCATGCGTACATCCATACATACATGCATGCGTACATCCATTCATACATACATACATGCATGCATGCATGCATGCATGCATACATACATACATACATACATGCGTATATAAATACATGCGTATATAAATACATGCATACATACATACATGCATGCGTACATACATCCATACATACATACATACATGCATGCATGCGTACATACATACATACATCCATCCATCTATCCATTCATACATGCATACATACATACATGCATGCATGCATACATGCATGCATGCATGCGTACATACATACATCCATCCATCTATCCATTCATACTTGCATACATACATACATACATACATACATACATACATACATACATACATACATACACGTCCAGCCAGCATATAGCTATTTCGGGACAAAATCCAATACAGTTTATATTGGTGAGACGCCACTGTGATGAGGAGTTGAAATATCACAGGAACTGTAGGTTAATGTGTGACATAAGTGAGGTTAGATGAGGCATCTACAAGCATCAGCTGGAGGCTGATGGAGTGTTGTGGAGGCTGGTGGTACTATGTCCAGATGTTGGAGGGTGGATTTGACTCTCCCACCCTCCCTCCCCCTCCCCCCCCCCCCCACACATTGACCGCAGTACGTCTAAGGTTACTTTCCACTCTCGCTTACCAAGGGTATAACCCCCGCCCCTCCCAACACACACACATGCATCAGATTCTTAACTTACAATATTTATGATTTACCAATTTATGTTACTACACTGACTGTCAATTTCACAATATTGTATAAACTTTGATGAATCGCTCGTCTATGGGTCATCCAATAATGTTAGCAGACTTCTAGATGTTACCACTGCTAGGTTTAGGCTCAGCTACAAGTACCTCTGGAAGTTTGTAACATCTGATGATCTAGATTTGACTAAATGTAAACTATGTCAGCAGAACTATTCGCATACTTTGCGTCATTATATAATGGAATGTGAAAAATCGCGGAATTTAAAGATAACAACATCAATAGTGTCCATGAAATGTGTAAGTACTTCATTCATAATGATGTGCTGCTCGAAATCTTAGCGAAGTATCCAAAATTTGCTTACTGTAGGTAATGCATACACATGACTGTAAAGCTGCCGCCCAGTTGGGTGGGTGTGGAGCACATGACTGTAAAGCTGCCGCCCAGTTGGGTGGGTGTGGAGCACATGACTGTAAAGCTGCCTCCCAGTTGGGAGAGTGTGGAGCACATGACTGTAAAGCTGCCGCCCAGTTGGGTGGGTGTGGAACACATGACTGTAAAGCTGCCGCCCAGTTGGGTGGGTGTGGAGCACATGACTGTAAAGCTGCCGCCCAGTTGGGTGGGTGTGCAGCACATGACTGTAAAGCTGCCGCCCAGTTGGGTGGGTGTGGAGCACATGACTGTAAAGCTGCCGCCCAGTTGGGTGGGTGTGGAGCACATGACTGTAAAGCTGCCGCCCAGTTGGATGGGTGTGGAGCACATGACTGTAAAGCTGCCGCCCAGTTGGGTGGGTGTGCAGCAAGACTAGTAACTGTGTGACTCACCATAGATGTAAAGTGCCTTGTATAGTGACTGTTGTGAGCCTCTTGTTGAATCACTTGTGACACAAAAGATTACTGATGTGTGTATTTGTGGTGGTGATTAAATATGTATGTGTATGTATATATGTATACGTATGAATATGTACATGTATGCATAAGTATGTGTACATTAATAATTTTGTAACTAGCGTCAAAAGATTGTTATTTGCTTAGCTAAACGAACTAGAGGGTTCAGTTCCTGAACCGATTATGTGCCTCTGTAATCCTTTACACCACCGCCCACGGGATGTGTATTATGGGGTGCATAATAAAGAAAGAAAATGAATGAACCGAACCCCACAATTCATTTAGCTAAGCAAGTTACAATCTTGAGCTAGTTACAAAATTCACTATAAGTCGTCACATCATAAATGGGTTCGAGATCGACCACAAGTAGTGCATTACATAAATTTATCAGTATTGTGCAGCCTGTGATCCCCGCCTGGCTGGATACTGATACCTAGGTAATTTTCATGTGTCCGGACACCGGCAATAAGGTGGTATTATTTATTTAACTTAAGATATATATATTTTGAAATGTTGTCACATTAACGGCTACATCTTCCTTTCTTCTGACATATAGATTTTTAAGATTAATTAAAATATATGGAAACTAATTATACAATTTATTGGCTGGTGTGCAGGGCTTCACACTCTCAGAGCAAGCCATCAAGTAACTATCAAAACGCATATATCTTCGTTTTCACTTCAGTTATATTTATGACAAAGGATTTTAAATGTAGCCTATATTTCTACCTTTCAGATGACATAAATACTTTCGTTAATTACAATATCTAGATCAAACTAACATTGATTTTCAAAAGGTTGTATATTTTCCATCAATGGAGAGCATCAGCCAAGAAGCCTTCTTTAAAATATGAATATCTTTCCTCACCCAATAAGATCTAATCTCTGAATAAAACGCAAAAAACGACTTGATTGTAACCTATCCACCGCTGCCCATTGGATGGGGGAGAGGGGGTTATGTGTAGGATAAACATATCAATTGTGACACTAGCCCTCCATATATGTCAGTTGCTTAAATTATAAACTGTACTTGTGGTCGGACTCGAGCCCATTGTTGATGTGATAATGTTCATTGACTTTTGTAACTAGCTTATCAAGATTATAACTTGCTTGGCTATATGAATTGTGGGGCTCATTCCCTGAGCCCATTATGTGCCTCTGTAACACTCCACTATCGTCCATAGGATGGGTATGGAGTGCATAATAAATGAACTAAACTGAGCTCTGCCTTTTTGATAACATATACAATTATTAGCTTTATTTGTGAATCTCAATTAATTAAACAATATATCACAGAGCCTGTAGGGTTCGGTGAGATGAGCGAAGAGACATGGGAGATTTTACATAAGTACAGTACATGGTAGTTTAAGTAGCGAACGCATGTCAACGAATAACGAGTATATATAACAAAACCATTGTCCTATGAAGTCGATTTAACTTCCAAACATATATTTTTTAATTAATGTTAAATGTTTTCTGGCTAGTTATGTTAGATTTTATTAAAAATACGTATTCTACTTGTTAACATTATAATTTAAATTTGTGATAATTTGAGCAGAGAAGTGCGACAACTGGATATGCCAACAAACACTTTCCAAACAACGATATATCTTGGATAAGTCGCTCCACAACATTGCTGCTTGGACCATCGACTTCCTTTGATGCTACTTATATCATAATGAAATTATATTAGTTTGGAGTAAATATATGTTTTCTCATGTTCTGCATTCAGCACCCACATTATAGTGAGTAAATATACCATATTACTTCATTACTTAAATAATGCTAAGAGGGTTTGAGTAGCTTTGGGTATTTAGTGCACAGAATCTCCAATAGATGGGGCGAGAGTCGCCCCATCTCTCTCACCCGAGAGAGAGTCGAAACTTAATTTAAAATTGATATATCTTTGTTCTCGAACATGATATATTTCATTTGGTGCAATTATAATAATGTTCATATATCGGTCTTTCTGGAGGCATATAAGATTTTAGGCTTTATTAGCGTATCTTTGTTAATTATACAATATATCGGCAAGTGCGTAGGCGTCTGCACTCCATGCCCGACAAGCTACTGACCGCTACTATAAAAACATATGTATCTTCACTTGAGCTATAAATATGTTACTTGTAATGTATTTAAAATGAAGCTCTTATTTCTATCTTGCTTAAGACTTATAAAACATTTGTGTTTATTAACGAATTTACGTGAAATAAACATTGATCTGAGAGAGAGTTGCTCTGTCGTTCAGTCTGTACGGGGTGGGAGCTCCGTAATTTTTAAAATACAATAATCTTCATTAGAAATTTAAATATGTCTATAGTAAAGTGTTTAAAGTGAAGCTTATATGTCTGTCTTTCTCGAGACATATAAAACATATGTTTACTAACGAATTCACGTGAAATAAACATTGTTCTGAGAGAGAGTTGCTCGGTCGATCGATCTGTCCGGGGTCGGAGCTCGGCTATTATAAAAGTACACGTATCTTCGGTTTAAATTTAAATATGCCCATGGTAAGGTATTTAGAATGAAGCTTATATTTCTATCTTTCTTGTGACATATAAAACTTTTACGTTTATTAAGGAATCTGCGTGAAATAGGCATAGTTCTGAGATGAATGCTGCGGTTTTCGAGCTCGACGCGCGGAAATGGACGCCATATACACATCCAGTGGGTGTTATTGGACCCCATACCCATTTTATGGGTGGTTGGAGCCCCATACCCATTCTATGGGTGGTTGGAGCCCCATACCCATCCTGTGGGTTGTAGTGGACGCCATACTCATCCTGTGGGTGGTATTGGACCCCATACCCTTCCTGTGGGTGGATGTGATCCCCATACTCATCCTCTGGGTGGATGTGACCCTCATACCCATCCTGTGGGTGGTATTGCACCCCTTACTCACCTAACAGGTGGTAGTGGACAATATACCGATCCTGTAGTTGGTATAGTAGACACAATACCATCCTGTTTAGAGTAGTTTACCCCATAGACATTCCAATGAACCATCGTTTTCTGTTAGCGTTCCTACAAAACATCCTTTAAAGATTTGTAAAGCACCAACTATGGTATATAATATTGATTGGTGAAGGACTGTTATTCTATGTAATAATTTTTAGTGCTTATTATAATTTACTAAGAACAACTAATATTTCTCAAAACAAAACTACGAACCTTCAATAGGAAGTAGCTGATCTATAATATTCTAAGAGCATGGACAATAGTAGGTAAATTTCACAACCCATGTGGGACCTGAAAAGTACAATTTTCCTTATAATTGAACCAATCACGACTATTCTGCTATCTAGGTTGACGGACGGGTACTGTGAGACGCAAGTTGGTACGTGAGGAAGAGTTTGGGCCTTGGAAAAAAAAGTAACTGGGAATATATCACATATTTACTAATTCATATTCAACATATTGACTTTAAGCATTAAGTCATATATGTGCTGTCTTGTGTGAGAACGGGTTGCAGATACCACATACTCAGATCACAAACTCATTGAAGTGCAAACGACCATCAATACTCAGTATAGACCTAAAACGTTGATAAAGCGAGAGGGGCTATTCAGTAAATTCAATTTTAATAATAAAAGGATAGACTGGGAGATAATAAACAGGGAACTTACAAACATTCCATGGGGAACTGTTCTAAATAATACAAGTCCTACAGAAGGAATAGAAAAACTGACTTCAGAAGCGTATCAAGTCTGTCTGAAACATGTTCCTTTGAGGAAAGCCAGAAAGAGATCTAACGTAGAAAGAGAACGCAGACGACACTATAAACGCAGGAAAAAATAACGGAACTGCTTATGCAGACACGAATTTCCCGTCAAAGAAGGAATAATTTAAATAGGGAGATTGAAGAAATCGAGAGGAAATTGAAACACTCATATGAAACTGAAGAAAGGCAGTTAGAACAGAAACCAATTCAGGAAATAAAGAAAAATCCAAAATATTTCTTCTCATATGCGAAATCAAAAGCAAAAACCACTGCCAGTATTGGACCTATTCGTACAAGTGAAGGTTCATACACGGAGGATGACAAAGAAATTAGTGAAATCCTAAAAAAGCAGTATGAGGACATGTTTAGCACTCCAATAAACAACATGAAGGTGGAAGATCCAGACAATTTCCTTATGCGGGATATTCAAACCCCTGTAAATATAACTGATATAAACACGAGCGCACTAAATTTTGAAAAAGAAATTGAAAACATGCCCATGCACTCGGCCCCAGGTCCAGACTCATGGAATTCAATATTTATAAAGAAATGCAAAGTGCCGGTAGCACAGGCACTCAGTATAGTGTGGAGGAAGAGCTTGGACACGGGGGAGATACCAGATGCACTTAAAGTAGCAGACATAGCCCCTCTACACAAGGGAGGGAGCAAAGCATTGGCAAAAAATTATAGACCAGTTGCACTAACATCGCACATCATAAAAGTATTTGAGAGAGTGATTAGGAGTCAGGTCACCAATTTCATGGAGACCAATGACCTTCACAACCCAGGCCAACATGGATTTCGAGCGGGAAGATCGTGCTTCTCACAGCTACTTGAGCACTACGACAAAGTCACTGAGGCATTAGAAGAGAAACAGAATGCTGATGTGATATACACGGACTTCGCAAAGGCTTTCGATAAATGTGACCATGGCGTGATAGCACACAAAATGAAGTCAATGGGAATAACCGGTAAAGTAGGACGCTGGATACTCAGTTTTCTGTCAAACAGGACTCAGCGAGTAACTGTCAACCATATAAAATCAAGTCCAAGTGCAGTGAAAAGCTCTGTACCTCAGGGTACAGTCCTTGCACCGCTGCTTTTCCTTATTCTCATATCAGATATAGACAAAAATACAAGTCACAGCTTCGTATCATCCTTTGCAGATGACACAAAAATCAGTATGAAAATTACCTCGGCTGAGGACATTGAAAAACTTCAAGCTGATATTAATAAAGTTTTCGACTGGGCATCAGAAAATAACATGATGTTTAACAGTGATAAATTCCAGGTACTCAGGTACGGTAAAAATGAGGACCTTAAACATAATACAGAGTACAAAACACAATCAAATGTACCCATAGTAGGAAAACAGCATGTAAAGGATTTGGGAATAATAATGTCTGACGACCTAACGTTTAAGGAGCATAACCAAGCGAATATTGCGACAGCCAGAAAAATGATAGGATGGATTACGAGAACTTTCAAATCCAGGGATCCCATCACAATGGTTGTACTCTTCAAGTCACTTGAGTTGTCCCGTCTTGAGTACTGCTCAGTACTCACTTCCCCCTTCAGAGCAGGAGAGATTGCTGAAATAGAGGGAATACAGAGAACATATACGGCACGCATAGACGCAATAAAGCACCTAAATTATTGGGATCGTCTCAAAGCCCTCCAAATGTACTCACTAGAAAGAAGACGAGAGAGATATCAAATAATATACATCTGGAAGATACTGGAGGGCCAAGTACCAAATCTACACAGTAAAATAACAACGTACTGGAGTGAACGACATGGAAGAAAATGTAGAATAGAACCAATGAAGAGCAGAGGTGCCATAGGCACAATCAGAGAACACTGTATAAACATCATAGGTCCGCGGTTGTTCAACGTCCTCCCAGCAAGCATAAGAAATATTGCCGGAACAACCGTGGACATTTTCAAGAGGAAACTAGATTTATTCCTCCAAGGAGTGCCAGACCAACCGGGCTGTGGTGGGTATGTGGGCCTGCGGGCCGCTCCAAGCAACAGCCTGGTGGACCAAACTCTCACAAGTCGAGCCTGGCCTCGGGCCGGACTTGGGCAGTAGAAGAACTCCCAGAACCCCATCAACCAGGTAACCAGGAGTAAGGAGGGTGGACAGGAGTATGGAAGGTGGGCAGGAGTAAGGAGGGTGGGCAGGAGTAAAGAGGGTGAGCAGGAGTAAAGAGGGTGGGCAGGAGTATGGAAGGTGGGCAGGAGTAAGGAAGGTGGGCAGGAGTAAGGAGGGTGGGCAGGAGTAAGGAGGGTGGGCAGGAGTAAGGAGGGTGGGCTGGAGTAAGGAGGGTGGGCTGGAGTAAGGAGGGTGGGCTGGAGTAAGGAGGGTGGGCAGGAGTAAGGAGGGTGGGCAGGAGTAAGGAGGGTGGGCTGGAGTAAGGAGGGTGGGCAGGAGTAAGGAGGGTGGGCAGGAGTAAGGAGGCTTGCCATGAGTAAGGAGGTTGAGCAGGAGTAAGGTGGGTGGGCAGGAGTAAGGAGGGTAGGCAGGAGTAAGGTGGGTGGGCAGGAGTAAGGAGGGTGCGAAGGCAACCTGTCCTCCTAAAAAGAACGTCGCTTTTGGCCGTTTGCCCGTATGGCCGAATTTGGACGTAACTTGAAAATTAAAATAAATTTGAGATTTTTTTTTCAGCAACAGTAAGTTAAGGGTCCTCTGATAGGTTAGGTGGGCAGGAAATTCTCATAAAGTTTCAAAACGGTATGAAAAACGTTAATTTAAAGTGTCCTCTCATAACCTCTGCGCATACGCCGGACGACTCAAATAGAAAACGGAACAGAATGTCACTTTTGTGAGTCGATTTCATTTCAAATTACGTCCAAATTTGGCCATAGCGCGCATACAAGCCAAAAGTGACGTTATTTTTAAGAGGACGGGTTGGGGAAGGAGTAAGAAGGGTGGGAAGGAGTAAGGAGGGTGGGCAGGAGTAAGAAGGGTGGGCAGGAGTAAGGAGGGTGGGGCAGGAATGGGGAAGGGGGTATGAGCGGGTTCTCGGTTGCCACCCCTCCCCTCTCTACAGCCTACAAACCACGTGCGTTAACCATTAAGCTGCTACAGCCTGGGCTGTAAATAGGGGCTGTAAAAGCTGGGGCTGGGCAAAAAATATTTGAATTAAGTGAAAATTAATATTAAATGTTAGACAAATCTCCAACTTATTGGCATAAGCATCATGCAAGTTTCATCCCAATATTTTCAAAAATGTATTTTAGACAATTTTTTTTTTTTAAAGGAGAACATTTTGTTGATAAGGAGAACAGCTCCTATTAACTGGAACTGAGGGATAATGCAGTAATAAAGAGATGCAAGCACTTGTACAAAGAAGAAGAATAGTAGCAAGAAGTGTCCACAAAGTGGATATGCAGCTGGTGCCTGTATAGCATTGCTGAGTAATACATAATAATACCAATAATAATGAGTATGTTATCATGCTCTATTTTGTTATATATCATAAAAATGTATTGCCTAATGTTAATATCTGTTACTGTCACCAATATCCAAAAAACCAGCATTGAATGTAATGAAACGCCATTTTCTGGGTGAGCCCCGGAGCTATCCATGGCTGATATGGATACCCTAACTATTTTGCATCAGTCGATGTGGGTGGAGTTCTAGGCCTACCGAGGACCACGAGCCAGAACCTGGCCCCCTCAGAGAGGCACGGGGAGCAATGGTCCATAGAAATGCACATGTGATTTGGAGCATTCTATATCTGTCATCGACCGGGACAGGCACCCAGAAAGGTAAGCGCCACAAAACAAACCCCTATTCTGGTTAACAACAAAAATTGACAAACGAGTGGACAGAACTCCCCCAGGAAAACGAACTAACAAGCATGACGTCACGCGAGCTGCGCCGCATGTCTGCGCAGCTCCCCCCTCCCCGGAAGGGGGAGCCCCAGACCCCCGCGCCGGCGATCCCCACCCCAGTTCTGAGGCTGGATATCAAAACCGCGAAAAGAACCCGCCGACCGGAGGGAGGGAGGGTGCCAGGGAGCCTCCGGGACTCACCCAGAAAATGGCGTTTCATTTCATTCAACGCTGGTTTTCTGGGGGGAGCCCCTACGGCTCCCCGGAGCTACCTCACCAAAGACTACCTAAGAAAACAAGGGGACATACCCGGGCGGCAGTCGGTGAATCACTCCACAACATGAAGTCGAGACAACAACCCAAGGAATATCATTCGCCAGAAAAATGGGAGCATGGCCACAGACGAAGAAACCTATGATCACGACCATAGGAGCCAAAAACCACTGCGCCTGAGAAAAGCAAGAAGCTCTGCCACACGACCCCCAGAGGCGAATGCCAACACAAAAAGAAAACCGAGGCAAAGCAAACCTGACCCCAAGAAGCCACAACCACCAAGGAGAAGAAAAACAGGAGAGCACCCTGTCCAAAGACCAGGACGACACAGGCAGTGCATAAGCAGGCCGGAGGTGTAACAACGTATGATACAACCTGCGAAACGGCGCAGAAGGAATATCGATACCGAAAGCTAGCAGCAGAAACCAAGGTGCCAGACCCAGGAACGGCCCCAAGCGCCACTACATCCTCCGCAAGCCAATCCTATGACAGCCCCAGGAGGGAAAAAGAAAACGCAGGACCAAAACGAAAATGCCACAAGTGTGCAAGTCCACCTCCACAAGTGCAGCTGACAGGGAAGGAACTCGCATAAGGAGCCGCCCCGCACCAACATCCCGCAGAAGGGCAAGAGCAAAAAGACTCATTAAGAGGAGCAAAATCGCTCTCAGGAAAACTAGTAGCGCCGAGACAGTGTGAAGAGAAGAGATATTCACAAAAGAACAAAAAGGCCAACACCCAGGTGCTGCCGGGAAGAGGACCCACAAGCCCTAAAAAGGACCGGAGGGAAGCTCAACCGAATGACAACAGACGCACCAGAAAACGGGAAGGAGCAAAACCATCCCGAACCTTCGAGAACAAAAAGAAGCAAACACAAAGGACAAAGGCCCCAAAACCCTGTCGCACCCGACAGGGTTTTGGGCACCCGAGACCAAAAGTCATGCAGAAACCCCAAGAAGAGAGGGACATGACGGAAGAAGGCCCGTCCCGGAAAAAAGGGGCGAAGATCATAGAAAAGCACCCACCAACAGGACGGAAACAACGGGCACAACGGACAAGGAAACCGAGCCCAGGGAGGGGCCGACGCCCACAAAGCACATGCGGAGAGGGGAAACGGAAAACCCAACACTACAAAACTGCAAGTCCCCCCCCCCCCCCAGAGGGGTAGAAACACCCCAGCGGGGACCAACGGGGCCTGAGGCCCCCTCACGTGAGCCCCACCCCAGCCCCGGGAACCCACCCTGCAGGCCCCGGGGCCGAGCTGTCCCCTCAAAGCCCCAGCGTAAAAAAAAAACCCGAGGCAGCCGTGAAAAACACGAAGGAAGGGAGCCCACTAGGCTCTGGAACTTGAACCAAAACCGGAGGATAGGCGAGGGGCGAGACAAAGACCCCAAGCTAATCCCCAGCCAGCACAATGAGGCGAGGACAAGACAGTGAAACCAAGGAACATAGAAAAACCAGGCCCGGCACAGCAAGACCAGCAAGGAAGGAGAACCCCAGAGGGAGCACGGAAGGGCCGAACATAACGTCACAACCAACCCCGACTCGCAGCTGCAGTACCAAAACCGCAGCAAAACGTCACCACACTCCCCGAGGAAGCGACAGGGAAGATAGATAAATCGTACACGAGTGGCACACAAGGGGACACAGGCGGAAACCGAGCACCCAACTGAGCCACAGGGACAGAAGAAGAAACGTGTGCAGTGTAACAGGCAATCCAAGGAACACATTAGGCAGCACAACATGGGCTGACCCCATACACAGACAGCCCCAAGAGCAGAGATGAGAGTGCCCAAAAAGCACAGAATCTGCCCGACAGGCAAACGACAGGGGAGAGGCAGAAACAAAGAGCCAGAACCCAACCTGCAAACACAAGGAGGCGAACACAAAACCTCTGACACAGGAAAACTTACTACCAAACAGGCACCCCCACCGTTGCACTGCGGAACAAGGTGGAGGCGGGGCCCCGAACTCAAGCAAGGTTAGACAAGAATAGGAAAGGGGCAGGAGGAGTACAGGCAGGAACCGCCTCGGAAGGGACAAGAGGCCACCCGCAGACACCCGTGAACCGAGGAAGGAATCAGGTGGAGAGAACAAGAGCTGCCCAGTATGGGCTAATAGCCCTGCAGTAGGCACCTCGGGTGATACGGTCCACGTTCTCAAGTACGTATGTACACCTATTCCTACTCCCAAAAACAAAAACAGCGTCAGGACGAAGGAGACGCCAAAACCGCACCAACTCACCAGCAGAACATAAGCCCTGAAGGGCCATGACGCAAGCGTTCGAGTCCGTATCCGCCGGAGGCGGCCAGTGCGCCCATGCTGGAGAGGAGGGGAGCAGCGAAGGAGGCTCCCCACCCTAGAACGCAGGGAAAAAACCTCATGATTTCCCCACAGCGGCACCCCAGAACAAAGAAACGGGGCACGGATTGGATTAAGAAAAGAGCGAGAGGCGAAGCCCCCCGAGAGAATTGGAAGCAGAACACATGTGCACACCGCCCGGAACCAAAACAAACTCCCACAGCGCATGCGCAGGACGCGAAAGAAAGTAGCCCAACAAGGCGAGAAGTAGCTCAACCAGGCGTGAAGTAGCCCAACAAGGTGAGAAGGAGCCCAGTAAAGCGAGAAGTAGCCCAACAAGGCGAGAAGTAGCCCAACCGGCTACAAGGAGCCCAAACGGCGACAAAGGAGCCCAAACGGCGACAAAGGAGCCCAAACGGCCACAAAGGGGCCCAAACGGCGACAAAGGAGCCCAAACGGCGACAAGGAGCCCAAACGGCTACAAGGAGCCCAACCTGTCCAGAACAGAAGGAACCAGTATGGAGGCAAACTCTGTGACACGCAGGAGGAAGCCGCAAAGGCCAACCGCACCACAGGCGAAGAGATGCGGTTAGCCGAAAACCCTCTGAAGACGGAACTGAAGAAGCCACAGGGACACAGAACCGAACCCGGGGAGGAGCAGAACCCAAGCCCAAATTGTACACAGAGGGGGGAAAGAAAACCCCACTCCTCGCAACAGGAAGCCCCGCTCAGAAGGACGGAAATCCAGGCGGGGCGCAATGGAGCCCAAGGCCCCCAAGGCCGCTCCTCCCCAACCCCAGGAGTCTCTGCACCAGGCCCCGGGGCCGAGTTGACCTCCAAAGCCCCGGCCTCACAAGAAAAAGCCGGGGCAGCTGAGAGAGCTGAAAGAGAAGGGGCCCACTGGTCAGACCCCGGAGCATCGGCCGGGGTCTGAACAGACTCGAATGCCTCCGCAGCTACCCCGGACGGGGCAACCTCCGAAACTGCCCAAGTCTCAGAACCTCTAACCCCGCCCCGACCCCGAAGCCTGCAGATGCGTAGGGGCCGGAAGCAGGAGGGGGAAAAACAAGGGGGACGTGGAAGGAACCAAGGCCGAAGTGACCAAAACCCCCCAAGTCTGGGTCCCTACACAAGCGGGGCAGCATCGGGGCGTCCGGGGAAGCGACAAACCAGACCATGTTGCAACATCCTACCCTGCAACGCGCGAGCTGCCTACACCCACGGGAATTCATCAGCAGACTGGGTGAATGGAATCACGAACAAGCAACAAAGCTTGTAGGACTCAAGGGTCGAATGTGTCACCGACCCAACAGGCAGCATGACGGAGGCAAAAACAAGGAGACTCACCCTGAGACAAAGGGACAGAGCAACCCTCGACTCGCACAAAGCGAGAGGGGACGCACTAGACCTGAGAGCCACCAGGGGGTTTCCCAGGGCCTCTAGACTGGGTCTGCTAAGGGTTATCCCAGGCAGGGCACTGCTAACCGGCACTCCAAACTACCAAGCAAACTGCTAAAGCTGAACCCACAGGACGTGTCCACTCGCGAGGGCAAAGCAGGGGGTGCCACCACACAAACGAACCTAATATAAGGGGGGGGGGAACACAAGGCAGACCCCCCTACCAGGCAAAAACAAATATAAAAGAAAAACCACACAAGTGGACAACGTACCCAGAGGGAACAGAGCCGGCCGCTGTCATAGGTGAAAACTAGCTACGCAGTACCCTGCGCCCCACCAGTGCGATAACTACCACTTACCCCAAGGTAAACAAGGGAGTGAAACCCCCAAACCCTTGGGGCGGCCAAACGCAAAGCAGCGAAAAGCCAACAGAGGTAGACCCAAGGTGACTTGTGGAAGGCAACCCCAAGCCCCAAGGGCGGTACTTACAGGGCACTCAGGGAAGGTGACCCTAAGCACATGCAGCCCGAGTACCTACTCCCAGCTCACACGACCACCGTAAGAGCAGCACTGCAAACAAGTCACAGCACTGAGACAAGACTGGAGCCACACAACCGTGCATTATCCCATCAGCCAAGGAACTGAGGCGGGGATCGCCGGCGCGGGAGTCTGGGGCTCCCCCTTCCCCTTCCCGGGGAGGGGGGAGCTGCGCAGACATGAGGCGCGGCTCGCGTGACGTCATGCTTGTTAGTTCGTTTTCCTGGGGGAGTTCTGTAAACTCGTTTGTCAATTTTTGTTAACCAGAATAGGGGTTTGTTTTGTGGCGCTTACCTTTCTGGGTGCCTGTCCCGGTCGATGGCAGATACAGAATGCTCCAAATCACATGTGCATTTCTATGGGCCATTGCTCCCCGTGCCTCTCTAAGGGGGCCAGGTTCTGGCTCGTGGTCTAAGGTAGGCCTAGAACTCCACCCACATCGACTGATGCATAATAGTTAGGGTATCCATATCAGCCATGGATAGCTCCGGGGAGCCGTAGGGGCTCCCCCCTGAAAATATATATTTTTTTTGTCTCCTTTGTTTATTATCTCATTTTGTTGTAACCTCTACATCCTGGAGAGTGCATACCCATCCCTAACTATGTCAAGATAGAATGAAATTGGTCACCCAATAAATCAGTCACAACTTGCAGAACTTGGGACTTTGAATTTTTTTTTACTGAGTTTTTCACAGATTTCAAATTCTATTTTCTTTTTCTCTTTAGGCGGTTTTGATGATTAGGGACCAGATTAGGGCTTTATCACTTCTATAAAGTATACATTTTTATCCCCTAAATCATTATAATTTTCCCTATATTTAGTTTTTTGGGGGGTTATTTTTTCTTACCATCATTCCAACACATATTGACCTACAACTTTCACATATTCGAATACGAATGCCAAACAACGTTTATTAAAACATATAAGTAAATTAATGAATTAAAACTACCTTATTCATTGTTGATAACTTCAACTTCAATTATCTCTAAAACTTTGAGTCAGCTTAAAAAAATTAAGTTTCTGACCGATTCTCACCATTTTTACAAATAATGTGCACAGTTGTCTGTTCTACAATCCTATTAGAATGGATTTTTCACAAACCCTAAACGTTTGTAGTTATCAATTTTTTTCTAAATTTGGCGCATAATTCAAATGCCACATTGATAATTTTTTTTACAGTAAACTAAACTGAAAACATATATTCTAAATCTATGAAAATGAAGATCATATACTATTCTGCGAGCAAAATAACACCAAATGAACAATTGGTGATAGTAAATATTTTTGCAGGTGATCTCAAAATCTGAAGTATTCAATATTCAATTTTATACAGTAATTATTTTTTATTTTCTTATTTTACAAGTTACGTTTGTGATCATTTAGACAAAGTTGCAGGATTTGCTAGTATGCACAAAAAATTGGAAAGCATTAGAGCAATTTTGAGAAATTGAACTTTGCCATCAGGTCCTGTCATATATGTATGCCATGCACAGCTTAAGGGTTAATACAGAACTGTACTGTATAAAATGCATAAAACTTCAAAACTAACAATATTCCTCTAATTATAACAATAATAATATTTTAAATAAAACAATTTGTAACAGTCAATAAGTACATCAAATTTTGAGTATGCCTATAAAATAAGCACAGGTCATGTCAACGCGTTGGGCCTGGATGAGATGGCTGGCACCATGTGCTTCTCCTCTTCCTGGAGTAAAAACATCGGACTCACGCGCGAAGGATTTTCGTGATAAATTTGAACAAATTTTACTGTTTGAACTCATTTAATCTGTCAAGATATCTCAGAGCAGCATTCATGGTATTGAAGGTATAAAACAAAAGAGAAAACATTTGTCAATTGATCAGAAAGTTGACTTGACAGAGAAAGCAGAGCGTGGATACTCTGTCACTCGACTCGCCCAAGAATTCAACATCGGTAAAGCTACAATTTGTGATATAAAAAAGCAGAAGGATAATATTAAGAAATTCTTTGCTCAAACTCATGCAATAGGCAACAGGAAAACATTGAAACCTGCTAAGTATATGGATTTGGACTCATCTGTATTTAAATGGTTTACACAGCATCATGCAAAAGGAATTCCTGTTTGAGTTGTTTCTATTAGAAATGCAGCTGAAAGACTTGCTGTAAAGTTAAATATAGACAATTTCAAGGCTTGTATTGAATGGGTATGTCGATTTAAAGAGAGGTATGGCATCATTAACAAGAAAAATTGTGGCGATGCATTAAGTGCAGATGTTGGAAGTGCTAATGCATATAAGCATAAACTTTTTCAGCACATGATATCTAATAATCTAAGCTGGTTTTAAGTGTACAATGCAGATGTAACAGGCTTTAACTGGAAATGCCTTCAAAGAAACACTTTGGCCTTCAGGCTTGAGGAAGAGTATTCCTGGTTGCAAGGTAAAGAAGGAAAGATTTTCAGCATTATTGTGCTGTAACGCAGATGGCAGTCACCGAACAACGTATGCAATTGTTGGGAAATCTGCCAACCTCAGAGCATTGAAAAACTGCATGATCATACTGCCTGTCATCTACTACAACACAAAAAATGCCTGGTTCACACAGATTACTTTTGAGGATTGGTTCCAAAATCACTTTTGTAAAGAAGTAAAAAAGCAGCAGATCAATATGTGCAGAATTCATCCTGCTGAGGTAAAGGCAATGCTGTTGACTGATAATGCCCCAGCTCACCCCAATGCTAAATTAACATCGCCTGATGGCAAAATAACATGTATGGCTTTACCACCAAACACTACATCTGTAGTACAGCCTATGGATTAGGGGTTATCTATACTCTCAAAGGCTTTATAAAAGAGCTATGAATTCAGATATTATGGAAGTTCTGCTCTCTGAGGAAGACGAGATGCCTAATAAGGATAAGAAGGCTAGTAGAACACTAGAAAATTTCAAGAAATATTCAATTAAAGATGCAATTTACAACTAGGCCAAGGAATGGAGTGAGTTGAAGGTCACCACATTAAAGAATGCATGGAATAAAATTCTGAGTCCGGTACCTGGTTAGAATAAAGACAAAAATCACTGATTTTCAGGGCATTGATAATACGATTTTTGAGACATTCAGAGATGCAGGTGAGGAAGGTTTGCAACTTTCTGATGTGAATGAGTGGTTAGATAATGATGCTGATGATCCAGGTTATGGTGAATTAACTGATAATGAGATTATCCAGTGTGTTACTGGTAATAATGATGAGGATGTGACAGAGGAAGATGACAGTACGTTATCTATTCCATATGCTGCATCATTGCAAAAGGTTAATGATCTGCTTGATTTGGTTGCTGTAACTGATAATGAAGAGCTGACAGATTATTACCTGCACCTAAAGGACATGAAAGATATTATAATGAAGCTCACAACAAAGAAACAAACTAAGATTCAAAAGTTTTTGGTACGGTTTCACAGTAGGCCTACAGGACCAGCACCCAGCACTAGCAAGGACTCACATTCCGAGGATGCCCAGGCAACAGGACCAGCACAAGCAAGGACTCACCTTCCGAGGATGCCTAGGCAACTGGACCAGCACCCAGCACAAGCAAGGATTCACCTTCTGAGGATGCCCAGGCAACTGGACCAGCACCCAGCACTAGCAAGAACACATCTGCTGAGGATGCTCAGGCAACTGGACCAGCACCCAGCACTAGCAAGGACTCACCTTCCAAGGATGCCCAGGCAACTGGACCAGCACCCATCACTAGCAAGGACTCACCTGCTGAGGATGTCCAGGCAACTGGACCAGCACCCAGCACTAGCAAGGACACACCTGCTGAGGATGCTCAGGCAACTGGACCAGCACCCAGCACTAGCAAGGACTCACCTTCCAAGGATGCCCAGGCAACTGGACCAGCACCCATCACTAGCAAGGACTCACCTTCTGAGGATACCCAGGCCACTAGACCAGCACCCAGCACAAGCCATAACTTACCTGGGAGTGCCAATTGAGCTGTACAGCACAATTCTAATGACATTAAATGTACAAAGTGTAGTTTAAGTGATATACGTGTACAGCAGTAGTGTGATTCTAGTGGTCTGTACTTTATGTACAGACTGTAGTGTATAATGTACATTTGTTAGAAAAGTTACTCTTCTTTAAATAATTTATATTCATATCATGTGTGTGGCACTCTCAGGATATTGTGACTAACAAAGTTTGCACTACACAACTCAACTGGTAAGGTAAGTACAGTACTGTAACGTGCAATATCAATTTATTTCATTGCATTACAAATTCTTTGTTATTTAAATTGTTCATAAGGCAAATGTATATCGGTATATGTATTAATGTGATTGTATTTTTTTGGGGGGAAAGGGGTTGCTGGGGGCTGGACAGATGGAATGAATTCCACACTGGAACGAATCAGCTACGCTTCATACAGTTCGTTCAAGCGAGGGCACACTGTATTACTCATTTAATTTCTACTTTTACTGTATACATTTAATGTCATCTAATTCCATGCATTTCTTTGATAAAGTGTTTAATCATGTCCTTTATGATCTTGGTTATTTGTAAGTGTTGGCCCCATTAATCTTAAATTATAGTATATTACTCTATGTTCTGATATGTTCCAAGAAAATGTTATGAGGAGCAGTTCACTTGCTTTTCTGAATTACACCTTGTATTTCCATTCTGTAATTAATGTAAATAAACTACTGTACTGTTGCTACAACTACTGACTCCATAATGTAATAATCAATGCCTGTACTCTGACTATACATAATCAGTACCTATAGAGTAGAGCTGTAAAGTACCTGTACACATTTTTTTTCAATTTTACTATAAATTACAGTATCTACCTAAAATTATCTGTTAGTTTAAGGACTTGCCCGAAATGCTATGCGTGCTAGTGGCTTTACAAGAATGTAAAATCAACTTCATTTCTATGTTCTCTCTTAACCAATGTACAGTACCTTCTTGTATATAAATATATAAATAAATAAATAAATGTCTTCATCCTTAAGTATCACCTTCTTTGTATTAATTTTTTATTTTCCTTGAACATTCTCATTTTGTTAACTTACTTCTCTTATAGTATTAAGTGTTTTGCCCCATCACAACATTAATTAAAAAATTTCTATATTACTATTAATTTTGCCCGAAACGCTTTGTGTAATAGTGGCTTCATTAGTATGTGTAACTCCTGTCCCTTCAATTCAACAATACTCTTATTACACATGAAAATCACAATAGCGTGATGCATCAAATGAACAAATCCACAAGAGCCGTGACGAGGGTTCGAACCTACGTCCGAGAGTGTGTAATGAAGTAAAGGTGAAGAAGTAATAGAACAGCTTATTGATTATTGACAGAGCTCGGGTGCATGGGGAAATTGTGTAAAAACCTGGTTTGTGTCTTTGAGAGACTGCAGGATCCGTGGTAGGTCAAGTTGATTTCCCGGTCGCAATTCTTATCCATGTCGTAGCTCAGTCGATTAACCACCGTGCTGCGCCGAGTTTATTGTGAAATTCCCCCTGTACGCATGAAATAAAGTGTTCCCAAAAATTATTTTTTCTTCATAAAATGATAAATTCCCTTCCCTGAACATGTCAATGTAAAAATAAATACCAAATTCCACTTACTTTGGCTCTGGGGACGTGGACATGGTGCGTTGTGATGTCATCAGGGGCTGGTCACCCGTGCGTGACACGCCCAGACACGGTCGCGCGGGCCATTTAAGCACTGGGTGTTACCACAAATATATTTTCAATTATTTTTTTTATGTTCAGTATTTCCAATGCGGTTTTATTTGTCTTTTTTTCATATATGTGATGCATATTTGTGTCTTTTACAATATGTATACAGTAGAATGTTCATAATGTTCCATGGAACTGTGCAACCCGTTCTCGCAAATTCGTAAAGTCAATATTGACTTATTAACTACGTGCATAGGTGATATACTAAACATAATAGATACCCCTAAAAAGATTCATAGAAAACACCGACCTTACCTAATCTTGTTAGTATCTTAAGATAAGCATCTTATTGCTTCGTAATTACAATTATTACTTAACCTATACCTATTATAGGTTAGGTAATAATTGTAATTACGAAGCAATAAGATGCTTATCTTAAGATGCTAACAAGGTTAGGTAAGGTCGGTGTTTTCTATGAATCTTTTTAAGGGTATCTATTATGTTAAGTATGTCACCTATGCACATATTTAATAAGTCAATATTGACTTATTAAATTTGCGAGAACGGGTTGAACTGTGATATATGTCAGTAATGTGTCCACAATAAATGTTTAGTCGCAATAATACTTGTTAAAAATTCACTAAAATTACAATATGTATAGTTTCACACACTATTTACACAGTAACACACTGTATTACACACTCAGTACTTCGGAAGTGAGTAATAATCAACCAAGTAGTCCATGATACACAGCGTGACTTCACCCTCGTTGCATCAGATACAGATAGATTTTCGCTTTCTGCTTCTTCGTTGTGTGCTTGCAAATACCGCACTCATATACACCCTTGGCATTAGTGCCTGTAGGTGATATGTAGCCAAGCTTGTAAAATGTAAGGTAGTCTTGAAATGATTATAGAAAAAGATCAATTTGTAAAGTAGCTGTGAAAAGATTGCCTTGTAAGGTCCCACACAGGAAGAGATTCAGCCAGCCTCAAAGAGTGTCCATCAGTCTGGAAGAGATTCAGCCAGCCTCAAAGAGTGTCCATCAGTCTCGAAGAGATTCAGCCAGCCTCAAAGAGTGTCCGTCAGTAGAGAAGAGATTGAGCTAGTCTTGAAAATATCTATGGAAAACACCACCATGGAAGCCGCTAACACTGTTCATCTATGCTACTTTATCAGAGGCATCATCTTATCTTGAGGTTATCTTGAGATGATTTCGGAGGCTTTTTTTAGTGTCCCCGTGGCTCGGTCCTCGACCAGGCCTCGACCCCCAGGAAGCAGCCCATGACAGCTGACTAACACCCAGATACCTTTTTTTCTGCTAGGTAACCGGGGCATAGGGTGAAAGAAACTCTGCCCATTGTTTCTCGCCGGCGCCTGGGATTGAACCCATGACCCCAGGATCACAAGTTCAGTGTGCTGTCCGCTCAGCCGTGGGAGCCGTATCATCACTGAATGCAGAAAACGATTCATCTATATATCATCTAAATAAATTGAAGATAACATAGGTGGGCAAGGGTAGCGCTCTGAGCTACAACTGGATACGCTCGCTGTATCGTCCTCATAGGCACTGTATCAGTTGCATTCGATCTGTGTGTTAGGTCCTTATTGCGCCTAGCTTCACCAATATTATGACCCTTATATTCTTCAAACAATAGGGTTTGAATTTCACCGACAAAGCGCGATCTTTCAACACCGTGATGGACAGGTGTTTGGGAGCCAGAGGCGCGTGTGCCACTCGGTACTAACCCAGCCAGCAGCCCTAAGGCATAAAGGGAATTTTTTCCAAGATGGCTGCCTCTCACTGGAGGTCCTAAGAGTCCATTTAGTACACAACCAACCTCGCACACATTTAGAATGGGTACAAAAAAATCAAAACACGCTTTCTCGGTTGGCGCAGTTTCCCACCGACTGAGAATACTTGATTGGCACAGTTAAGTGGATAAAGAGTGTCTGGGATCCTCTCGGACGTAGGTTCGAACCCTCCTCACGGCCCTTGTGGATTTGTTCATTTAATACTCTTATGTTCTTTGTACACACAATCTTTTGAATAAATAATAATATTATTATTATTCTTATTTACACACACAAAATCACACTAACGTGATATACATCAATGAGAAAATTCACTCGGGTTGTGAGGCGATGCGAACCTGCAATGTTTGCGTCACCTCACAGCCCCAGTGGATTGTTCATTGATGTATATCACCTTAGTGCGATTTTCTGTGTATCTGAAGATGGGCATAAGTGTACGCTACAATACAATACAGTACATAAGTGCGCTGCAATACTTTACCCCTTCACCTGAGTGCTTAGGGGTCTTACGTAAAACTTGGACTGGCTTCTGGACTTCCTGTGATATTTGGATATCATAGACTTATTAATTCTGCTAGAATTTACCTACTTAAAATTATCTGTTAGATTAAGGACCTGCCCGAAATGCTGTGCGTACAAGTGGCTTTACAAGATTGTAAATACTATGCTATGTATTATCTCTAACCCAATGTACCTTCTTGTATATAAATAAATAAATAAAACTTCCTGTGATATCAGTAGAAATCCGCTTGTAAGATTTTTAGGAAGTCAGTGGTGGTACAGTGGTAGAGTATGCGGCTGGCAATGCCTTGGTCGTGGGTTTGTGACACCACACAGTCCCAGTGGATTTTCGTATTATTATTATAAAAATTATCATTATTCAATAGGCCAATGTCCACACCCCAACAATGCCATAGGCCTAATTCCACACCCCAAGACAATGGTAGAGCAGAAAGTACTCCAGTACTTACGGAGGATGATGAGAGTGCGAGGAACAAGGTGGTCAGGTTGAGCCAGTGACTCGTTCCTTCAACAGTTTTGTCTCTCCCTCGTGGTATATCCTCAATATCTTCAGTGGTGTGGCCTCACTACACACTTACACTGCCATAAGTGTGCTGAGAGTACTGTGGGAGGGACAATTTGGCGGGTATTGTGGACACAGGTCTTTAAGACAGGCGAACTTCAGGAGTCGTGGAAACGTCTATAGCAACCTTTGTTGTGATGACGTCACTCGCTCGCTCGCTTACCCGCCACGTCGGTCTACCCATTTTCTTTGGCTATTGATCTTTGCCGACGTTAAGTTTACTTCATATTACCCGAGAGCCACTAATACTAGTGACCCCGACGAGGACAGTAAGCTGGCGGCTTGTCAAAAGTTGCTCAGATAATCTTTCCTATCTGTATTTTAAACCCCAATAGAATTTTGGCGTTTACCTTACCTACTCTTCGGCGAGTAGGCGGTTCCACGGGTTTACAACATACAGGTGAAAAAGGTTCTCCTCTTTTCTGTCCTACATTGTGGACTACTACTACATAAACTGGTTGAGAGAGGTACAGTCTTTAACATGGTTGGGAAGGTCATTCCACATTCTGGGTTCCTTGATTTGAAGAGCATTTCTATAAATAAATAAATAAATATGTTTATTCAGGTAAGGTACATACATACATACAAGTGATGTTACATTAATGGATTGATATATAGATAGAGCTAGTACATACAATGCCTAAAGCCACTATTACGCAATGCGTTTCGGGCAAGAAAAACATTAATATCTAGAACTTAATACTAATTGAGCATAAAGAATAAAAAGTGTTGAGAACAAATACAAATAAAGATAAAAAAAAAAGGGGGAACATGACTGAAAAAGCAGCACAAATACAATAGGTTGACAAACAGTGTTGATTAAACAAAAAAAATTATAGACATGGGTTCACAATAGAGGAGTGAGGTAGGTTACAGGGAATTTATTAGGTAGTGTTTAGTTTTTATCTTAAACTGGTTGAGAGAGGTACAGTCTTTAACATGGTTGGGAAGGTCATTCCACATTCTGGGTCCCTTGATTTGTAGAGCATTTCTAGTTTGATTAAGTCGTACTCTAGGAATATCAAAACTGTATTTATTTCTGATGTGGTGCTCATGGGTTCTGTTACAACCTTCTATGAAGCTTTTGAGGTCAGGATTGGCATTACAGTTCAGCGTTTTATATATGTATAATACACAAGAGAGAATGTGCAGCGACTTAATATCTAACATATTCAGAGATTTGAGTAAAGGTACCGAGTGATGTCTGGGGCCAGAGTTGGATATTGTCCTAATAGCAGCTTTGTGTTGGGTAATAAGAGGACGTAAATGATTTTGGGTAGTAGAACCCCAAGCACAAATACCATAGTTGAGGTATGAATAGATGAGGGAGTAATAGAGAGTAACCAGGGCAGGGCGGGGTACATAATATCTGATCTTAGAAAGAATGCCAACAGTTTTTGAAACTTTTTTTGATATATTTAGAATGTGACCCTGGAAATTCAGCTTGTGGTCGATGAGAACGCCAAGGAATTTGCCATCTAATTTGTTACAAATTTGGGTATTGTTTATTTTGAGATTTATTTGATTAGAGGATTTATTGCCAAACAGAATATAAAACGTTTTGTCAATGTTAAGGGTGAGTTTGTTGGCGGTTAGCCAAAGATGGACTTTCTCTAGCTCAGTATTTAATGTGGCATTTAGAGCAAGGGGGTCAGGACTGGAGTAAATGAAGGTTGTGTCGTCAGCAAATAGAATTGGTTTGAGGTGTTGGGAGGCATTTGGAAGGTCATTAATGTAGATGAGAAAGAGGAGAGGGCCAAGTATGCTGCTCTGAGGAACACCAATGTTGATGGGTAGGGTGGGAGAAATTGTATTATTCACAGAAACATACTGGAGCCTGTCAGTAAGATAAGATTTGAGGTATTGCAGGGAGTGTCCTCTGACTCCATAATGATGTAATTTAAGAAGAAGGTTTTGATGGTTGACAGTGTCAAAAGCCTTACGCAGGTCCACAAATAACCCAACAGGAAACTCCTTTTTATCAAGAGCTGCGTGAATTAAGTTAATCATACTAATAAGTGCATCGTTAGTGCTTTTTTTGGGTCTGAAGCCATATTGACAAGAGCTAAGTATATTGTGTTTGGCTAGAAAAGAGTAAAGCTGCTTGTAGATTAGTTTTTCGAATATTTTTGACAAGTTAGGCAGGATTGATATAGGTCTGTAGTTGTTAACATCTGTGAGATCACCACATTTGTGGACAGGGGTTACTCTTGCTTTTTTTAGAAAGTCAGGAAAGGTTTGGAGTTCAAGTGACTTGTTGAAGAGCAATGTAATAGCAGGGGCTAAAGATCTGGAGGCTTTTTTGTAAATTAAAGTTGGTATCTCCTCGAGGGCACTAGACTTGGTTTTAAGGGAAAGGATTATTTCATTGACATCAGTGGAACTAGTAGGCTTTAGGTACAGAGACTGTGGATAGTTACCTGTAAGATAGTCCTTAACATCAGTACAGGAAGATGGAATATCATTTGCAAGGGATGACCCAATGGAAGAGAAGAACCTATTGAACTCAATAGCAGAATCAGAGGCTGAAAGTTGACCAGCGTTATTGGAAAGGAGTGTTGGTTTGTTATTTAAAATCTTCTTTGATCCCAATATTTGTGAAATTGTGCTCCAAGTTTTTTTAATGTTGCTCTTTATTTGGGTAAATTTATCTTCATAGTATTTAGTTTTGGCTCGTCTAATTATTTTAGATAACAATAACGAGTAATTCTTTGAGAATTCTTTGGAGACTGATCCTAGCCTATACTTCTTCTCAAGGTCGTGTTTTTTGTTAATGGATTTAAGTATTCCCTTTGTAAGCCAAGGATTGTTAAGTCTTTTGCTTGTGACTTGTTTTGTAAGCAGAGGACAGTGGGTGTTATAAAGGCTAAGAGTTGTTTGAAGAAAATATTGCACTGCTAGGTTGATGTCCCCAATGTTACCTAACTCGGACTCCCAGTTGACATTATCAGCAGCAGTTATAAAATTGTTTATAGCAGTTTCATTGTGCAGCCTAAAGCTTAACTCCCTTGTCTCTAGAGGTGGTTTGCTAATGTTAGTTAAGAGAAATGTGGGGTAATGGTCTGTAGTGCTATCGGTGATTATACCTGAAGTAAGCGGAGAGGTTATGTTGGTCCAGATGTGATCTAGAGTCGTAGCAGTACTATCAGTGCTATCTAGTTTGATTAAGTCGTACTCTAGGAATATCAAAACTGTATTTATTTCTGGTGTGGTGCTCATGGGTTCTATTACAACCTTCTATGAAGCTTTTGAGGTCAGGATTGGCATTACAGTTTAGCGTTTTATATATGTATAATACACATGAGAGAATGTGCAGTGACTTAATATTTAACATATTCAGAGATTTGAGTAGGGGTACCGAGTGATGTCTGGGGCCAGAGTTGGATATTGTCCTAATAGCAGCTTTGTGTTGGGTAATTAGAGGACGTAAATGATTTTGGGTAGTAGAACCCCAAGCACAAATACCATAGTTGAGATATGGATAGATGAGGGAGTAATAGAGAGTCACCAGGGCAGGGCGGGGTACATAATATCTGATCTTAGAAAAAATGCCAACATTTTTTGAAACTTTTTTTGTTATATTTAGAATGTGTCCCTGGAAATTCAGCTTGTGGTCAATGAGAATGCCAAGGAATTTGCCATCTAATTTGTTACAAATTTGGGTATTGTTTATTTTGAAATTTATTTGATTAGAGGATTTATTGCCAAACAGAATATAGAAAGTTTTGTCAATGTTAAGGGTGAGTCTGTTGACAGTTAGCCAAAGATGGACTTTATTTAGCTCAGTATTTACTGTGGCATTTAGAGCAAGGGGGTCAGGACTGGAGTAAATGAAGGTTGTGTCGTCAGCAAATAGAATTGGTTTGAGGTGTTGGGAGGCATTTGGAAGGTCATTAATGTAGATGAGAAAGAGGAGAGGGCCAAGTATGCTGCCCTGAGGAACACCAATGTTGATGGGTAGGGTGGGAGAAATTTAATTATTCACAGAAACATACTGGAGCCTGTCAGTAAGGTAGGATTTGAGGTATTGCAGGGAGTGTCCTCTGACTCCATAATGATGTAATTTAAGAAGAAGGTTTTGGTAGTTGACAGTGTCAAAAGCCTTACGCAGGTCCACAAATAACCCAACAGGGAACTAATTTTTATCAAGAGCTGCATGAATCAAGTTAATCATACTAATTAGTGCATCGTTAGTCCTTTTTTTGGGTCTGAAGCCATATTGGCAAGAGCTGAGTATATTGTGTTTGGTTAGATAAGAGTAAAGCTGCTTATAGATTAGTTTTTCAAAAATTTTTGACAAGTTTGGCAGGATTGATATAGGTCTGTAGTTGTTAACATCTGTGAGATCACCACATTTGTGGACAGGGGTTACTCTCGCTTTTTTTTTTTAGGATATCGATCTGGAAAGGTTTGGAGTTCAAGTGACTTGTTGAAGAGCAATGCAATAGCAGGGGCTAAAGTTCTGGCGGCTTTTTTGTAAATTAAAGTTGGTATCTCCTCAAGGGCACTAGACTTGGTTTTAAGGGAAAGGATTATCTCAGTGACGTCAGTGGAATTAATAGGCTTTAGGTACAGAGACTGTGAATAGTTACCTGTAAGATAGTCCTTGACATAAGTACTGGAAAATGGAATATCATTTGCAAGGGATGACCCAATGGAAGAGAAGAACCTATTGAACTCAATAGCAGAATCAGAGGCTGAAAGCTGACCATCGTTATTGGACAGGAGTGTTGGTTTGTTATTTAAAATCATCTTTGATCCCAATATTTGTGAAATTGTGCTCTATAGTGAGAGGAGAGCAGAGTTAGGAACATAATATCTTATTTTGGAGAGTATACCAACTGTTTTAGAGACTTTCTTAGTTATGTGTTGAATGTGGGTGCTGAAGTTGAGTCTCTTGTCTAGGAATAGGCCAAGAAACTTTCCATCATTTTTATTACTAATGTTAATGTTGTCTATCTGTAGCTGAATTGCATTCGATAATTTGCTTCCAAATAAGATGTAGTAGGTCTTTTTTATGTTTAGTGTTAGTTTTTTAGTTGACATCCATAAGAGGACTTTTTTTAATTCATTATTCACAACATTGTTTAGTGTATGTGGGTTGGAGTCTGAATAGATGAGAGTAGCATCATCAGCAAACAGTATAGGTTTAAGAATATTAGAGACATTATGCAGATCATTGATATATATAAGAAATAGAAGAGGTCCTAAGATGCTGCCCTGTGGCACTCCATGGTTATTGGTAGAGTGGAAGAGGTTGTATCATTGATGGCTACACATTGTTGTCTGTCACTAAGATAGGATCGGATATAGTCCAGGGCAAGGCCTCGAATTCCATAATGATGGAGTTTAAGTAAGAGGTAGTTGTGATTAACAGTATCAAAGGCTTTTCTTAGGTCAATGAAGAGTCCAATCGGAAATTCATTTTTGTCAAGGGTTGAGTAGATTACGTCAAGGAGACTAACGATTGCATCGTTGGTGCTCTTTTGGGACCGGAAGCCAAACTGGCAGGGGCTGAGTATGTCGAATTTTACGAGGTAGGAATAGAGCTGTTTGTAAATAATTTTTTCAAATATTTTTTATAGAATGGGTAGGTTTGATATTGGTCTTCTTGTTTATGTTCTCTGGATTGACTCCTTTATGAACTGGCGTTACTCTTGTTTTTTTAAGGATATCAGGGAAGGTATGACACTCTATGGATTTGTTGAACAAAAGAGCTATGGGTGGCGCAAGCGCATGCATGGGAGGCGCTCTTGTATACAATGGACGGAATTTCACTGATGTTCCCTGCCTCGGTTTTTAGTGAGTGTATGATGGACACAACATCTGCCGGGCTGACTGGTGAAAGGAGAAGAGAGGTTTGGATAGCTGCCTGAGAGATATGTGTTAATATGTATTCACCTAATTGTGCTTGCGGGGGTTGAGCTTTGGCTCTTTGGTCCCGCCTCTCAACTGTCAATCAACTGGTGTACAGATTCCTGAGCCTACTGGACTCTATCATATCTACATTTGAAACTGTGTATGGAGTCAGCCATACACAGTTTCACAGCCATACATGTGTCTAAGTCTGTGGGATTTTTCTGGCAAGATGAAAACCAACCGATGAAAAGAAGCTATTAAATTCATTTGCCATTTCTATATCAGATGACGGTGTATAGCCATCGTTATAGAGTTTTATTTGGTTATGTGAGTGTTGTTTAGTTCCTAGGATACTAGAGATGGTTTTCCATGTGCCTTTCATGTTGCCTTTTGACGTGTTGTCAGCCCAGTGGCTCTCAACCCTTCCTGATACGAGAGATGACTAAGCTCTGGTATGATTTTTGTTGCCCGGTGTTGCACCTTCTCCAGAGCAACTATGTCTTTCCGAAGATAAGGTCTCAATGCCTGTATGCAATAATCCAGGCGGGGGCTCACCAGAGATTTAAACAGATTCTCCGGAGTATTTATTTATTTATTTATTTATATACAATAAGTTACATTGGGGTTAACAGAGAATATAGAAAATAAGTTGAATTAACATTCTTGTAAAGCCACTAGCACGCATAGCGTTTCGAGCAAGTCCTTAAACTAGCAGAAATTTTTTGATAAATTAACAGTAAAATTGATAAAAATGTTAGCAGGTATTTTACAGCTTTTCTTTACAGGAACAGATAATTTTAAGTAGAATATTTACAGTAAAAGCAACAAAAAATGATTACAGGTAATTTGAAGAAATTTTGACACAAAAGCAGATCAGAATAATACACAATAATAACAATACACAATAAAGACAAATACCTTTTTGATATTCCAAGAGTACGACTTAATCAAACCAGAAATGCACTACAAATCAAGGGACCTAGAATGTGGAATGACCTTCCCAATCATGTTAAAGACTGTACCTCTCTCAACCAGTACACTTTCGCACCCATAAGTCACTTGAGCGCGACATATATTTTTCCCTTGAATGCACCCAAATGCCGCGCTCAAGCGGCATTTGAAAAAATATTTCTATAAGATCCAATTCTTATCCGCTCGACTTGGAGATAGTATAAACATGTTTGCCATGAAATTTTTGTTTTCTCTAATAGCCACATAGCCTATTTGGGAGAACGACATCATCGTGGTAAGACCATTGTATTGTTTACACGACGAGTGTAATCGATCTAGTTTTTTATTTGGTGCCGGTCTAACGCATCTTTGTGTGACATTTTATACATATGTTCTTCTAGAATATTCTATTGCAAACACATTGGTAGAAAAATTAAGTACGTGCATCGAAAACTGAGGTCAGGATAGTGAAAACCTGATTCAGAGGTATAAACTGATTTAGAGGTATAAAACAGCCATAGAATTAGTTAGGAGCAAGGGAGGAATCCCGATCATATGTGGCATTCTTCCAAGAAAGGGAGTGGGAAATGAATGGATGTCGAGGGCACTTGGTGTCAATTGCCGGCTGGAAAGATATTGCAAATCAAATGCAATATCTTTCATAGACAACTGGAAACACTTCTATGGAAGAAATAAAATAAAATAAAATAAAAAATAAAATGTTTATTTAGGTAAGGTACATACATACAATAAATTTTTACAAAGATTGGTTGACTTATAGGTAGAGCTAGTACATACAATGCCTAAAGCCACAAAGCGTTTCGGGCATGATAAACTTAAATGACAAGCTTAATACTAATTGAGCATAATGAGTAGAATGAAAACAAGAAATGAAAACATAGATGAAAAAGCAGCACAAATACAATTATGTCGACAAACAGCGCTCTTAAAAAAAAAACAGACATTGGTTGACAATAGAAGGGTAAGGTAGGTTACAGGGAATTTATTAGGTATAGCTTCGTTTTTAACTTAAACTGGTTGAGAGAGGTACAGTCTTTAACATGGTTGGGAAGGTCATTCCACATTCTGGGCCCCTTGATTTGTAGAGCATTTCTAGTTTGATTAAGTCGTACTCTAGGAATATCAAAACTGTATTTATTTCTGGTGTGGTCTCATGGGTTCTGTTACATCCTTCTATGAAGCTTTTGAGATCAGGATTGGCATTATAGTTTAGCGTTTTATATATGTATAATACACATGAGAGAATGTGCAGTGACTTAATGTCTAACATATTCAGAGATTTGAGTAGGGGTACCGAGTGATGCCTGGGGCCAGAGTTGGATATTGTCCTAATAGCAGCTTTGTGTTGAGTAATTAGAGGACGTAAGTGATTTTGGGTAGTAGAGCCCCAAGCACAAATACCATAGTTGAGATATGGATAGATAAGGGAGTAATAGAGAGTCACCAGGGCAGGGCGGGGTACATAATATCTGATCTTAGAAAGAATGCCCACAGTTTTTGAAACTTTTTTTTTTATATTTAGAATGTGTCCCTAAAAATTCAGCTTGTGGTCAATGGGAATGCCAAGGAATTTGCCATCTAATTTGTTACAAATTTGGGTATTGTTTATTTTGAGATTTATTTGATTAGAGGATTTATTGCCAAACAGAATATAGAAAGTTTTGTCAATGTTAAGGGTGAGTTTGTTGGCAGTTAGCCAAAGATGGACTTTATTTAGCTCAGTAATTACTGTGGCATTTAGAGCAAGGGGGTCAGGACTGGAGTAAATGAAGGTTGTGTCGTCAGCAAATAGAATTGGTTTGAGGTGTTGGGAGGCATTTGGAAGGTCATTAATGTAGATGAGAAAGAGGAGAGGGCCAAGTATGCTGCCCTGAGGAACACCAATGTTGATGGGTAGGGTGGGAGAAATTGTATTATTCACAGAAACATAATGAAATGTATGCTCGTGATGGGGTGCATCTATCGAGAGCTGGGGTTGTTGCTGTTGCGAACTCGTTGGAACCAGTGGTTAGAGGTGTTTGTTTGGGTTTAAACTGTTAGTAGATAGAGGTATGGGAATTGATTTGGAGGAAGAAGGTAATAAAAGTATGTGTTTGTGGGAGAAAGGAATTGGCAAAATGATCAGGGTAAGAGAAGGGCCTCAAAATAACAATTCACTTAGGGTATATTACACTAACAGTAGAAGTCTAAGAAATAAAATTAACGAATTAAATGCTCTTGTCTGCACAGAAAAAATAGATATTATTGCACTTACCGAAACGTGGATGAATGTAGAAAATAGAGAACTATTAGCTGAATATCAAATAAATGGATTTAAACTATTTCACACAGATAGATATATTAGACGAGGAGGTGGAGTAGCCATATATGTTAGGGACAATTTGAAATGTAGTCTCAAAGAGGGAATCAAAACTGAGACACACACAGAAACTATTTGGATAGAATTAAACGAAAAAGCTAATAATATTATAATAGGAGTTATATATAGGCCACCAAATTTAGACAGAATGGAAGCAAAGCACCTATGGGATGAAATATTTAGAGCATCTAGATCTAACAGTATTTATGTCATGGGGGACTTTAATTTTAGCGGAATAAACTGGTTGAACAAAACAGGGAATAGTGAAGCAGAAGATTTTCTAGAATTAATTGACGATTGCTTTCTTACGCAACACATTTTTTATTTTATTTTTATTTTTATTTTTTATTTATATATATACAAGAAGGTACATTGGGTTTGAGAGAATACATTGGATAGTACAGAATTTACATTCTTGTAAAGCCACTAGTACGCGCAGCGTTTCGGGCAGGTCCTTAATCTAGCAGATAATTTTAAGTAGGTAATTTCAATCAGAATTGATAAATGAAAGATACATTACAAGAGAAAAATGAGATGAGAGAGATAAGTAAGTATATTAAAGCACATTGTTATATTAAAGCTCTGATTGATTACATTGACAGCTTGATTAGTAATTTAAACAAGATTAATAGACACCATACAGCAGATTGACAGCACATATAAGACAGCAATGATCACAATGGTAAAGATGTTCAGAATGGGTACATAAAGATTGGGAGACTGGGTAGCAAAAGATACAGATAACAAGATTTATAAACACCATACAACAGATTGGCAGCACATATAAGAAAACAGCAATGATCTCAATGGTAAAGATGTTCAAATTGGGAACATAAAGGTTGGGAGATTGGGTAGCAATAGATACAGTGCAATTTTAAGGCAAAAAGTGAAAAACTATGAAGATGAAATTAGGTACTTTTTAGTATTGATTTTGAATGATGTAAAAGTTGGACAGCTTTTCAATTCAGTAGGGAGTGAGTTCCATAAACTGGGTTCCTTTATTTGCATAGAGTGTTTACACAGATTAAGTTTAACTCTGGGGATATCGAACAGATATTTATTTCTGGTGTGGTGATAATGGGTCCTATTACATCTGTCCAGGAAGAGTTTCAGACAAGGATTTGCATTTAAGAACAGGGTTTTGTAAATGTAGTTGACACAGGAGAATTTGTGGAGTGAGATTACGTTTAACATGTTTAGGGAGTTAAACAAGGGGGCTGTGTGTTGTCTGAAAGCAGAATTTGATATTATTCTGATAGCAGATTTTTGCTGGGTGATGATGGACTTGAGGTGGTTTGCAGTGGTTGAACCCCATGCACAGATACCATAGTTGAGATAGGGATAGATTAGTGCATAATATAGAGAGATGAGAGCAGAGTTAGGAACATAATATCTGATTTTGGAGAGTATACCAACTGTTTTAGAGACTTTCTTAGTTATGTGTTGTATGTGGGTACTGAAGTTGAGTCTCTTGTCTAGGAATATGCCAAGAAACTTTCCATCATTTTTATTGCTAATGTTTACATTGTCAATCTGAAGCTGAATTGCATTTGTAGATTTGCTTCCAAATAGGATGTAGTAGGTCTTTTCTATGTTAAGTGTTAGTTTGTTGGTTGACATCCATAAGTGAACTTTTTTTAGTTCATTATTAACAACATCATTTAGTGTATGTGGGTTGGGTTTGGAGTAAATGAGGGTAGTATCATCAGCAAACAAAATAGGTTTCAGAATGTTAGAGACATTAGGCAGATCATTAATGTATATAAGAAATAGTAGGGGTCCCAAGATGCTGCCCTGTGGCACTCCAACGGTTATTGGTAGAATGGGAGAGATTATATTATTGATGGCTACACATTGGTTTCTATCACTAAGATAGGATTGGATATAGTCCAGTGCATGGCCTCGGATTCCATAATGATGGAGTTTACATAAGAGGTAATCGTGATAAACAGTATCAAAGGCCTTTCTCAGGTCAATGAAGAGTCCAATTGGAAACTCATTTTTGTCAAGGGCTGAGTAAATTATATCAAGGAGACTAATAATTGCATCGTTGGTACTCTTTTGAGAGCGGAAGCCAAACTGACAGGGGCTAAGAATGTCGAATTTTACGAGATAGGAGTAGAGCTGTTTGTAGATAATTTTTTCAAATATTTTTGATAGTATGGGTAGGTTCGATATTGGTCTGTAGTTGTTTATGTCTGACGGATTACCTCCTTAATGAACTGGCGTTACTCTTGTGTTTTTAAGGATATCAGGGAAGGTATGACACTCAAGGGATTTGTTGAACAGCAGAGCTATAGTTGGTGCAAGGGCATGGGAGGCGCTCTTGTATACAATGAATGGGATTTCACTGATGTTCCCAGCTTTGGTTTTTAGTGAGTGTATGATGGACACAACATCTGACGGGCTGACTGGTGAGAGGAGAAGAGAGTTTGGATAGCTGCCTGAGAGATATGTGTTGATATGTGTCTGAGTCTGTGGGATTTTACTTGCAAGGTTAGCACCAACCGATGAAAAGAAGCTATTAAATTCATTCGCCATTTCTAAGTCAGATGACAGTGTAAGGCCATCCTTAGAGAGTGTTATCTGGTTGTGGGAGTGTTGTTTAGTTCCCAGGATGTTAGAGATGGTATTCCATGTGCTTTTCATGTTGCCTTTTGCTTCTTTGAATCTAGTCTCATAATATGAAAGTTTTGCTTTTCTTATGATACTGGTAAGCACTGATGAGTACCTTTTAACTACTTCCATTGAAACTAGGCCACTCCTAAATTTCTTTTCGTATTCATGTTTTTTGATGATTGATTTAATTATGCCACTTGTGAGCCACGTTTTTTTTTCTTTTATCAGTTACTTGTTTGGTAAGGAGGGGACAGTGAGTGTTGTAGAGGCTTAGAGTTTTGGAGAGAAAGTGGTTAGTTGATGAGTTTATATCCTTTGAATTATTAAATTCAGATTCCCAGTTAATGTTGTGAAGTGCATTAGAGAGATTGCCTAAAGCTGATTCACTATGTAGCCTGAATGAAAGTTTTTTGGTTTCTGGTGGTGATGTGTCAATGTTTGCTATGAGGAAAGTAGGATAGTGGTCAGTTGTTCTGTCATAAATTACCCCAGATGTAAGGGAAGCTGTTATATTAGTCCATAAGTGATCCAGGGTAGTGGCAGATGTTTGAGTGACTCGGGTGGGCTTGGTGATTGTGGGGATTAGCATACAGGAGTGCATGCTGTTACGGAAATAGTCAACTTGAGGGTTGTTTTGAAGACCCAGGTCAATATTAAAATCACCTCCCAGAATGATATGATTTTTGTTGAGATTGTTATTTATGATAAGATTCCTTACATTGTCAGAGAATAAAGCTATGTTGGAATTAGGAAATCTATAGATGGCACCGATTATCAGGGAGGATTTAAGGGATTTACTGGAGAACTTGGCAAAGGTATATTCACAATAGTCGTCTCTATCACTAATGACACTATTGCAAATGAAGGTATCTTTGTAATATATTGCTGTACCGCCACCTTTTTTATTAGGCCTGCAGTTATGAATGGCTTTATAACCAGCTAAATTGTAGAGTTGGGTATAGTCATTACTTAGCCAAGTTTCTGTTAAAATGATGAAAGATAATTTAGTACCTAGTGCTGTAAGTAGTGCATTTATATCATCAAAATGTTTACCAAGTGACCTAACATTTTGGTTGTAAACTGATAAGCAGGTGCTGTTTAGGAGTTTGTTTTTATGCAAGATTTGCTGTGTAATACCTGCAATAATGATGATCAATGTGCTGATTTGTGTGGATATGGGACAGAAGATTTCGATCAGGATCAATATCAGTAAGCATATAGATAAGAATGTCAGGATACAATAAGATAAGCAATTACAGGAACAGATGAAAACTAAATCTGCTGTAAAATAGAAAGTAATTATAGCAAAACACAACAATATAATAATATAACAATACAATAAGAGCTTACAAAGTATTGAGTCTGCTAAAATTAGAGAATAATTATGGCAAAACACAACAATAAATGCAAGTAAACAAAAGAATTGAAACAATTAGAGGTAGAATTAAGGTCACTAGATAGCCATGGAGGAAACACAAGTTTGGTGGAGAGAACAAAAAATCAGTAGAGACTGTCAAGATGAATATATAAAAAAAAAAAATTTGACAATGATAATTGTAAAGTAAAATAATCTTAAAGATAATAAATTTTATTTAGCTTAGTTTTAACCTATAATTAGTATGAACTTAATTAAAAGAACAAAAATGAGATCAATAATTGATTTCAATAAATGACATAGATCAATACAATTAAATTTAAAATTTAAATGGAATAGGGTAAGATTAGATTTAAGAGCAAAATTTTACAATGAAACTGAGGTAGATGCTTGCATAAGTGCATGGAGACTTGATGGATTATTTAGGAAATTATATGAATGAGAGAACATTAGGTAAATGGTAAGGCAGAGACAGCACCTTAGACAATGTTAGATTAAGTTAGGTTAGGCTCAGGCACTGAAAGAGTTATTTTAAGTATTACATTAAGGAACCAACACGGGAAAATAATATTTTAGATTTAGTGTTGACTAACAGGGAAACACAAATTAATGACATCGAAATAGGGAGTGAGCTAGGGAACAGTGATCACAAAGAAATCAAATTTAGCATAGAATGGAATAGACCAGTAGGAGAAAATTCTGTTAAAGTGCCAGATTTTCGAAAAGCTGATTTTAATAGCCTAAGAATTTGTTTGGGTCAAATTGATTGGAAAGTCTTGGGTATGGGGTGTGGGCCGGTCTTGGAGCGAGACATGAACCCAGCGATAGGTGACTTAAATGGGGATTTCGATGTGGATTCAATATATAACTTATTTAAGAATATTCTAAACAAAGCACAGGAACGTAGTATACCATACAAATTGAATAGATCGATTACTAATGACCCAAAGTGGATAACAAAGAATTTGAAGAACCTTATAGGTAAAAAGAGAGCTTGGTACAAAAGGATTAAAAATGGGGAGGTCACTTTAGAACAGGAATTCGTACAACTGGTTAGAAATGTTAAAAAAGAGATAAGGAAAGCAAAAAGAAACTATGAAGTTCGCATAGCAGGGCAAGCAAAGACAAATCCTAAAGGGTTTTTTCAGTTATATCGTACTAAGACTAGGGAAAGGATAGGTCCATTAAAAACTGAGACAGGTCAAATAACAGATAGTGATGAAGAGATGAGTAGTATTTTTAATAAATATTTTGTATCTGGATTTACTAAAGAGGAACTTAACAATATGCCTTCAGCCGAACAAGTCTATGTGGGTGGGGACGAGGACTGGTTGACGAGTTTAGCAGTTACCAGGGAGGATGTTCTTAAACAAATAGTAAAACTCAAACCAAACAAATCCCCAGGGCCGGATGAAGTGTTTGCCAGGGTGCTTAAAGAATGCAAAGAGGAGCTTTGTGACCCACTGTCAACCATATTTAATAAATCAATAGAGTCAGGCAGAGTGCCAGAGTTTTGGAAAGTTGCTAATGTGATACCAGTTTTTAAGAAAGGAGATAGATCACTTACGTCTAACTATCGACCAATTAGCCTAACGTCTATTGTGGGAAAGTTACTCGAATCTATAATAGCAAATAAAATTCGTCTTCATCTTGAAAAACATAAATTAATAATTGAGTCGCAAAATGGTTTTATAAATGGCCGTTCATGTTTAACAAATTTGTTATCTTTTTATTCTAGCATAGTTGAGGCAGTTGATAGTGGTAAGGATTGTGATGTTGTGTACCTTGACTTTAGCAAAGCTTTTGATACAGTGCCACATGAAAGACTGATTAAAAAGATAGAGTCTCATGGTACTGGGGGTGCTATATTAAGCTGGATTAGGGCATGGCTATACCAAAGGAAACAGAGAGTTAGTATAAATGGAATCAAGTCAGAGTGGGAAAATGTTGTAAGTGGAGTGCCTCAAGGCTCTGTCCTGGGACCTCTGTTGTTTATAATATATATAAATGATTTAGATTCAGGTTTGAGTAGCAACATTTGCAAATTTGCCGATGATACGAAAATCGGTAGGGAAATTAATTCGGAGGAGGACTCACTATCACTTCAAGTTGATCTAGATAGGGTTTTGAAATGGTCAAAGGATTGGCAGATGCAGTTTAATGCTGATAAATGTAAAGTTCTGAGGTTAGATAATGATGATAGAGTTACAAGATACGAGCTAGATGGTGTTGAGATTGCGAAGTCGGATTGCGAAAGGGATCTGGGAGTTATGATTAGTAAGAATTTAAAACAAAAGGATCAATGCATAAATGTTCGTAATAAGGCAAATCGAACTCTTGGATTTATTAATCGCAGCGTTAGTAACAAGACACCTGGTGTGGTTCTCAAGCTATATCTTGCTCTAGTTAGGCCCCATTTAGATTATGCAGTTCAGTTTTGGTCGCCATATTATAGAATGGATATAAATTCACTTGAACGTGTCCAGCGTAGGATGACAAAGTTAATTCCCCAAATTAGAAATCTTTCATATGAAGAAAGATTAACAAAGCTTAAGTTGCATTCACTGGAAAGGCGAAGAGTTAGGGGTGACATGATAGAGGTTTACAAGTGGGTGAATGGACATAACAAAGGGGATATTAATAGGGTATTAAAAGTATCAACACAAGACAGAACACGAAACAATGGGTATAAATTGGATAAGTTTAGATTTAGGAAAGACTTGGGTAAATACTGGTTCAGTAACAGGGTTGTTGATTTGTGGAACCAATTGCCGTGTAACATTGTGGAGGTGGGGTCCCTCGATTGTTTCAAGCGCGGGTTGGACAAGTATATGAGTGGGATTGGGTGGTTATAAATAGGAGCTGCCTCGTATGGGCCAATAGGCCTTCTGCAGTTGCCTTTGTTCTTATGTTCTTATGTTCTTAAAAGAATATACACTTTTCAATAGGGGTTTCGCCGATGTTCCGTCGGGTGTCCAGTAACAGGAAACACTTCCGCCACTTCCCACACTCTTGGGGGTGGGCCGCGGTCATGATTCTACATTTATAAGCATTTGTCCGTATAGGGAATTTTATTGCGGTCTCAGTGAAACCAAATTTAACGCTGTAGGACAAGAGTGGAGTTGACAACCCTGAAGAGAATAGTAACATTTCGTCGCTATTTGGCGCTCACGGCTAGTGATCGACAGAGTTCTTTATTTAGTGCTGGTCTAACTCATGCTTTGGTGACATTTTATACTTATGTTTTTCTAGAAAATTCTATTGCGAACATATTGGTACAAAAATAAAATACCTACATCGAAAATTAAGGTCAGGACAGTAAAAAGAGTATACACTTTTCAGTGTTGAAGCTAGATCGCCGGAAACACCGTGGGCACTTAGGGCAAGTTTTCTTTGGTTTGCCAAGAGCGAGAAAGTGTTAAGATAAAAACTAAGCACTACCTAATTTATTTAAATATAAATATAAATATGTTTATTCAGGTAAGGTACATACGTACAAGTGATGTTACATTAATGGATTGATATATAGATAGAGCTAGTACATACAAAGCCTAAAGCCACTATTACGCAAAGCGTTTCGGGCAAGAAAAACATTAATATCTAGAACTTAATACTAATTGAGCATAAAGAATAAAAAGTGTTGAGAACAAATACAAATAAAGATAAAAAAAAAGGGGGAACATGACTGAAAAAGCAGCACAAATACAATAGGTTGACAAACAGTGTTGATTAAACAAAAAAAATTATAGACATGGGTTCACAATAGAGGAGTGAGGTAGGTTACAGGGAATTTATTAGGTAGTGTTTAGTTTTTATCTTAAACTGGTTGAGAGAGGTACAGTCTTTAACATGGTTGGGAAGGTCATTCCACATTCTGGGTCCCTTGATTTGTAGAGCATTTCTAGTTTGATTAAGTCGTACTCTAGGAATATCAAAACTGTATTTATTTCTGATGTGGTGCTCATGGGTTCTGTTACAACCTTCTATGAAGCTTTTGAGGTCAGGATTGGCATTACAGTTCAGCGTTTTATATATGTATAATGCACAAGAGAGAATGTGCAGCGACTTAATATCTAACATATTCAGAGATTTGAGTAAAGGTACCGAGTGATGTCTGGGGCCAGAGTTGGATATTGTCCTAATAGCAGCTTTGTGTTGGGTAATAAGAGGACGTAAATGATTTTGGGTAGTAGAACCCCAAGCACAAATACCATAGTTGAGGTATGGATAGATGAGGGAGTAATAGAGAGTAACCAGGGCAGGGCGGGGTACATAATATCTGATCTTAGAAAGAATGCCAACAGTTTTTGAAACTTTTTTTGATATATTTAGAATGTGACCCTGGAAATTCAGCTTGTGGTCGATGAGAACGCCAAGGAATTTGCCATCTAATTTGTTACAAATTTGGGTATTGTTTATTTTGAGATTTATCTGATTAGAGGATTTATTGCCAAACAGAATATAAAACGTTTTGTCAATGTTAAGGGTGAGTTTGTTGGCAGTTAGCCAAAGATGGACTTTCTCTAGCTCAGCATTTACTGTGGCATTTAGAGCAAGGGGGTCAGGACTGGAGTAAATGAAGGTTGTGTCGTCAGCAAATAGAATTGGTTTGAGGTGTTGGGAGGCATTTGGAAGGTCATTAATGTAGATGAGAAAGAGGAGAGGGCCAAGTATGCTGCCCTGAGGAACACCAATGTTGATGGGTAGGGTGGGAGAAATTGTATTATTCACAGAAACATACTGGAGCCTGTCAGTAAGATAAGATTTGAGGTATTGCAGGGAGTGTCCTCTGACTCCATAATGATGTAATTTAAGAAGAAGGTTTTGATGGTTGACAGTGTCAAAAGCCTTACGCAGGTCCACAAATAACCCAACAGGAAACTCCTTTTTATCAAGAGCTGCGTGAATTAAGTTAATCATACTAATAAGTGCATCGTTAGTGCTTTTTTTGGGTCTGAAGCCATATTGACAAGAGCTAAGTATATTGTGTTTGGCTAGAAAAGAGTAAAGCTGCTTGTAGATTAGCTTTTCGAATATTTTTGACAAGTTAGGCAGGATTGATATAGGTCTGTAGTTGTTAACATCAGTGAGATCACCACATTTGTAGACAGGGGTTACTCTTGCTTTTTTTAGAATGTCAGGAAAGGTTTGGAGTTCAAGTGACTTGTTGAAGAGCAATGCAATAGCAGGGGCTAGAGATCTGGAGGCTTTTTTGTAAATTAAAGTTGGTATCTCCTCGAGGGCACTAGACTTGGTTTTAAGGGAAAGGATTATTTCATTGACATCAGTGGAACTAGTAGGCTTTAGGTACAGAGACTGTGGATAGTTACCTGTAAGATAGTCCTTAACATCAGTACAGGAAGATGGAATATCATTTGCAAGGGATGACCCAATGGAAGAGAAGAACCTATTGAACTCAATAGCAGAATCAGAGGCTGAAAGCTGACCAACGTTATTGGAAAGGAGTGTTGGTTTGTTATTTAAAATCTTCTTTGATCCCAATATTTGTGAAATTGTGCTCCAAGTTTTTTTAATGTTGCTCTTTATTTGGGTAAATTTATCTTCATAGTACTTAGTTTTGGCTCGTCTAATTATTTTAGATAGCAATAACGAGTAATTCTTTGAGAATTCTTTGGAGACTGTTCCTAGCCTATACTTCTTCTCAAGGTCGTGTTTTTTGTTAATGGATTTAAGTATTCCCTTTGTAAGCCAAGGATTGTTAAGTCTTTTGCTTGTGACTTGTTTTGTAAGCATAGGACAGTGGGTGTTATAAAGGCTAAGAGTTGTTGTAGAAAAGATTTCACTGCTAGGTTGATGTCCCCTATGTTACCTAACTCGGACTCCCAGTTGACATTATCAGCAGCAGTTATAAAATTGTTTATAGCAGTTTCATTGTGCAGCCTAAAGCTTAACTCCCTTGTCTCTAGAGGTGGTTTGCTAATGTTAGTTAAGAGAAATGTGGGGTAATGGTCTGTAGTGCTATCGGTGATTATACCTGAAGTAAGCGGAGAGGTTATGTTGGTCCAGATGTGATCTAGAGTCGTAGCAGTACTATCAGTGATTCTAGTTGGTCTAGTGATTAAGGGTATGAGGAAGCAGGAATTCATACAGTTGAGGAAGCTAACAGCAGTAGGGTGTTCAGGCTCGCAGAGGTCAATATTAAAGTCCCCTGCGATAATTAGATGGTTTTTGTTCAATCTGTTATCTAGTATTAGATTTCTAAGGTTTGAGTTGAATTCAGACACATCAGTGTTAGGAATTCTATAGACTGCACCCACAGACAGGACAGACTCGGCACCCTTGACTCTGAAACTGGCGAAGATATACTCCCCACAGCAGTCTCTAGTTCTAATTATTTTTAAGCATGTCAGTTCTTGGTGGTAGTAAAGAGCAGTACCACCACCTCTCTGCATTTGACGACAGTTGTGAATTGCCGAGTAGTTAGGCATGTTAAAGAGTTGAGTATTATCCTCTTTCAACCACGTTTCAGTAAGTATAATAAAAGAGAATTTGTTGTCAATAGTTTCAATCAAGGCACTAACATCATCGAAGTGTTTACCTAGGGATCTAACGTTCAAGTTGATTACAGAGATATTGAGATTATCTGTTAATACATTGTTTACATCATGTGCTGTAAAATATCTGCAATTTTGATCATTGAAGTGATGATTGTCATAGATAGTGGATAAGAGGTTTAGTTCTGGGTCTATACTTGTCTGCATAAAAAGACTGATTGCAGGAAAACAAGGTAAGAATGGCAAATTACAAAATAGAAAACAAATCACTGTTTACAAATCATTGTTTACATCATGTGCTGTAAAATATCTGCAATTTTGATCATTGAAGTGATGATTGTCATAGATAGTGGATAAGAGGTTTAGTTCTGGGTCAATACTTGTCTGCATAAAAAGGCTGATTGCAGGAAAACAAGGTAAGAATGGCAAATTACAAAATAGAAAACAAAGAAAAAAGTAGATTAAAAATTCTAAAGTAAAATAAACTTAATGGTAATTTTAAGTAAAAAGAAAAAAAAACTTAATGGGAACTAGGAATGTTAAAAATTAACTAGAATAATTAATAACAATAGATGACCAAAAAAGTAAAAAAAAAATTATGAAATCTATAAGATAATAAGCTTGCTTACTATACTATTATAAGTACACTATAATTGAATACTAAAGTTACACTAAAACAAACTGAGGTAGTTTAAATAGAGATACACTCAGGAACACTGGATAATGAAGTTAATACTAGAGGACACAGGCAAAGCCAGTGTACTATGGAACATGGGAGTAAAAAGAAAAAAAAAGACAATAATAAAGATGACAATATTATTCTTTTTTTTTTTTTTTTTTTAAACTAAAGTTAAAACCTTTTGAAGGGAAAGGCAGAGCTAGAGTACACAAAGGTAGTTATATGAGATTATAATCTGAATTCAGGCTATACAGCAGCTATCCCACAGTCACTGAGGAAAGAATTAAGGTGAGCTTCTGTGGTTATTGAATAGGTTTTTCCAGTGTCAGTCCTCCTAGCTATAATTTTACCATCTCGCACAAAACAGTGTTTAATTGTAGGGGAATTTTTGCAGAAGCCACGCAGTTTAAAAAAGAGATTTTGCCTGCACCTGGTCAGACATTCATTCACATAAACAGTGGATTTACTAGCAACTGCAGATGAGATAAGATCAGTCTTGCGGGAGCAGCTATCTAATTTTAAACGAATTCGCCTATTATTAGTACCAGATGATTTGGTACCCACTCTATAAGCTGCTTTGATGTCATTTTTTTGGATCGAATAATTTAACTTGTCCTGCAATACTTTGATCACAATGGCAGCACAGTCTTCACCATCAGTTTCTTGGGGAAAATCACGTGAAGAGATAATTACCGATTCAAGTAGTTTATGTTGGTCTGTCTCGTCTTGGGTAACAGTGTGTTGTTGTTGTAGGTTGTTCAGATGGTTCTCAAACTGTTGCAATATTTCTTCCTGTTTTTTAGTGGTTGCATCTGGATTAAAGTTTGTAACTGTGTTCTTGAGAATGCTTAATTCTTGTTCGAGGTTGACGACTGTGGTAGATAGATCTTGATTGTTCTTGTGTAAGTCTACAACTTCATTCTGCAAAGATAATAATGAGCCTTGCAGGTTCATTATTAAGGCCGACTGCTCTTTGATTACTGTCATTTGATCTTCATGTACTTGAGTTAATAACTTGAGCCAAGGGTTATCAGCAAAGCGCTTGAAGTCAGAACAAGGGGCAGTAGCTCGTTTAAGTTGGTCCATATGGCTACCTAATTGTTGCATGGCCCGTGTCAGAGACGGCGCTGCGCCCAGCTGAGATTGTTTGTTATTGTTGACGGGGGGAGAGTCGGTACCCCCCACGGCGGCCACCGAGGGGGAGATAGCTGAACTAATCATGTTGTTAGCCTGGCTAGTAGGGTTATTCTTGTTAGGTGTGCTATCTTTCTTAAGGGTCTTACCGGCCTTACTTTGCATGATAGCAGGATAAATGTAGGCAGGAACAAATAGGGAACAAATAGGCAGGAACAAATAATAAATAGCATTTATTTAATTATTTATTTATATACAAGAAGGTACATTGGGTTTGTGAGAATACATAGCATAGTACAGTATTTACACTCTTGTTAAGCCACTAGTACACGCAGCGTTTCGGGCAGGTTCTGATCTAACAGATAATTTTAAGTAGGTAAATTCTATCAGAATTAATAAAATGATAACAAATACATTACAAGAAAAAAATGAGATGAGAGAGATTAGTAAGTATATTAAAGCACATTGGTATATTAAAGCTCTGATTGATTACATTGACAGCTTGATTGGTAATTTAAACAAGATTAATAGACACCATACAGCAGATTAATAGCACATATAAGACAGCAATGATCACAATGATAAAGATGTTCAGATTGGGTACATAAAGATTGGGAGATTGGGTAGCAATAGATACAGTGCAATTTTAAACCAAAAGGTAAAAAACTATGAAGATGAAATTAGGTACTTTTTAGTATTGTTTTTGAATGATGCAAAAGTTGGACAGCTTTTCAATTCATTAGGGAGTGAGTTCCATAGACTGGGTCCCTTTATGTGCATAGAGTGTTTACACAGATTAAGTTTAACTCTGGGGATATCAAAGAGATATTTATTTCTGGTGTGGTGATAATGGGTCCTATTACATCTGTCCAGGGAGAGTTTCAGAGCATGGTTGCATTTAAGAACAGAGTTTTGTAAATGTGGTTGACACAAGAGAATTTGTGGAGTGAGATTATGTTTAGCATGTTTAGGGAGTTTGTTATAAATATATGGTGTGTGGGGCTTCTATAGGGTACTGGTACTATTAAGGGGTAAGGGTAGTTAGAAGACAAGAGTATCAAATATGGGAGAGCTAAAAGGCCCGGCCCCCAAAATAAACTATCCACAGTAGTAATAACTTGCTACTAGACCATATATGTTAGTCCAAGGGTTGATCAATGCGCTCCCACACAGGAAGAAGGGATACTCTGTAATTCATGTACTTATTTATTAACCCCTTAACAACCCCCCATATACACTCACACCAATAACAATAATAATAATAACTTTACCACACTATCTTACGTTAAAAGCCTTGGTCCACATAGGCAGGATACAAGGTTTACACTAATAACAAGCTAGGGTAAAGTACTACTGGATAAGCACTGAAGCTGGATGCAGCTTAGAGTAGTGAGACCCCACGTGGTTCCCTAATACAAAACACAACACTTAGGGTTACCCAAAACACTGGCAACTACTACCCCCAGGTCTCACCAATCGTTACTACCAGAGAAGGTACACTTAGAAATCATACAATACTTAACTTAATGGTACAGGAACTTAAGGCAAGGGAAATAAGTAAGAGGAGAAGGGAGGAGATTAGGGGTGCAGCCACAGAGTAGGTCTCGTCCGCACGAACGCCAGCCAGAGAAGAACCTCCTAGCGACCAGCTAGGCCTCCCATGTCGTGGTGCCGGAAGGAGCCTAATTGATCGTGCAGCTAAGCACATTAAAGATCTTCCCCTATGCAACGTATTGTTACTTTACAAATGATTAGAAAGTATTAGTAAGCAAAGTTAGTGCCTATGTTATTATTTAATAATCAACCCCCAGCTCAGTCTTTAAATGCTCTTTGAGAAACAATAATAGTCTTACGTCTGGCAGGGAAGATACAAACAATTGCCGCTCGTTATGCACTCAACTGTACTACCAGAAAGTTTAATAGCTCAATTTTGACCTCTGGTTTCCACTGGAGAACCCAGGGTCGTAACACTCCTCCCCCCTTCAGAGAAAAAAAAAATGTGACTACTAGAATAGTAGTCATATTTTTTGTAAGAGTATACAGAGAATAAAAAGAAAAACATGACAAAAACAAAAAATCAATCAAAAACAATTTCTCTGCAAAAAAAATACAAAGGAGTTCTCTGAAAGAAAAAAAAATACACAAAAAAATAAAAGAACAGGGAAGTAAATAAATTGGACACGGAAAATTTAATGTCACAGGAGAACCTAAAAAAAAAAATAACTAAAGCATGACAGTTGGTAAATGGCTTTCTGTGGCTCAGATGAATGTTATTCAGGCAAACGGGACAGAGCGTCGGCTATCACATTGAGTCTGCCCGGTAGGTGGGTCCCCAGAACAATCATCCCCTCTCTCACTGGAAATGGAAACATTGGTTAGTGCAATGGGCCTGGGGCCCTGGAACTTCTTCAGTCGATTTACATGTATGAGCATTACCTGGTTACGTTTGCCAGAGTGCCTCACTTTGTACGTGAGGTCCCCAGTCTTTTCTGTCACAATGTAGGGGCCTTCGTACTTGTGGGACATAGTGTTCCCTAGTCGAGGCTTTAATACCAGGACAGGGTCGCCAGGCTGAAATACCCGTAACTTAGATTTAGCATCGTTACGTTCTTTCATCTTTTCTTGGGCCTTGCCAAGATACTTTAATGCAGCCGCCTTGCAGTCCTTGAGTCTCTGGTGGTGTTGCGCAAAGAAAGCCGAACCTTCGGTTAACGTTACGTTCCCTAACAGATTCTCCTGTAACATTTGCAAGGGTCCCCGAACTTTATGGCCAAAGACTAACTCAAAAGGAGAACAACCCAGTGAACTTTGTAATCCCTCTCTAGCCGCAAACAAAACATACGGTAAATTCTCATCCCAGAAGGTGTGGGAACTCTCGCACGATGTCTTCAACATCTGCTTCAGAGTTAGATGGAAACGTTCAATTACCCCCTGACTCTGTGGATGGTATGGGCTGGAAACCTTATGAGTTATTCCATGTTCCTTACAAAATTGCTCAAAAATATCAGACTTAAAATTAGTACCATTGTCAGTTTGCACGACCCGAGGCAGTCCAAAAGTGGAAAAAAATTGCAACATACGAGCAACAACAGTTTTTGCTCGGATGTTCCTTACAGCAAAAACCTCTGGGTAACGAGTAGTGATACACATCATTGTGATTAGGTAAATATTACCAGACTTAGTTCTAGGTAATGGTCCAACACAGTCCATTACCACATGAGAAATGGTCACTGCTTGCATCACAAGCGGGGATGTTTCTGGCGGGGGAGAAAGAAACAATTGCGCAGCGCGTCCCGCGGCGTTGCGCGGGCAGTTTGGGGCCGTATAAATACGGGCGCACACTGGGGCTCCGCCTCACTCCGCCTGCCCTCGCCGCTGCCCTCGCAACCACTCCCCGGCCGCCCGACTTCGCACGAGATGGACAACACGCCAGCTGACTCGGTACCTGGCCTCTCTCTCACGGACATCCTGGGGCCCTCGACACCCCAGACTGTTCCGGCAGGCCCCTCCTGCCCTACACTTCTAAACCCAAGGTGAGGTTTTCTGTTCATCTCTAGTCAGGTCTCCCCAGTGCGGCGTGTGCCAAGCGCCTTCCCGTCGCGGTACGTGTGTGCCGCCTTAGTTAGTCCTTCGGGCTCTCTGTGTTGTTCCCGGAGAGCTGGGGCGCCCTCCTTGGGCCTGTGCCGGGCGCCCCCGTGCCGTGCTGGTCGCGTGGCTGGCTTAGGGTCGGCGTGCCCTGGGCCGCGTCCCTAGTGGCCTGCGTTCGGTCTCCTCTCATGTGGGGCCCCGTCCAGCCGTGCCCGTCCGTGTCCAAGGGGCCCCGCCGCGCGCCCTGCCCGGGGCGTGCCCAGGCGCGCGCCCTGCCCGGGGCCCCGTCGGCGGCCAGGCGTGCCCCTGCCGGCGTCGCCTTGTGGCCAGGCGTGGTGGGCCCTATGCCCTTTGTGCTCTGCCTAGGGGCCGTCTCCTTTAATTGGCCTTGGGGTCGTCTGGGCGGGCTTCGGCGTCCTTCCCGCCTTTCCTCCGGGGCTCCCTGGCGCCGGCCCGCCGGGTTTCCCTGGGTGTCTCAGGGGGCCAGGCTTCGCCTTGTCCGAGGACATGTGTCGCCGTCGGCGACGGTTTGTGGCCATGTTCGGTCCTACGCCCGGGGCGCATGTTCTCGGCGGCGGCGACACGTGGCCAGGCGTGGGCGGCCCTATGGCGGGCCCCGACTTGGGGCCCATGCATGCCTTGCCGGGCGTCACGTGCCTGGCCGGCAGGGCGTGCTTCTGCGTCTTTCCCGTTTTCCCTCGGGTGTTCCCTGTTGCTGGTCTGCCGGCTTCCCTGGGATGTCCCCAGGGGTCGGGTCCCCCTGAGCAGACAAGCGTCGCCCCTGGCGACGACTCGTGGACAGGTCCAGCCTCCGCCCGGGCCTGCTACGGGGCACGCGCCTGGTCGTGCTGCCACGTGGCACGGCGTTCCGTGGCGCGCACGGTGGGGCTGTGTCCCGCCCTTCCTGTCCCCTTTTGGGTGCTAATCCACGTGGCTTTGCGCCACAGCTTCCCACGTCGGGGCTCGGGCTGTCTTGCGCCCGTACGGCCGCGCCTGTGTGCGGCCCCCCCCCCTCCCCTTTTCGTCTAGGCCCTGAGCATGCCGTGTGGCAACGCGTGGTTGGTAGGCTACGGGGTCCTTGCCGTGTGTGGTGTGTTCTCTGCTAGGCACGTCGCCATCGGACGTCTCGCCCGGCCGTGTTGCCCGGGGTGTTAGCCCCAGGCCCTTCGGTGTCCTGGAGTCCCCAGGTACGTCTTCCCCAGAGTGGCGCCGATCAAGGTGTCCCCAGACGTCCGTCGGCCGGTGTAAGTCCGGCATGTAGTCCCCAGACGTACGTCTGGCCGGTGTTGCCCGGTGTGTTATTTCAAGCTTTCCGCCGTCCAGGCCCTCAGGCACGTGCCCTGCTTGCCTGGGGGGTAGCCAGGACCGTTACTCCATGTCCTCCGTCTGGCCGGTGTTGCCGGCAGGTTGGTTCCCAGGCGCTCCCGCCTGGCCAGTGTAGCCTGGTGTGTTTGTCTTAAGCGCCCTGCCCGTCCGTTGTAGCAGGGATTCCTCCTGCGTCGTAAGTTCAGCGTTCGTCCGCCTGCCCGTCCGCCTGTGTCGTCTGTTCTTCTTCGTCGGAGGGAGACGCCGGCGTTGGAGCAAGGACCAGAGATCAGCTCGACGACGACGGCAGGTTTACGTCTAACGGTACGCACCACAGGCCCTGGGTTCGGCGTTGCCGCCGGCAATCCAGGATGACTTCGTTATGTTCGTTAAGTCCTCGGCGTCCAGTTCCAGGGGCCGTGCCCTGGACAGGGGGGTGGCCCCCATGTTGCCTGGGGCACGGTATCCTCCAGCAGATGGCGGCGTCGAAGCGTCGTCGGGAACGTCGTATATTTAATGATTCCCATTCTTTGCCTTCCTAAGACACTGTATTTAAGACGTTCTCACACTTGGTGTGAGAAAATATGGAAGGTTTCTTATTTTGTACTAGCAGACATCTCGCGACATGCCTTGCCCTTATTCATATTTATGTTCTACATTTCAGCACTGACATGCCTCTGCTTTCAGATCACCTCGGATTCACTTTGCCCCAGGCTAACTTTTTACTCAGGCATTCGTAGCCTTGTGCATGTCGCACGTTCAAATCTTCGCGTTCGCTGTGTTACAGTATGCTTGTTCACTTTTCCTTGTCTTACGTCATTAAGTAAAGTCAGCCAGGATGTCCTATATGCAGAGTTATAAGTAATTTATTAAGTATGTCAGCCAGGAGGTGCTATTTGCAGTATTTGCGGGCCCTTAATTCGCTTTACGTTCCCTGGCCTTGCATTTTGCCTAGTTTCCTCAGTAGTTACAGTACTTTCGCTTGGCTCTTGCAGTCTATTCACGTCGCTTATTTGGTTATATTTAGGTTATGCATCTCCTCCGTTTCTCTTAATGTAAAATGGCTATATATCCACGCCGATTGTATACCCTTATTTTGTACTTGCAGATACCACGTGCCATGCATTGCCCTATTCATAATTATGTTCTACGTCTCAGCGCTAACATGCCTCCTGTTTCAGGTTACCTCGGACTCTCTTTCCCAAACAGCCTCCTTAATTTACTCCGACAGTTGATGCGTTGCTCTTGTCGCATGTTTATTTTTGCGTTGCTGTGTTCAGTATGCTCGCCCACTTTTACCCTGCCTTACGTCATTAAGTAAAGACAGCCAGGATGTGCTATTTGCAGAGTTACCTAGTAATTTATTAAGTAAAGTCAGACAGGCAGTGCTAGTTGCAGAGTTACTAAGTAAATTATTAAGTAAAGTCAGCCAGGATGTGCTATTTGCAGAGTTCCTAAGAATTATTAAGTAAAGTCAGACAGGATGTGCTATTTGCAGTATTCGCGGGCCCTTATTTTAGCTTCACGTCTCCTGGCCCTGCATTTTTGCCTAGTTTCATCGGTAGTTACAGTAGTTTATGCTTAGCTTTGCAGTTTAGTTTCCTCAGTGGTTACAGTATTTACGCTTGGCTCTGGCAGTTTATTCACGTTACTTATGAAGCTTAAAGCTTCATAGAAGGTTGTAACAGAACCCATGAGCACCACACCAGAAATAAATACAGTTTTGATATTCCTAGAGTACGTCTTAATCAACCTAGAAATGCTCTGCAAATCAAGGGGCCCAGAATGTGGAATGACCTTCCCAACCATGTTAAAGACTGTACCTCTCTCAACCAGTTTAAGATAAAAACTAAACACTACCTAATAAATTCCCTGTAATCTACCTCACTCCTCTATTGTCAACCCATGTCTGTTATTTTCTTTTTTTTTTTTTTAATCAACACTGTTTGTCAACCTATTGTATTTGTGCTGCTTTTTCAGTCATGTTCCCCCTTTTTTTTTTTTTTTTTATCTTTATTTGTATTTGTTCTCAACACTTTTTATTCTTTATGCTCAATTAGTATTAAGTTCTAGATATTAATGTTTTCTTGCCCGAAACGCATTGCGTATTAGTGGCTTTAAGCATTGTATGTACTAGCTCTATCTATATATCAATCCATTAATGTAACATCACTTGTATGTATATACCTTACCTGAATAAACATCTGAATCTGAATCTGAATCTGAATCTGATTTGGTTATATTTATGTTATGCTTCACCTCCGTTCTCTTAATGTAATAATGGTTATATATGCACGCCGATTGTATACCCTTATTTTGTACCTGCAGTTATCACGTGCCATGCCTTGCCCCTATTCAGGTGACCTGGACAGGGGGTGGCCCCCACGTTGCCTGGGGCACGGTACACTCCAGCAGATGGCGGCGTCGAAGCGTCGTCGGGAACGTCGTATATTTAATGATATCCCGTTCTTTGCCTTCCTAAGACAATGTAAATTAAGTTTTTTACACCTTTATTGGAAGGTTTCTTATTTTGTACTGGCAGACATCTCGCGACATGCCTTGCCCTTCCTCTTAATTACGTTCTACATTTCAGCACTAACATGCCTCCTGCTTTCAGATTACCACGGATTCCTTTTCCCTAACAGCCTACCTTAATTTACTCCGACAGTTGATGCTTTGCTCATGTCGCATGTTTATTTTTGCGTTGCTGTGTTCAGTATGTTTGTTCATTTTTCCTTGCCTTACGTCATTAAGTAAAGTCAGCCAGGATGTGCTATTTGCAGAGTTACTATGTAATTATTAAGTAGCCAGCCAGGATGTGCTGTTTGCAGAGTTCCTACGTAAATTATTAAGTAAAGTCAGCCAGGTTGTGCTATTTGCAGAGTCCCTAAGTAAATTATTAAGTAAAAGTCAGCCAGGATGTGCTATTTGCAGAGTTACTAAGTAAATTATTAAGTAAAGTCAGCCAGGATGTGCTATTTGCAGAGTTACTATGTAAATTATTAAGTAAAGTCAGCCTGGATGTGCTATTTGCAGAGTTACTAAGTAAATTATTAAGTAAAGTCAGCCAGGATGTGCTATTTGCAGAGTTACTATGTAATTATTAAGTAGAGTCAGCCAGGATGTGCTGTTTGCAGAGTTCCTAAGTAGATTATTAAGTAAAGTTAGCCAGGATGTGCTATTTGCAGAGTTACTAAGTAAATTATTAAGTAGAGTCAGCCAGGATGTGCTATTTGCAGAGTTACTAAGTAAATTATTAAGTAGAGTCAGCCAGGATGTGCTATTTGCAGAGTTACTAATTACTAGTCTTTTGCTGGGTTACCTTTATGCTTCTCCCCCTCCTGTCTAGGCATGTTTAGGTATGGCTAGCGGTGCGCGAGCCGCGGCTTATCGGTTGCCCCCCCCCCCCCCCGGGTCCCTGTTTACTCGGTCTCGCCCGCTTACTTCCGCATTCTTCCACCCCATTCTACGTTATCGCCTCTCGCTTTTGGGCCTATGTCCTTTCTCAGACCGGGTTGTGTACCGTCCAGCGCGCCTCGGCGACGTTATCTTCTCTTCGGCCCTCTGTCATTTCCGCCCCCCCCCCCCCCCCCCAGCCGTGCGGGCTCGCCTGTGCGAAACGTCCCCTTGGTTCCTCCTACGTCTGCGTGTCTGTTATTTTTGTTATTGTTGGACTCTCAATTTGATTCGTATTTATTACGGAAAAATTTTTCTCCTGCAATTTACTCTTTGTTTAAGTTTCACGTTCAATTTGTTATTAAGGGACTATCAATTAGGATTTGTATTAATCTATTGCTTTGCCTCTGTGCCTTTAAGTTATTTTCAGCTAAGGTACGCTAGTTGCAGTGCATTCGGGTGGCCCCCCCCCCCCACAATTTTTTTTCTCCTCCGGTTATTTCGTCCTATTACACTCGTTTCCCTCATTATATATTCTATTCTGAATTTTGTGCATTATATCTGACCACCCATTCTTCATCGTATCGACAGTACTTTAAGTTACATTTGGATGCTACCGAGAAGTTTAGCATGGCCTCGCGCACGGTGTCATGCAAAAAACTGGCCATTCGGCCTTCCTTTCGGCAAGCTCAAGCCAGTCAGTTAGCATGACGTCGGCCAGCTTGTGGTTGGCCAGCGCAGCCAGCATGCTGTTGGCCATAGGTCGCTAACGTTCTTTGGCCATCCGGCCTTCTGGGCTATTTTACTCTTCTTGTTCCTTCGCCATTGTTGTTTCCTACTACGTAATAGTATTCTATTTAATTTTACCTCATCTATCATTAGGTTAGGGGCCCCTTACCTCCAACCGCTATTCCTTCCACTGCGCTCTGCCCGCTTGGCGCTCAATGCCGGTTTCTTCTGTTCCCTTTATTCGAAGCCACGACAAGCCGGAACCCCCCCCCCCCTTCACACCCTACTGCGGCGAGGAAGAGAACGCGAGCCGGATATTCCTCTGATCACCATCAACGCACGCAGCGGTGCCGGGATGCAGCCGCCCAGGGCCTACGATAATACTATTATCTTCTCTTTATTTGCTGGGCTATATGGCAGTATTAATATTATTCCGTACCGTTACTGTCATTCCAGTATTATTTTATTAAAATATAAATTGTTATTATGGTTTGGCGTTGCTTTCTTAATTTCTTCCATTCTGCGGCACTTGCCGTCATCTGTTATTTACGATATTACATTGTATTCTTCATTGTACGATTATTTACGACATTGTATTCTTATTATTATCCTTATTACAGTTACTGAATGGCAGCTCCCTGCCGTCGATTTCACTTTGCTCCTGTTCTAAAGATGTTGCCGAAGTTCACGGCGTACTAGCTGCGGCTCGCAGACGCTCATTGACAACACAAGACTACACTCAGCGGCCACTCAAGGCAGACTCCTTGGCTTCTATCCAGCCCAATCACCCGTCTGGAGGCAGAGATGGGATAGAGACCAAGGGTAATGTTCTCCGCTCACATTCTACATCCGATTAGGACACAAGCATGTTATAGATTTGGCTTTAAGAATTGGTTCTTATTCCATTTTATTGTTTATGTATATGTTGCTTAGTTGTTATACCCTTTCTTGGTATATGTATTGTTTATATTCAAGATTTATAGTGTTTCGTCTTACCCTGTTATAGTTGCTTTGTGCCTCCTTGCTGTTCTCCTACCGGTTTTCTCCCACCTTTGCTCTTAGCAAAGGTACTTCCCCCTTCCGTTTGCTGGAAGATTCTTAGATTTGTTAGCCCCCCTTCATTGCTACAGTATAATTATTCGGATGCTCTTTATTCATCCAGGATTGTTAATTAAGGTTTCTCTTAATTCCTGCTGCCGGGCTCCCTCCCCCGTTTTTCGTCTCCGTATTGATTCAGCTAGGGTTTCCCTCTCGTCTGTGCTCTTGCCTGTCACGATAACACTGCACGCCGCTTCTGCCCACCCTTACTGCCTTATATCTTTCAGCCCGGGGGAGGTGAGCTACGCGACAAAAAATCGACGCACGCTCCGACTGGACCAGGTATCGCTTACATGGTCAGGAATCAACACTCTTCGGATCCTACAAGCACAGATCCTACAAGCGCTCCTGTCACCAGGCGAGATTTCTCCAGGATCCTACGCGCTGCCCTCTCGGCGCTAGGCTTGACTTCAGATGACTACGCTCCGCACCCAGCTGTCTCGGGACGGGCTCGCCACATCAGAAATAATGGCAAACGGCAGGCGGAAGAGTAGTGCTCACATCCTACGTCAGACGGGACGTTGTTGCTCTGCTACATTGAGTGCCTCACGCGGCCAGCTGGCACTCGCCCTTCGGGGGGGGGGGTCCGGCCGCTGGCCTGCGGTGGGGGTGCAGCGCCGGTCCCCAAGTGTCCCGCTGTCCGCAGCTAATACTTTGCCCAGTCTAGGTGCTAGTAAGCCCTACTTGTAGTCACACCCCCTTCTCCTTATCCATTAGGTCTTTTACGGCCTCTTGGCCGGGTACATTACGTGTTATGTGGTCTCTCACTTATTAGTTATTCTTTGTGTCCTGCCTGTTATATCCTAGTGTTATATAATTACTACACATTTGCACTCGGCTTTAATTCTAGTACCAGTTAACCTTTAGGTTTCTGCAGAATTAGTTTCCATGTCACTATAGGCTAAGGTCTCATACTTACTACGGGTGTACCTTTTAAGTTAAATCTAGTCCTTGGAATTGTTACTGTTAATTCTTACTTTATATATTTACTTTATATATTTTAATATAAACGTTATATATTCCTTAAATTATATTTGAAACTTTGTATATTTACATGTTCAATATTAAGTTTTATATAATATCAACTTTGTTAAGTCTATAATATAAACCGTGTTTAATATAAACTTTATATAATTACTTACTTTATGTGAACTTTATATATTTACATGTTCTGCAGAATTTAATCTTCAATAAACTTTAACGCCCCATACTGCCAGTATCTTTCTCCCCCTGGTCAGAAAATGGTCACTGCTTGCATCACAAGCGGGGATGTTTCTGGCGGGGGAGAAAGAAACAATTGCGCAGCGCGTCCCGCGGCGTTGCGTGGGCAGTTTGGGGCCGTATAAATACGGGCGCACACTGGGGCTCCGCCTCACTCCGCCTGCCCTCGCAAAACCCCACCCTCCCCCCCTTTGCAAGCGGCTGCTTTTGTACCCCCGTCATGCTTTGCACAGTTGTCCCGATTGTCTCCCCACTGCATGTGGGAAGGGGGGTGCAGCGCCGGTCCCCAAGTGTCCCGCTGTCCGCTGCTAATACTTTGCCCAGTCTAGGTGCTAGTAAGCCCTACTTGTAGTCACACCCCCTTCTCCTTATCCATTAGGTCTTTTACGGCCTCTTGGCCGGGTACATTACGTGTTATGTGGTCTCTCACTTATTAGTTATTCTTTGTGTCCTGCCTGTTATATCCTAGTGTTATATAATTACTACACATTTGCACTCGGCCTTAATTCTAGTACCAGTTAACCTTTAGGTTTCTGCAGAATTAGTTTCCATGTCACTATAGGCTAAGGTCTCATACTTACTACGGGTGTACCTTTTAAGTTAAATCTAGTCCTTGGAATTTTTACTGTTAATTTTTACTTTATATATTTACTTTATATATTTACTTTATATATTTTAATATAAACGTTATATATTCCTTAAATTATATTTGAAACTTTGTATATTTACATGTTCAATATTAAGTTTTATATAATATCAACTTTGTTAAGTCTATAATATAAACCGTGTTTAATATAAACTTTATATAATTACTTACTTTATGTGAACTTTATATATTTACATGTTCTGCAGAATTTAATCTTCAATAAACTTTAACGCCCCATACTGCCAGTATCTTTCTCCCCCTGGTTAGAAAAATGGTTCCTCTTGCACGACAATAGGCTTTAGAGGAGCTTTAGGTGGAGTCTGGTTTGGTTTCCCAACCAGTTGACAAACAATACACGCATTACAAAATTTTGCCACATCGCTTTTCAGCTTGGGCCAGAAAAAATACTTTAAAATTTTGTGATACGTAATATTAATACCTTGATGTCCCCCCATAGGATCATCATGAGCAGCTGCCAAAACTCTTTCTCTATAGCAGGTCGGCAACATAACCTGGTGGACTACCTCCCACTCATTTGACAAGGGAGCACTCTGTGGTCTCCATTTTCTCATCAAAATCCGATCATTGTAGTAGTACCCAGTTGCTGCGTCTACAATTTCCTCCATAGAGACGGCTGTTTCATGACAATCTGCAAGAGTGGGGTCAGCTTTCTGTAACTCACTCAAGGAGGCATCTAGGCCTTGGTCAGATGCCATTGGCCGAGGCTCAACAGTGTTCTCCTCCACCTCCCCACTACTCTCGGTAGATGGCGGTGGCAGGCTCTCCACAATGTCCTCGGCCACGTCATCGAGTCGGGCCATGAATGTGTCCGCGAGGTCCACTTGGTTTTCACCACTCGGAAAGCTCCTCGTGACCTCGGGATTTACCACCTTGGCAAGCACAGGGCTGCCCTTACATTTAAGTCCCATAGACCTGGTCACTGCGCACGCAGGGTACACAACATTATCCTCTGCGGCGGGTGGATCCAGGCAAACCTTAGGGGTAGGCAACATAATAGGCAGTCTGGAGTCCCCTACCTTATCCCCTGCTAAATCATTACCGACTATTACATCAACATTAGGGAAAGGTAGGTATGAAGTGACTCCGACTGTACAAACACCCTTGTGGAAATCAGATTCCAGGGTAACCTTATGGAGGGGTACTACCCGAGTATCACTAGTGACACCCTCGACCAGTACCACCTCTCCAGTGTCGAGAGTGTTGGCACCTTGCAACGCACTCTCTAAAATTAAAGTCTGGATGGCACCGGTGTCTCGGAAGATCACCACGTCCTTCCAGGAAGAACCCTCAGACAAAAGTAGTCTCCCTTTCGATAAGAATGGGGTAAGCAAGTCCAACCACTGTGGGTGGGAAGTCTTACTCCCTAACCCTTCCGAAAGCCTCAAGCCCTGTGTCACAACTAGAGCATTGGGTCTTTTTTTCGGGTACAGTTGCCAACAACGGCTAATAGTGTGGTTTGAACGATTACAGTGACCACAAAAACGTCGGGGAGAAGAGACATTACTAACAGAATTACCCTTCGGTTCACCCTTAGGTGCCGTGGGGCTAGACACTTTAACAGGGTTAGTTATGTCTGAAACAGAAGGTGCATTAGGTAAAGGGTTAGAATGAGCTGGTCTGGACTGGCTGTGGGTATAAGTTTTGCTACTCTGTGGGGTATAATTATTTTTATTGGGCCTTTTGCCCGCCAATTGGTAGTTTTCTGCCAACTTGGCCAAATCCCCTATTTTAGAATTTACCTCTACCCTTCCTCTAATGTAATGTGATACGTTTTCTGGCATAATATCTATAAAATGCTCCATTAAAACTAAGTTCCTGAGAGCCTCGTATGTTTCGGCTTTCGCCGAGCGAATCCATCTATCAAACAATCGAATTTGATCATTCACAAATTCAGTGAGCGGTTGGTTGTGAGTAGGCCTAAGGTTACGATAAACTTGGCAGTGAGCTTCAGGAGTAATTTCATATGCCCGCAAAATACATTCCCTGACTTTATCATATTCGAAACACTCGTCGTCAGGCATGTTTATAAAAATATCTTGTGCTTTACCCCTAAGTCTTCCCTGTAGGATTTTCACCCACTCTTCCTTTGGCCAGTTCATGGACATGGCCAATCTCTGAAAATGGTTGAAAAACCTTTCAGGGTCTGACTCGGAAAATTCAGGCAAATTATGCTTTTTCTCATAATGCCTGGGGTTTGAATCCCCGGCAGGAGGAGGTGGCATTCGCTCTAATTCTAGCCTCCTCGGTTTTGAGTCTTTGCTCCTCTAATTTTATTTTTGCTAACTCTAAAGCTAATTCTCTATCCCTATGAGTTGCACTTTCTGCTTGGCTAGGCTGGCATAAAGGTGTATCACTTGCCAATAGTTCTTCATCAATACAATGTTGTAATATTTCATTCACCAAAGTCCACTTTTTATCCGCTTCATTTAATTCTAGGCCAAATTCCTTGCCTAACAATACTAAATTAGACTTTTTAAGTTTCTTTATTTCTACTGCTGAAGGCTCCCCTGCCAGTCTCTGCATTTCAGATGACATCACTAATAATTTTAGCTCCCAGCCAAAGAAAAAATTAAAAAATAAAAATTGGAAAAAAACAAAAATTTGCACGGCCCCTAACACAAGGCCACACTAACCTTAATCGTGAAGGGATCCAGCTAGGTGTCCAGTCAGTGCAAGAATGTCCTTTGCTAGATGAGCTGGACCCTAGGCTAGCACACAACCCTTCTGCGGAAAACAAAAAATTTTAATTTTGGCACTCATGAATCTAATTTTTTACACTTATAATGTTCCTCCCGGACTGGCCAACCACTTGTTATAACTATATGGTGTGTGGGGCTTCTATGGGGTACTGGTACTATTAAGGGGTAAGAGTAGTTAGAAGACAAGAGTATCAAATATGGGAGAGCTAAAAGGCCCGGCCCCCAAAATAAACTATCCACAGTAGTAATAACTTGCTACTAGACCATATATATTAGTCCAATGGTTGATCAATGCGCTCCCATACAGGAAGAAGGGATACTCTGTAATTCATGTACTTATTTATTAACCCCTTAACAACCCCCCATATACACTCACACCAATAACAATAATAATAATAACTTTACCACACTATCTTACGTTAAAAGCCTTGGTCCACATAGGCAGGATACAAGGTTTACACTAATAACAAGCTAGGGTAAAGTACTACTGGATAAGCACTGAAGCTGGATGCAGCTTAGAGTAGTGAGACCCCACGTGGTTCCCTAATACAAAACACAACACTTAGGGTTACCCAAAACACTGGCAACTACTACCCCCAGGTCTCACCAATCGTTACTACCAGAGAAGGTACACTTAGAAATCATACAATACTTAACTTAATGGTACAGGAACTTAAGGTAAGGGAAATAAGTAAGAGGAGAAGGGAGAAGATTAGGGGTGCAGCCACAGAGTAGGTCTCGTCCGCACGAACGCCAGCCAGAGAAGAACCTCCTAGCGACCAGCTAGGCCTCCCATGTCGTGGTGCCGGAAGGAGCCTAATTGATTGTGCAGCTAAGCACATTAAAGATCTTCCCCTATGCAACGTATTGTTACTTTACAAATGATTAGAAAGTATTAGTAAGCAAAGTTGGTGCCTATGTTATTATTTAATAATCAACCCCCAGCTCAGTCTTTAAATGCTCTTTGAGAAACAATAATAGTCTTACGTCTGGCAGGGAAGATACAAACAATTGCCGCTCGATATGCACTCAACTGTACTACCAGAAAGTTTAATAGCTCAATCTTGACCTCTGGTTTCCACTGGAGAACCCAGGGAGAATACATAGCATAGTACAGTATTTACACTCTTGTTAAGCCACTAGTACACACAGCGTTTCGGGCAGGTTCGGATCTAACAGATAATTTTAAGTAGGTAAATTCTATCAGAATTAATAAAATGATAACAAATACATTACAAGAAAAAAATGAGATGAGAGAGATTAGTAAGTATATTAAAGCACATTGGTATATTAAAGCTCTGATTGATTACATTGACAGCTTGATTGGTAATTTAAACAAGATTAATAGACACCATACAACAGATTAATAGCACATATAAGACAGCAATGATCACAATGATAAAGATGTTCAGATTGGGTACATAAAGATTGGGAGATTGGGTAGCAATAGATACAGTGCAATTTTAAACCAAAAGGTAAAAAACTATGAAGATGAAATTAGGTACTTTTTAGTATTGTTTTTGAATGATGCAAAAGTTGGACAGCTTTTCAATTCATTAAGGAATGAGTTCCATAGACTGGATCCCTTTATGTGCATAGAGTGTTTACACAGATTAAGTTTAACTCTGGGGATATCAAAGAGATATTTATTTCTGGTGTGGTGATAATGAGTCCTATTACATCTGTCCAGGGAGAGTTTCAGAGCATGGTTGCATTTAAGAACAGAGTTTTGTAAATGTGGTTGACACAAGAGAATTTGTGGAGTGAGATTATGTTTAGCATGTTTAGGGAGTTAAACAAGGGGGCTGTGTGTTGTCTGAAAGGAGAATTTGTTATTATTCTGATAGCAGATTTTTGCTGGGTCATGATGGACTTGAGGTGGTTTGCAGTGGTTGAACCCCATGCACAGATACCATAATTAAGATAGGGATAGATTAGTGCATAATATAGAGAGATAAGAGCAGAGTTAGGTACATAATATCTGATTTTTGAGAGTACACCAACTGTTTTAGAGACTTTCTTAGTTATGTGTTGTATGTGGGTACTGAAGTTGAGTCTTTTACAATACAATACAATACAATACAATACAATACAATTTTATTTAGGTAAGGTACATACATACAATAAATATTTACAAGGATTGTTTGACTTATAGGTAGAGCTAGTACATACAATGCCTAAAGCCACTATTACGCAAAGCGTTTCAGGCATGATAAACTTAAATGACAAGCTTAATACTAATTGAGCATAATGAGTAGAATGAAAACAAGAAATGAAAACATAGATGAAAAAGCAGCACAAATACAATTATGTCGACAAACAGCGCTCTTTAAAGAAAAAAACAGACATTGGTTGACAATAGAAGGGTAAGGTAGGTTACAGGGAATTTATTAGGTATAGCTTCGCTTTTAACTTAAACTGGTTGAGAGAGGTACAGTCTTTAACATGGTTGGGAAGGTCATTCCACATTCTGGGCCCCTTGATTTGTAGAGCATTTCTAGTTTGATTAAGTCGTACTCTAGGAATATCAAAACTGTATTTATTTCTAGTGTGATGCTCATGGGTTCTGATACAACCTTCTATGAAGCTTTTGAGATCAGGATTGGCATTATAGTTTAGCGTTTTATACATGTGCCCGAAACGCTTTGCGTAATAGTGGCTTTAGGCATTGTATGTACTAGCTCTACCTATAAGTCAAACAATCCTTGTAAATTTTTATTGTATGTATGTACCTTACCTAAATAAAATTGTATTGTATTGTATTGTATGTATAATACACATGCGAGAATGTGCAGTGACTTAATGTCTAACATATTCAGAGATTTAAGTAGGGGTACCGAGTGATGTCTGGGGCCAGAATTGGATATTGTCCTAATAGCAGCTTTGTGTTGAGTAATTAGAGGACGTAAATGATTTTGGGTAGTAGAGCCCCAAGCACAAATACCATAGTTGAGATATGGATAGATAAGGGAGTAATAGAGAGTCACCAGGGCAGGGCGTGGTACATAATATCTGATCTTAGAAAGAATGCCCACAGTTTTTGAAACTTTTTTTGATATGTTTAGAATGTGTCCCTGGAAATTCAGCTTGTGGTCAATGAGAATGCCAAGGAATTTGCCATCTAATTTGTTACAAATTTGGGTATTGTTTATTTTGAGATTTATTTGATTAGAGGATTTATTGCCAAACAGAATATAAAAGGTTTTGTCAATGTTAAGGGTGAGTTTGTTGGCAGTTAGCCACAGATGGACTTTATTTAGCTCAGTATTTACTGTGGCATTTGGAGCAAGGGGATCAGGACTGGAGTAAATGAAGGTTGTGTCGTCAGCAAATAGAATTGGTTTGAGGTGTTGGGAGGCATTTGGAAGGTCATTAATGTAGATGAGAAAGAGGACAGGGCCAAGTATGCTGCCCTGGGGAACACCAATGTTGATGGGTAGGGTGGGAGAAATTGTATTATTCACAGAAACATATTGAAGCCTGTCAGTAAGGTAGGATTGACATATCACATATCTCTCAGGCAGCTATCCAAACTCTCTTCTCCTTTCACCAATCAGCCCGGCAGATGTTGTGTCCATCATACATTCTCTAAAAACCAAGGCAGGGAACACCAGTGAAATTCCGTCCATTGTGTACAAGAGAGCCTCCCATGCCCTTGCCCCACCCATAGCACTACTTTTCAACAAATCTATAGAGTATCACACCTTCCCTGATATCCTCAAAAAAGCAAGAGTAACGCCAGTCCATAAAGGAGGCAATCCAGCGGACATAAACAATTATAGACCAATATCAAATCTACCCATTCTATCAAAAATATTTGAAAAAAATTATTTACAAACAGCTCTATTCCTACCTCGTAAAATTCGACATACTCAGCCCCTGCCAGTTTGGCTTCCGGTCCCAAAAGAGCACCAATGATGCAATCATTAGTCTCCTTGACATTATCTACTCAGCCCTTGACAAAAATGAGTTTCCGATTGGACTCTTCATTGACCTAAGAAAAGCCTTTGATACTGTTAATCACAACTACCTCTTACTTAAACTCCAGCATTATGGAATCCGAGGCCTTGCCCTTGACTACATCCGATCCTATCTTAGTGACAGACACCAATATGTAACCATCAATGATACAACTTCTTCCACTCTACCAGTTACCGTTGGAGTGCCACAGGGCAGCATCTTAGGACCTCTTCTATTTCTTATATATATAAACGATCTGCCTAATGTCTCTAATATTCTCAAACCTATATTGTTTGCTGACGATACTACCCTTATCTACTCAAACCTCAACCCTCATACACTAAATTACCCTTACTCAAATCTCTGAATATGTTAGATATTAAGTCACTGCACATTCTCTCTTGTGTATTATACATATATAAAACGCTGAACTGTAATGCCAATCCTGACCTCAAAAGCTTCATAGAAGGTTGCAACAGAACCCATGAGCACCACACCAGAAATAAATACAGTTTTGATATTCCTAGAGTACGACTTAATCAAACTAGAAATGCTCTACAAATCAAGGGACCCAGAATGTGGAATGACCTTCCCAACCATGTTAAAGACTGTACCTCTCTCAACCAGTTTAAGATAAAAACTAAACACTACCTAATAAATTCCCTGTAACCTACCTCACTCCTCTATTGTGAACCCATGTCTGTAATTTTTTTTTTTTTTTAATCAACACTGTTTGTCAATCTATTGTATTTGTGCTGCTTTTTCAGTCATGTTCCCCCTTTTTTTTTATCTTTATTTGTATTTGTTCTCAACACTTTTTATTCTTTATGCTCAATTAGTATTAAGTTCTAGATATTAATGTTTTTCTTGCCCGAAACGCATTGCGTAATAGTGGCTTTAGGCATTGTATGTACTAGCTCTATCTATATATCAATCCATTAATGTAACATCACTTGTATGTATGTATGTACCTTACCTGAATAAACATATTTATTTATATTTATTTATTTATTTATAAATAATGTTGTGAATAATGAATTAAAAAAGTCCACTTATGGATGTCAACGAACAAACTAACATTAAACATCGAAAAGACTTACTACATCTTATTTGGAAGCAAATCATCAAATGCAATTCAGCTACAGATAGACAACATTAACATCAGTAATAAAAATGATGGCAAGTTTCTTGGCCTATTCCTAGACAAGAGACTCAACTTCAGCACCCACATTCAACTCATAACTAAGAAAGTCTCTAAGACAGTTGGTATACTCTCCAAAATCAGATATTATGATCCTAACTCTGCTCTCCTCTCACTATATTATGCACTAATCTACCCCTATCTTAATTATGGTATCTGTGCATGGGGGTCTACCACTGCAAACCACCTTAAGCCCATCATCACACAGCAAAAATCTGCTATCAGAATTATAACTAACTCTGCTTTCAGACAACACTCAGCTCCCTTGTTTAAATCCCTAAGCTTGCTAAATATTAACTCCCTCCACACATTCTCTTGTGTCAACTACATTTACAACACCCTGTTCTTAAATGCAAACCATGCTCTGAAACTCTCCCTGGACAGATGTAATAGGACCCATTATCACCACACCAGAAATAAATATCTCTTTGATATCCCCAGGGTCAAACTTAATCTGTGTAAACACTCTATGCAAATTAAGGGAACTAGTCTATGGAACTCACTCCCTAGTGAATTGAAAAACTGTAAAACTCTTGCCTTATTTAAAAGCAAAACCAAAAAGTACCTAACTTCATCTTCTTAGTTTCCTACACTGAGCTTTAAATTTGCTCTGTACCTAGTGTTACCCAATCTCCTAATTTTTATGTAATATCAAACAACCTTATCATTGTGTTCATTGCTGTCTTCTTTTATGTGCTAGCCATATGCTGTATTGTGACTACCAATTTTTGTCAACTACCATTCAAGCTGTCATTGCAATCAATCTTATATTGTTTCTGCTGTATTGTGCCTACCAATCTGTTGTCAACTACCATTTTTAAGCTTCCATTGCAATCAATCTTAGCTACCTATGTGCTTTAATATACTGTACCTACAATTTTTTTTTTTTTTTTTTTTTTTTTTCATGTAATCTGTTATCATTTTTTTGTCTATAAATTTTGCAAGTATTTACCTCCTTAAAATTTTCTTAGATTAAGGACCTGCCCGAAACGCTGCACGTGCTAGTGGCTTTACAAGACTGTAATTACCATATTTGTATCCTCACATTCCTTATGTACATTCTTGTATATGCATAAATAAATAAATAAATAAATTTTGTCTAGGAATAGGCCGAGAAACTTTCCATCATTTTTATTGCTAATGTTTACATTGTCTATCTGAAGCTTAATTGCATTTGTAGATTTGCTTCCAAATAAGATGTAGTAGGTCTTTTCTATGTTAGGTGTTAGTGTGTTGGTTGACATCCATAAGTGGACTTTTTTTTAGTTCATTATTAACAACATTATTTAGTGTATGTGAGCTGGGGTTAGAGTAGATGAGGGTAGTATCATCAGCAAACAAAATAGGTTTCAGAATGTTAGAGACATTAGGCAGATCATTGATGTATATAAGAAATAAGAGAGGTCCCAAAATGCTGCCCTGTGGCACTCCAACGGTTATTGGTAGAGTGGGAGAGGTTATATTATTGATGGCTACACATTGGTGTCTATCACTAAGATAGGATTGGATATAGTCCAGTGTATGGCCTCGGATTCCATAACGATGGAGTTTACGTAAGATGTAATTGTGATTAACAGTATCAAAGGCCTTTCTCAGGTCAATGAAGAGTCCAATCGGAAACTCATTTTTGTCAAGGGCTGAGTAAATTATATCAAGGAGACTAATAATTGCATCGTTGGTACTCTTTTGGGAGCGGAAGCCAAACTGACAGGGGCTAAGAATGTCAAATTTTACGAGGTAGGAGTAGAGCTGTTTGTAGATATTTTTTTCAAATATTTTTGATAGTATGGGTAGGTTTGATATTGGTCTATAATTGTTTATGTCTGCCGGATTACCTCCTTTATGAACTGGCGATACTCATGCTTTTTTAAGGCTATCAGGGAAGGTATGACACTCAAGGGATTTGTTGAACAGCAGAGCTATAGGTGGCGCAAGGGCATGGGAGGCGCTCTTGTATACAATGGATGGTATTTCACTGATATTCCCAGCTTTGGTTTTTAGTGAGTGTATGATGGACACAACATCTGTCGGGCTGACTGGTGAGAGGAGAAGAGAGTTTGGATAGCTGCCTGAGAGATATGTGTTGATATGTGAGGCAGAGTCTTATTGCTGTCTTATATGTGCTGTCAATCTGCTGTATGGTGTCTATTAACCTTGTTTAAATTACTAATCAAGCTGTCAATGTAATCAATCAGAGCTTTAATATAACAATATGCTTTAATATACCTACTTATCTCTCTCATCTCATTTTTCTCTTGTAATGTATCTTTATCATTTATCAATTCTGATTGAAATTACCTACTTAAAATTATCTGCTAGAATAAGGACCTGCCCAAAACGCTGTGCGTACTAGTGGCTTTACAAGAATGTATATACTGTACTATCCAATGTATTCTCACAAACCCAATGTACCTTCTTGTATATATATAAATAAATAAAATAAATAAATAAATAAATGTGTCTGAGTCTGTGGTATTTTACTGGCAAGGTTAGCACCAACCGATGAAAAGAAACTATTAAATTCATTTGCCATTTCTAAGTCAGTTGATGGTGTAAGGCCATCATTAGAGAGTGTTATCTGGTTGTGGGAGTGTTGTTTAGTTCCTAGGATATTAGAGATGGTATTCCATGTGCTTTTCATGTTGCCTTTTGCTTCTAACTCTATCGTCATTTCCTATCCTCTAAACCTTACATTTGTCAGAATTAAACGGCCTCCGCCAATCTTTTGACCATATTTCAGTACCCAATTTAGATCGTTCGATCGATCAATTTAGACCCCCTTGTATCATGTATCATCATACATGATGATATAATGATACACACTACTGGGTATGCTGATGACATAATGATACACACTACTTGTTATGCTAACATGCAGAACACTCTTAACTCTGTATTAGTCTCATGTCAGGACTTAGGTTTAGTCATATCTCAGCAGAGGAAACCAAGATACTAAACGGGTGTCCACCCAGGCAGGGAGGAGCTGTTCACATGATACAACTGTATGATGGCTCCCAGCATGACTATGTTAACAGATTCAAATACCTTGGCCTTGAGGTGCCACTGTATGGTCCTGTTGTATTCAGACTCTGTCGTCAGTATAAAGAGAGGCTCCGAGCTCTCAAGGCTGTTGCAGGTTATCACTCAGGCTATGGTGCCAATGTTACAATTGTCAAAATGATGTACCTTGCATACATCAGATCTTTAGTGGATTATGCTGCACCTCTGCTTGCCTTGATGACTGAAAGAAAGCTTAAAGGGCTTGAAAACTTGCAGAATGAAGCCTTGAAGATAATCCTTGGATGCCCCTCGTACCACAAAGATACTTAACATGAGGAAGGAACTTAATATTAACTTAATAATAGAATATGAGTGCATATTCTACTGCATTACTCCTTGTAATGATCCTCTTACTGTGCTTCAGTAATCCAATGTATAACCCTGAGATGTTTTCCTAATTGTACTTAGGATTCCTTGTTCATTATTGTGTATTGTTCTGATCTGCTTTTGTGTCGAAAATTCTTGCATCATACCTGTAAAAAAAAAAAATGACAATTTTACTGTAATTATCCTGCTTAAAGTCATCTGTACTTGTAAAGTAAAGCTGTAATGTACCTGTTAAACACTTTTTATCAATTTTACTCCTAAATATTTCTCTAGAACTTTGTTTGTTTAAGGATTTGCTCAAAGGTTAGTTTAAGGACTTGCCCGAAACGCTATATATAGCTAGTGGCTTTACAAGATTGTAATTCCAACTTAAACTCTATGTTGTCTCTTAACTCCCAATGTACGTTCTTGTATATATATAAATAAATTCCACTGACGTCAATGAGATAATCCTTTCCCTTAAAACCAAGTCTAGTGCCCTTGAGGAGATACCAACTTTAATTTACAAAAAAGCCTCCAGATCTTTAGCTCCTGCTATTGCATTGCTCTTCAACAAGTCACTTGAACTCCAAACCTTTCCAGATATTCTAAAAAAAAGCGAGAGTAACGCCTGTCCACAAATGTGGTGATCTCACAGATGTTAACAACTACAGACCTATATCAATCCTGCCAAACTTGTCAAAAAATTTTGAAAAACTAATCTATAAGCAGCTTTACTCGTATCTAGCCACACACAATATACTTAGCCCTTGCCAATATGGCTTCAGACCCAAAAAAGCACTAACGATGCACTTATTAGTATGCTTAACTCGATTCATACCGCTCTTAATAAAAATGAGTTCCCTGTTGGGTTATTTGTGGACCTGCGTAAAGCTTTTGACACTGTCAACCACCAAAACCTTCTTCTTAAATTACATCATTATGCAGTCAGGGGACACTCCCTGCAATACCTCAAATCCTACCTTACTGACAGGCTCCAGTATGTTTCTGTGAATAATACAATTTCTCCCACCCTACCCATCAACATTGGTGTTCCTCAGGGCAGCATACTTGGCCCTCTCCTCTTTCTCATCTACATTAATGACCTTCCAAATGCCTCCCAACACCTCAAACCAATTCTATTTGCTGACGACACAACCTTCATTTACTCCAGTCCTGACCCCTTGCTCTAAATGCCACAGTAAATACTGAGCTAAATAAAGTCCATCTTTGGCTAACTGCCAACAAACTCACCCTTAACATTGACAAAACTTTCTATATTCTGTTTGGCAATAAATCCTCTAATCAAATAAATCTCAAAATAAACAATACCCAAATTTGTAACAAATTAGATGGCAAATTCCTTGGCATTCTCATTGACCACAAGCTGAACTTCCAGGGACACATTCTAAATATATGAAAAAAAGTTTCAAAAACTGTGGGCATTCTTTCTAAGATCAGATATTATGTACCACGCCCTGCCCTGGTGACTTTCTATTACTCCCTTATCTATCCATATCTCAACTATGGTATTTGTGCTTGGGGCTCTATACTACCCAAAATCACTTACGTCCTCTAATTACTCAACACAAAGCTGCTATTAGGACAATATCCAACTCTGGCCCCAGACATCACTCGGTACCCCTACTCAAATCTCTGAATATGTTAGACATTAAGTCACTGCACATTCTCTCATGTGTATTATACATATATAAAACGCAAAACTATAATTCCAATCCTGATCTCAAAAGCTTCATAGAAGGTTGTAACAGAACCCATGAGCACCACACCAGAAATAAATACAGTTTTGATATTCCTAGAGTACGACTTAATCAAACTAGAAATGCTCTACAAATCAAGGGGCCCAGAATGTGGAATGACCTTCCCAACCATGTTAAAGACTGTACCTCTCTCAACCAGTTTAAGTTAAAAACGAAGCTATACCTAATAAATTCCCTGTAACCTACCTTACCCTTCTATTGTCAACCAATGTCTGTTTTTTTTAAAGAGCGCTGTTTGTCGACAGAATTGTATTTGTGCTGCTTTTTCAGCTATGTTTTCATTTCTTGTTTTCATTCTACTCTTTATGCTCAATTAGTATTAAGGTTGTCATTTAAGTTTTTCATGCCCGAAACGCTTTGCGTGATAGTGGCTTTAGGCATTGTATGTACTAGCTCTACCTATAAGTCAACCAATCTTTGTAAAAATTTCTTGTATGTACCTTACCTAAATAAACATTTATTTATTTATTTAAGTAAAATAAATAAATAAATAAAATAAATAAATAACGAGGGATGGAGGCATTAATGCGCAGTACGTGCTTCCCTCATCTGTGACGTCACAGCGCCATCTGACGACAGCATAAACACAGGCGGCCATTTTATGTTCCACCAAGATTAAAAAATTTTTTTTTTAAATTTTGCTCCGAGGGGCGAGTTTATTGGGCAGCGCCCAATGTGTTCGCAATAGACTGTTATACAAGAACATATGTATAAAATGTCACACAAGGATGCGTTAGACCGGCCGCAAATGAATAACTATACATTGATCACTAGCCGTGAGCTCCAAACAGCGACGAAATGTTTCTATTCTTTTCAGGGTTGTAAACTCCATACTTGTTCTACAGCATTAAATTTGGTATCACTGAAATCGCAATAAAATTCCCTACGCGAACATATGCATATAAATGTAGAATCATCATCGCGCCCACCTTCAAGAGTGTGGGAAGTGGGTGAAGTACGTGTTACCCGTTACCGCACATCGACGAAATTAGTTTTGAAAAGTTTATTCTTTTCACTGTCCTGACCTTAATTTTCAATGTGCATATTTCATTTTTGTACCAATGTGTTCGCAATAGAATGTTCTACAAGGAAATATGTATAAAATGTCAAACAAAGATGCGTTAGACCGGCAACAAACAAAAAAACCTACGTCGATTAATTACACTCGTCGTGTCAACAAAACAATAGTCTTACCACGAAGATGCAATACAATGCCGTTCTCTCAAATAGGCTTTGTGACTATTAGAGAAAACGAAAATTGTATGGCAAACATGTTCATAGTATCTCCAAGTCGATCGGCGTGTGAGAATTGAGACCACTGACAAAGTTTCCCAGTCTGTCTGCCACAGCTCTACCATACGTTCCCTGGCCTCAGCCAGAGCCGTTTGAAAGAGCTTAAGCATTTCAGCAGTGCGGGTCCTTCTATAAGCTAGTCCAATTAATTCTTCTGGCAGTGCGTTTTAGTACATGCAATTTAGAATCATTATAATAAGCATAAGTGCTATTGCCAGTGTAATTTGGGTTACGTGGCCTGGACGATGGATCAAGTGATTCTATGAATGAACATAACAAAGGGGGATATTAATAAGGGTAGAGTTGACTAAATGTAAACTCTGTCAGCAGAACTATTCGCATACTTTGTGTCATCATATAATGGAATGTGAAAAAAATCGCTGAATTTAGAGATAACACCATCAATAGTGTCCAAGAAATGCGTAAGTACTTCATTCATAATGATGTGCTGCCCGAAATCTTAGCGAAGTATCCAGCATTTGCTTTTGCTTACTGTAGGCAAGACATCACAGTGACGGAGGGTGTGCGAATAATTTTGTTGACACAGTTTACATTTGGTCAGGTCTACATCAGCAGATAATGAGAATTCCCAGAGATACTTGTAAGCGAGTCTAAGCCGAGCGAAGAGACATGGGAGATTTTACATAAGTACAGTACATGGTACAGTGGGTTTTCTGAGTGGAAGAGAACGTATGTCTGGAAGCTGACTTTAACCACCCCAAGCTGCGCGCGCATTGTCCCGAGGTTATATAAACCGGGACGGAGACGGCGTGGGCCCCTTCCCAAGCCAGCAGCTGCTCTTACATAACGACTCACTGCTGCTCAGCGAGTCGTAAACACAGAAGGCTGCAGCTCCAGCCTGGAGTCCATACCTAATTAAACACAAGACAAAGTTAGAGAAGATTCAGCGGTATGCCACCAGGCTCGTCCCGGAACTGAGAGGATTGAGCTACGAGGAAAGGCTAAAGGAGCTGAACCTCACATCCCTGGAAAACAGAAGAGTAAGGGGAGACATGATAACCACCTACAAAATTCTCAGGGGAATTGACAGGGTGGACAAAGACAAACTCTTCAGCACGGGTGGGACACGAACAAGGGGACACAGGTGGAAACTTAGTACCCAGATGAGCCACAGAGATGTTAGAAAGAATTTTTTCTGTGTCAGAGTAGTTAATAAATGGAATGCACAAGGAAGTGATGTGGTGGAGGCTGACTCCATACACAGTTTCAAATGTAGGTATGATAGAGCCCAGTAGGCTCAGGAATCTGTACACCAGTTGATTGACAGTTGAGAGGCGGGACCAAAGAGCCAAAGCTCAACCCCCGCAAGCACAATTAGGTGAGTACAATTAGGTGAGTACAGAAGTTTAGCCCGCTCAACTGTCCCCCCAGCATGGACCCTACACCAGTTCCTATCGACAACGACTCGGAGCGAGCCGTCAGGGACGTCCTGCCCTTCTCAACATTTAAGGTAGTGTTTGTGTTGGCGCTCCGGGCCAGTGTTTGTGTTGGCGCGCCGGACCAGTGTTTGTCTCTGTGTTGGCGCGCGCGCCCTGACCCACGCCTGGTGACCAAATGCAGGTGCAGTGGTCCTAGAGGGGGAGGTGACCCTCGGTGTTATGGGGCACTAGTTTTACTCCAGTAGGTGGCTGTTATTTGAAGCACAATCGGGAGGAGATAACCAAGATAACCTCAAGAGGAGGCCTGTACACCCTCCCACCCCCACCTTCCCCATCTGCTCAGCCCTGTACCTTACGCTCCCTCACCCAGTCGACGTGAGGTATGCTGCTTGGGCGACTTCTGTTGTGCCGTTATTTGTTATTTACGTTCTTTATATAAGTCCTTCTTTATAGTCTGACTGTTAATCATGGCGTGTTTCCTCACGCTACAATATTTACTGTAATTTTACCTTTGCTTTCGCCCCATGCCTATGTTTATATTGGGTAGTGCTGTTATTGTTGTTCCAGGACATTTATTGCTCAAGCCAGCTCCTATTTAGTGCTGTTGCTTTACCCTACTCTAAACGCTGGCTATTAGGTTAGGCTAGTGCTAGGTTAGGCTAGCTGCTGTACTCTCTCAGGCCTCGGGCCCCTAGCTTCAAGTTTTCATGGACTTGTATTTTTCATAAGTTTCCTTAATTTATTAATGAATTTAATGGTGTCAAGCTGCATGTTTTCTTTTGCACGTTTTACATTTAGGCTTGATTACCTTTTGGTCATTGCCTATAAGTTAGTAGGTAAAGTTAGCTAGGTTAGGCTAGCTGCAGTGTCACAGGCCTCTGGCCCCTAGCTTTGTTTTCATGGACTTGTTTTCCATAAATTTCCTTAATTTATTAATGATTTTTATGCAGTGTCAGGCTGCATGTTCTCTTTAGCTGGGTTTACATTTATGTTTGTTTAACTTTTGCTATTGCCTTTAAGTTATTAGGTAAAGTTAGCTAGGTTAGGCTAGCTGCAGTGTCACAGGCCTCTGGCCCCTAGCTTTGTTTTATGGACTTGTTTTTCCATAAGTTTCCTTAATTTATTAATGAATTTTATGCAGTGTCAAGCTGCGTGTTTCTTTGCTGGCTTTACATTTAGGTTTGTTTATCCTCTGCTTTGCCTTTAAGTTATTATGTAAAGTCAGCTAGGATGTGATAGTTGTAGGGATCGGGCCCTTGCCTCTTGCTTTAAGTTTATTCTGGCCCTGCATTTACGTTTAGTTTCCTCAGCAAATTTCCCGCATTTTACATCGCCCTTGCGTACCCAGACGTTTTCGTCTGGCCGGTGTAGCCCGGTACAATTGTTCCCAGACGTTTCGTCCGGCTGGTATAGCCGGCACGTTCGTACCCAGACGTTTTCGTCTGGCCGGTGTAGCCCGGTACATTTGTTCCCAGACGTTTCATCCGGCTGGTATAGCCGGCACGTTCGTACCCAGACGTTTTCGTCTGGCCGGTGTAGCCCGGTACATTTGTTCCCAGACGTTTCGTCCGGCTGGTATAGCCGGCACGTTCGTACCCAGACGTTTTCGTCTGGCCGGTGTAGCCCGGTACATTTCAGATTCAGATTCAGATTCAGATGTTTATTCAGGTAAGGTATATACATACAAGTGATGTTACATTAATGGATTGATATATAGATAGAGCTAGTACATACAATGCCTAAAGCCACTATTACGCAATGCGTTTCGGGCAAGAAAAACATTAATATCTAGAACTTAATACTAATTGAGCATAAAGAATAAAAAGTGTTGAGAACAAATACAAATAAAGATAAAAAAAAAAAGGGGGAACATGACTGAAAAAGCAGCACAAATACAATAGGTTGACAAACAGTGTTGATTAAAAAAAAAGAAAATAACGGACATGGGTTGACAATAGAGGAGTGAGGTAGGTTACAGGGAATTTATTAGGTAGTGTTTAGTTTTTATCTTAAACTGGTTGAGAGAGGTACTGTCTTTAACATGGTTGGGAAGGTCATTCCACATTCTGGGCCCCTTGATTTGTAGAGCATTTCTGGTTTGATTAAGTCGTACTCTAGGAATATCAAAACTGTATTTATTTCTGGTGTGGTGCTCATGGGTTCTGTTACAACCTTCTATGAAGCTTTTGAGATCAGGATTGGCATTACAATTTAGCGTTTTGTATATGTATAGTACACATGAGAGAATGTGCAGTGACTTAATGTCTAACATATTCAGGGATTTGAATAGGGGTACCGAGTGATGTCTGGGACCAGAATTGGATATTGTCCTAATAGCAGCTTTGTGTTGAGTAATTAGAGGACGTAAATGATTTTGGGTAGTAGAGCCCCAAGCACAAATACCATAGTTGAGATATGGATAGATAAGGGAGTAATAGAGAGTCACCAGGGCAGGGCGTGGTACATAATATCTGATCTTAGAAAGAATGCCCACAGTTTTTGAAACTTTTTTAGATATGTTTAGAATGTGTCCCTGGAAATTCAGCTTGTGGTCAATGAGAATGCCAAGGAATTTGCCATCTAATTTGTTACAAATTTGGGTATTGTTTATTTTGAGATTTATTTGATTAGAGGATTTATTGCCAAACAGAATATAGAAAGTTTTGTCAATGTTAAGGGTGAGTTTGTTGGCAGTTAGCCACAGATGGACTTTATTTAGCTCAGTATTTACTGTGGCATTTAGAGCAAGGGGATCAGGACTGGAGTAAATGAAGGTTGTGTCGTCAGCAAATAGGATTGGTTTGAGGTGTTGGGAGGCATTTGGAAGGTCATTAATGTAGATGAGAAAGAGGAGAGGGCCAAGTATGCTGCCCTGGGGAACACCAATGTTGATGGGTAGGGTGGGAGAAATTGTATTATTCACAGAAACACATTGGAGCCTGTCAGTAAGGTAGGATTTGAGGTATTGTAGGGAGTGTCCTCTGACACCATAATGATGTAATTTAAGAAGAAGGTTTTGGTGGTTGACAGTATCGAAAGCTTTACGCAGGTCCACAAATAACCCAACAGGGAACTCATTTTTATCAAGAGCTGTATGAATCGAGTTAAGCATACTAATAAGTGCATCGTTAGTGCTTTTTTTGGGCCTGAAGCCATATTGGCAAGGGCTAAGTATATTGAGTTTGGCTAGATATGAGTAAAGCTGCTTATAGATTAGTTTTTCAAAAATTTTTGACAAGTTTGGCAGGATTGATATAGGTCTGTAGTTGTTAACATCTGTGAGATCACCACATTTGTGGACAGGCGTTACTCTCGCTTTTTTTAGAATATCTGGAAAGGTTTGGAGTTCAAGTGACTTGTTGAAGAGCAAAGCAATAGCAGGGGCTAAAGATCTGGAGGCTTTTCTGTAGATTAAAGTTGGTATCTCCTCAAGGGCACCAGACTTGGTTTTAAGGGAAAGGATTATCTCATTGACGTCAATGGAATTAATAGGCTTTAGGTACAGAGGACTGGGGATAGTTCCCTGTCAGATAGTCCTTAATGTCAGTACTGGAAGATGGAATATCATTAGCAAGGGATGAACCAATGGAAGAGAAGAACCTATTGAACTCAATAGCAGAATCAGAGGCTGAAAGCTGACCATCGTTATTAGACAGGAGAGTCGGTTTGTTATTTAAAGACTTCTTGACGTTCCCAGACTATGAACGGCGGGACGGCGGGAGAAACGCTGGCGGTGGTACTGGCTCCGTCACAGCTGCTGAAATTTCGTGCTTAATTTCGTCTCCACTCAACGTTGCATGGCCTAACTGCTGCCTGGCACGAGTTAAGTGCATGGAGACTTATATTGACATAACTCACAGTGAACCTCAACAGAAATCAACCAAAATTAACCCATTTTCGCCTACCTTTCTACGACCCTCCTGCCAAGTGTTCCCAATACGCTAGTCATCCCTACTATAATTCACCAAGTATCTACCTTTAGAAACGCTACCAAGAATCTATTCGTCGAAAACATGCCCAAACATAACAACAAGCAAGGTAGGGGTGCCTCTCGCTCTGGTTCCATTACTCCTAGAGTTCTGAATGAAACACTGGCAACGCCGCAACCCTCGCCGATGTTTGTAAACACAGCATCTGCTCCCTCTCCTCACTCCCC